>NC_139632.1:42105633-42295633 GCF_964638095.1 Poromitra crassiceps
GGATTTCCAAAACACCTTCTGAATGATAGAAAACAGCACACGACGAAGTCTGGAACTGGCCCAAGCCAGAAGCCGAGCCACGGAGCCTATCGTGCCGAGGATTCAGTCCCACGCCAGATCAGATAGCGGGAGAAGAAGTAAAGAACTGTGAGGTAAATCTTTACCCACGAGGACTGAAGTTAAACTCACAAACACATAGTCAAGTGAGTCACACAATCACGTCAAATGCAACACGCAGCGACGCAGGGAAGCATGTACACTACTAACGTAGGATACTAATTGTAGGCTAGGTCGCTCCCGCTCTTCTGTTTGGGAGATGATGATTGGCAGATGGAACCGAACCGAGAGCGTTTGAATTACGCATTCAGAACGTAGATGCTGCTGGCCTCAGCTCAAAGCATTCAGAAAGTAGATGCTGCTGGCCTCAGCTCAAAGCATTCTTCTGTGAAATGTGCAGAACATACAGAGTGGGAGGCCTCTCCTCCACCCAGTCAGTTTAGCACCGACAACTGCAGGCAGCCTTGAAGCTCATCCTCAGGATCCTGGAAGCGCTCCTGCCTCCCTCTGTTTATTTTTGTACCACTTTGGGCCCTGTGTAAATCTCCCCCTTGTTTGTGAAGAATAGACAGAATGGGATTGGACTACTGTGTGATGAAGTCTTTCAATCAATCAATCAATCAATCAATCAATCAATCAATCAACCAATTTAATATTTATATAGCGCCAAATCATAACATGACTTATCTAAAGGCGCTTTACAAGTAGAGCAGGTAGACCTTGCTCGTTATTTTAGACTCAACAGTTGAAACAATTCTCACAACTCTGGAAAGTTCTGGTTTGACTTGTCGGCGTCTTGTCTTTGGTCAGTTAATAAGGTCAAAATGTGGTGTTGTTTTACACTACCACCCCCACCCCCCATCCCCCACCCAATAACATCTACATCTGGGATAGAGAGCCAATGCTTTAATGAGGAAAATGGATAGCCAAGCAATTCTCTGAGCAAAACAAAATAACAGTGCTACTATTAACATAAAGCCTGTCACAACAGCAACAGAGAATAACTAAGAACTCTCAATATCAAAGGCAACGGAGAAGAAAGCATGCCAGAAACTGTGTTTGGAACTGATGACACTCATACGAAGAGTGTGAACTAGGAGCCACGCGGCAAAGAAAGGGAATCGTTTGTGTTGAAACACATCAAATCATCATAATTGACTGGTGTAAACGCCAACATTTCCTATGTGGTGTAAAATGGAACGGGAATGGAGTGAAAAGCTTAATCTTGAGACTGAGCTTTAGTTTAGTGAGCATGTTTTAACATCAGCATCAGTCAGAGTCAGTTTATTTGCCATCTGCAGCAGAAACTACATTGGAATTGGGGTGCAAGCAGCTTAAAAACATACATAACAAATCAATATATGATTGGTGATATATGATGGTATAGATACCGTATAAAAGAGTAAAAAAGTAAGATCAAAAATAAAATTATAAAATGAGACAAGTACACATGTGGATAGGCCCGAGTCCTCCAGCTCAAGTTTAAAGTGCAGGATATTAAAGTGCACACTAAATGTGCCTATGCATAGAATCAGTATTGCATGATCAGATAACAGTAAGACATCTTATACAAATGAAGAGCATGTTCTAGGTCAGGGGTGCCCAAATTCTTTCCCATGAAGGGCCAAAACTCAATCTGGGTGGAGGGCCGAGGGCCAAAAATAAATGTTGTGGAATTACATTAAAATGTATTGTGTTTTATAGAAAATTAACATTCTAAATCTAAAATAACATTTCAATATAATAATCTACTTTTTGTTTTGTTGCTAATGTGGTTCCTCCTCTGGTCGTTAAGGGCGCCTGTTCAGAGGGAGGGGAACTGGTTGGAATAGCGTGAACCTCCCACGTGCTATGTCCTACCCGTGAAGCTTCCTCTGTCAGGTGAAAAGAAGCGGCTGGCTAACTGCCCATGTCTCGGAGGAAGCATGGAGCTAGTTTCAGCTCTCCCCAGATCGGCAGAGGGTGGAGTAGCAACCAGGATAAATAAAAGTAAATTAGCAGTTAGGGGGATAAAAAGTGGGATAAAAAAAAGAGAATATATATAAAAATAAAAATAAATCTCCCAAATCCGTGGCGGGCCAAAACAAACGTCGTGGGCCAAACTTGCCCCGCGGGCTCCAAATTGGTCAGCACTGTTCTAGGTAGTCGAGACAGGTGCATAGATCTAACATTTGGAGTTGTGATGGTTCAGACGACGCACCGCACTTGGGAAAAAGCTCTTTGCAAAGCGAGTGGTGGAGAAATAGAGCAATAGAGTGGGAGCGTCTGCCCAGGATGACCTGCAGGGTCCCTGACAATACTGACCTGCAGGGTCTCTGACAATACTGACCTGCAGGGTCCCTGACAATACTGACCTGCAGGGTCTCTGACAATACTGACCTGCAGGGTCCCTGACAATACTGACCTGCAGGGTCTCTGACAATACTGACCTGCAGGGTCCCTGACAATACTGACCTGCAGGGTCTCTGACAATACTGACCTGCAGGGTCCCTGACAATACTGACCTGCAGGGTCTCCGACAATACTGACCTGCAGGGTCCCTGACAATACTGACCTGCAGGGTCTCTGACAATACTGACCTGCAGGGTCCCTGACAATACTGACCTGCAGGGTCCCTGACAATACTGACCTGCAGGGTCCCTGACAATACTGACCTGCAGGGTCCCTGACAATACTGACCTGCAGGGTCCCTGACAATACTGACCTGCAGGGTCCCTGATAATACTGACCTGCAGGGTCTCTGATAATACTGACCTGCAGGGTCCCTGACAATACTGACCTGCAGGGTCCCTGACAATACTGACCTGCAGGGTCTCTGACAATACTGACCTGCAGGGTCCCTGACAATACTGACCTGCAGGGTCTCTGACAATACTGACCTGCAGGGTCCCTGACAATACTGACCTGCAGGGTCCCTGACAATACTGACCTGCAGGGTCCCTGACAATACTGACCTGCAGGGTCCCTGACAATACTGACCTGCAGGGTCCCTGACAATACTGACCTGCAGGGTCCCTGATAATACTGACCTGCAGGGTCTCTGATAATACTGACCTGCAGGGTCCCTGACAATACTGACCTGCAGGGTCCCTGACAATACTGACCTGCAGGGTCTCTGATAATACTGACCTGCAGGGTCTCTGACAATACTGACCTGCAGGGTCCCTGACAATACTGACCTGCAGGGTCCCTGACAATACTGACCTGCAGGGTCTCTGACAATACTGACTTGCAGGGTCTCTGATAATACTGACCTGCAGGGTCTCTGACAATACTGACCTGCAGGGTCCCTGACAATACTGACCTGCAGGGTCCCTGACAATACTGACCTGCAGGGTACCTGACAATACTGACCTGCAGGGTACCTGACAATACTGACCTTCAGGGTCCCTGACAATACTGACCTGCAGGGTCTCTGACAATACTGACCTGCAGGTTCCCTGACAATACTGACCTGCAGGGTACCTGACAATACTGACCTGCAGGGTCTCTGACAATACTGACCTGCAGGGTACCTGACAACACTGACCTGCAGGGTCTCTGACAATACTGACCTGCAGGGTCTCTGACAATACTGACCTGCAGGGTCCCTGACGGGACAGAAGTCTAGAGCTATAGAGCTCTTCTAGAGCCGGCAAGTTAAGGATTACCAAACCCATACAGTAAAGCAACTAGTGAGAATGCTCTCAATAATACAGCGATAAACATTAAGGAGGATCTGGCTGCTGTGGGTGTTCTTAAGTTATTAAGTCTCCTTAAAAAGAAGAGCCGTTGCTGGGACTTTTTAAGGATTGTTTTGGTATTTGAGTGCCAGCTAAGATCATCCGCCAGTCCGATCAGAACAAGTGTGTCAGACAGATTATTTCCAATCCTGACTCTTTGAGGCCTCAAAATTAAAAAGCTAAAAATCCATTCACACACAGCATCAGTCAGACCAAGATTTTGCAGTTGAGTACCGTTGGAGAAGATGTTGTGTGTGTGTGTGTGTGTATGTGTGTGTGTGTGTGTGTGTGTGTGTGTGTGGGCATGTGGTGGGGGAGCGAGGGTATATCAAAGCATCAGGAAGGGCATGGGGTTGAGGGTGCAGTGTGTGCTTAGCCCAAAGCCATCCACGCTGCGGGACACCGTGGACCATGTGATGGGGATGATCGCCCTGCACACACAGCTGCCCCCACCCCCCCATCCCCGCCCGACTCACCCGCTATACTGTCCTTTTGACCCAGATTTCCCACACCTCCGCCCCCCTTGTCTCTTCTACTTTCTCTTTTCTCTCTCTCTCTCTGACTGTCTCTCATCTCTCTCTCTCTCTCTCTCTCTCTCTCTCTCTGACTGTCTCTCATCTCTCTCTCTCTCTCTCTCTCTCTGACTGTCTCTTATCTCTCTCTCTCTCTCTCTCTCTCTCTCATCTCTCTCTCTCTCTCTCTGACTGTCTCTCATCCCTCCCTTCTTGCCAGTTGGATCCCGTTCCGGCCTCCAGCCACGAGCCCCGACAGGCCGCGGTGCAAACAGAGCCTGGAGTTAATGTAATGAGCCAAAGAATGCCACCTCTCAGGTTTTAAACTGTGCTGAGTGTTAAGTGACCAGAGAAAACATGGCGGGAAGGGTGAGCGTGTGTGTGTGTGTGTGTGTGTGTGTGTGTGTGTGCGTGCGAGTGTGTGTGTGTGTGTGTGTGTGTGTGTGCTTGCGTGCGTGCGTGCGTGTGTGCTTGTGTGCGTGCGTGTGTGTATGTGTGTGTGTGTGTGTGTGTGTGCTTGCGTGCGTGCGTGCGTGTGTGCTTGCGTGCGTGCGTGTGTGTATGTGTGTGTGTGTAGGGATTTAACAAAGCGCTGTGGGTACATGTGCATACCTGATAAAACAGAGGAGAAAAAATTACGAGCGGTGAGGACAAAGACAGTTAAAAGGTAGAGAGAAAAGAGCGGAGAGGAGGAAGTTGAAGACGCATTAGGCTACATGCAGGGTTTGCTAATGCTTCTGCACACTCGCTGTGTATAAATTAAAACAAATCATGTATTAACACGAATGTCGCCTCGCAACTTCCAACTTAAACAAACAGCTGGCTTTCTCTTTGTAGCCCAGAAGAGTCTACCTCAAATAGGAAAGAAGAAGAAGAAAAAGGAGCAGTCATGACAGGACATGTTATTGCCACCTCAGCCTTTTCAGAGTTCATCAGGATCACTGCTGAATATCAACGGAAAGAGACAGAGGGCAAGATGAAGGGAGACATGATAGATGCACATGAAGTCATATTGGAACCGATGGAGGAGGTGGGCCAATACTAGTCTAATAGCTATATATTACACACATTTTTTGCAATGAACCGTCAAATATCAAACCCAAAAAACAAAGATATGAACTTGAATGTCCAAAATGACATCAGTGGACTGAAAGAGTAAACTTGATTGGGAATTGACTAATTATAAGTAACTAGAAAAACACACACAAATAGAGAAAATATGGTCACTTGAGTTAAGAAAAAGGATCAAATATACACAATATGCTGTCTATGACTTAAAGAGAATATATCGCTCATATCGGCCAACATATCAGCCAATATATCGGTGATAGGCCAATTATCTTCCGACCGATGCATCAGTCTCTATAAATGAACGTGCATTGGTGGTGACTGACATCAAATCTGCATGCAGGAACACACAACTGATATCATCCACATAGAATGATTTACACACGCATGATATTGATGCTCTTTGATCATCTTGTGTGTAGAAGTGCCAGAAATGAGCCTAGCCAGGAATTAAGGAGCAACGTAAAGCTTTGCCCTGACTTGTGTGTTCAGTGTGTTTCTATGTTCCTGTTCAGGAATTCATCCACAAGAAAAGAATCGCTGGACTTGGCACCAGGTCAGACGCCAGAGTGACTGTGAGGTCCAACGCAGACTGACCCCGTTTGGTCAAAACGTCCCGTCTATAAAAGGCAGTGAAACGTGGAACAGTCTCCCAGTTTCCTTAAGGGAAAGCCCCACCCTGGCCACTTTTAGAAATAAACTGAAACAATAGTATGTCGTATGTTTTTGACGTTCTTGTATTTTTGAGTGTACTTTATTATCTACGTTTTCTTTTTGAGTGTATTCTATTACCTATGTATGTAGCTCTTACCGTTTTATATTCCTCTGTTTTTATGTTTGGGGACTGTGGATGGAAACTATAGCCTTGTGCTAAATCCGGCACTTTTTACACTTTTACCAGGTTTCAGGTGACTGTCTCTGTTTCATGCTCATGTGTTCATTAATTGTGCATTGTCCCGTCTAAATAAACAAATAAAGTAAAGTAAAGTAAAGCTCCAAACAGCATAAACTGGAAAATATGTCAAGGTTCACTATCGTTGCTTTCTGGGTACACTAATTCACATTCATTCACACACTCATCTGGTTATAAGAAAAATGACTGTGTTTAGAAATACGCATTGGTATTATTATATATAGGCCTAATGATGACATCTTAGAAAGTATTTCCCTCTAATGACCACTGGATATATAGACCTGAGAGTGTTGTGTCTGTTCTCTTCATTAATTGTCTTAAAAGATCACTAATTTCTACCTCCTGTCATCCCACTACCTCAACAGAGTATGAGGTCAAAGTTCAACTCAGCGGTATCAGCCAGAGATTGTCTCTCTGTCTCACGTGCAAAAATGTCCCACTGAGTTCCAGATGAATGGAATGAATGACGAGAAGCGGAGTGAAAAAGCAGATCAACACAGACAGAGTTTTACAACTACAGCTCCAAATATGGCCAGAATCATCTGATGTCTTTCCAAAGCCAAAGAGAACAAACACAGGTGATACGCCAACAACAACACAAATAAACATCTAGGGAAAATGCCACCTGACTTACTCTGCCAGTAGATAAGGATTTAATCTGCCAAGTTAGCAGAAATCCCCCTTGCTCATCTTATTTGAGGACAAACATGAGGAAAACCACAAGAACACAACACACGCACCTGCCCACCGTCTCATTTGACTAAAATTGAGCAAATGGCCTACAGCTGTATAGGCTCTGATGTGTCCTGACCTGAGCTAAGCCAATAGATAAAATAAAGACATTCATCAGGAGATTATGAATGGCTAGATTAAACAGAGACGTGGAGAGGTGTGGCTTTTCACCACCGTGAGGAATTTCTCACATCATGGTCAGGCTCCGTAGAGGAAAGAAAACATGAGCCAAAGGAAAGAGGCTTGCAGGTCACCAGCCTGCCTGCTGGATCTGTACTCACTTCTTAAGTACAGCAATTTTTCATGGTCACCACCGAACATGATCATATTCATCATCGATGTCCATTTCAGAGGCCAAGAATGTTATCAGAAATACAAAATGTATTCACCAAGATATTTTTTCCCCTCCCAAATTGTACTTGGCCAATAGACCCATTTCACGGGGGCCATTTTGTGTCAAAAAGGCAGAATAAACACAGGTGCAAGCAAAACACTAATGAGGGTTTCCACATTCCAATCATTGTAAGTTGGAACCCCTCATTAGTGTTTTGCTTGCACCTGTGGTTTACCCTGCCTTTTCGGCACAAAATGGCCCCCGTGAAATGGGTCTATTCCCCCCCTGCTGCCCCGGTTGCTGCTCCACCCCTTCTGCCGATCTGGGGAGAGCCGTAGACTAGCACCATGCTTCCTCTGACACATGCGCAGTTGCCAGCTGCTTCTTTTCACCTGACAGCGGGTAGCTTCACCGGCAGGATGTAGCACGTGGGACGATCACGCTATTCACCCCCAGTTCCCTTCTGCTCCGAACAGGCGCCTCGACTGACCAGAGGAGGCGACCAGGACAGTGAGGACACATACTCTCAATCCGGCTTCCCACCCTCAGACACAGCCAATCGTGCCTGTATGGACGCCCGACCAAGCCGGAGGTAACACGGGGGCGCAAACCTGCGACCCTCCCTCGTGTTGGTAGGCAGGGAATCTACCGCTACACTACCCGGACGCCCATTCATCCGAGATTCTTGTTTAGCTCATACTGTATATGAGGGAATGGATTGGAGTTTTATGCTGACTGCAATGTAGCATAAAAGGGTCATTCAGTTACGTCTTAAAAAAAGAAAGAGCTGAAAATAAATAAATAAAACGACTACGCTAAAACGAAACTGAATTTGAAATAAAAAAAGATAACATCCATCCATCCATCCATCTATCTACCCACTTATTCCTATTCAGGGTCACAGGGGAAAATAACAAAGAAACCCCCCCCACACCACACCATAAGACTGCTGTCTAACAGCAGGATACAAATCTCAAAAGTAATACTGGAGCTGATGGTAGCTCAGATAAGAAATGACAGCGATAACAGATTCTGTCATTTGAAATCAATGCATTTCAAATGGAGAGCAATGCATTTGATGCATTACGAGTGACTGAGGAGTGAGTGACTGAGGAGTGAGTGACTGAGGAGTGAGTGACTGAGGAGTGAGTGACTGAGGAGTGAGTGTGGGCAGAGTGACTGAGGAGTGAGTGACTGAGGAATGAGTGTTGGCAGAGTGACTGAGGAGTGAGTGACTGAGGAGTGAGTTTGGGCAGAGTGACTGAGGAGTGAGTGACTGAGGAGTGAGTGTGGGCAGAGTGACTGAGGAGTGAGTGTGGGCAGAGTGACTGAGGAGTGAGTGACTGAGGAGTGAGTGTTGGCAGAGTGACTGAGGAGTGAGTGACTGAGGAGTGAGTGTTGGCAGAGTGACTGAGGAGTGAGTGACTGAGGAGTGAGTGACTGAGGAGTGAGTGTGGGCAGAGTGACTGAGGAGTGAGTGACTGAGGAGTGAGTGAGGAGTGAGTGACTGAGGAGTGAGTGTGGGCAGAGTGACTGATGAGTGAGTGACTGAGGAGTGAGTGTGGGCAGAGTGACTGAGGAGTGAGTGACTGAGGAGTGAGTGAGGAGTGAGTGACTGAGGAGTGAGTGTGGGCAGAGTGACTGAGGAGTGAGTGTGGGCAGAGTGACTGAGGAGTGAGTGTGGGCAGAGTGACTGAGGAGTGAGTGTGGGCAGAGTGACTGAGGAGTGAGTGACTGAGGAGTGAGTGTTGGCAGAGTGACTGAGGAGTGAGTGTGGGCAGAGTGACTGAGGAGTGACTGAGGAGTGAGTGTTGGCAGAGTGACTGAGGAGTGAGTGTGGGCAGCAGATGAAAGTGGGAAGTGTAGAGTGGACAGAGCTTAGCTGGGAAAAGAGCAATATGGATCACATGTAGGGTGAGATTCATTATTGGAGCAACATCGAGGGGGGAGGTCAGGCTTGGACAGATGAAGCCAATGGGGACATACCAAAAACTGCAGCTCCTCGAATGGCCATTTTGAGGCTGGCTGCAAAAGGGAATCAATCCCTATTCACTAGGGCTGGGTATCAGAACTGATTTCCCGACTCGATTCCGACACACAAGGTCCTGATTCAATTTAATTTCCAATTTGATATTGATATTTCAATTACAATACCAATTTAGCTTTAGAAAGACATTCTCAAAGAACTAATGATGTAAATTGTACAAGGAAACCCTCTAACCTGGTGCATTATTAAACATATTAATGTTTACAGATGTTCACGAGATCTTGTTGCGTTAAGAACCAAGCCATGCGAGTCTAACTGGGTTAAAGCTTCAAGAATTCACAGGAAAATGCATTATATTAAAAGATCGATATTGGGATTTATGAATCGATATCAGTTCCTTGAATATCGATTCGATATCGACTTTTTTTTAAACCCAGCCCTACTATTCCCCATGTTAAAATGCCCGACTTTACTGCAAAAATATGTTTACAGCCTGCTTCAAATAACAGTTTTGGCCTCTATAGCTAATTCACCTTTCATGACAACTGTATGGGGGTGAAGTTTTATTTAACTCACTCGTTTAGAGTAAAATAGACGATAAAATAGACTATGTTTTGGGAGTGATTGACAGGTCACCTGTCCAGTGATCATGACCATTCACGGACCAATTACAGGCAGCGCTGCGGCTCTGTGGGAAACCCCCGGTCTCGCACGAGCTGCTCAAGAACCAAGATGGCAGCGGCCAAAATGCCAACCTGGAGGCTTCAAAACGGGAATCCACAAACCACTGGCTGAGAGAAACCCACAAATCCTCTGGGTTTAGACTCAGGAAAGCTTGTCTTTTGTGAGTTTGTATCCGGGTAAATAATAAACCAATAGAAATAGATTCTTTAGCTATAGGAAAGACACCAAGTTAGGAAAGATCGGCAACTGAGTGAACACAAAGTATGGCATCTATAGGCAATTTGGATGAAATCATGATCAATCTAGCTAGTCTGCACCACCCTGAGCGGCTGCTACTGTGGCCGAGCACTGTGCTCAGTGTGTTTACTTTGTAAAGCTCTCTGCCTGCCACAGTGTGATATGATGGATGAGGCAGATGAATGGAAGAAGCTTGCAGACTCTCAAGTAGCAGCTGAGGTTGGATAGCCGGGGCAAAGCATGTGGAAAATTGGTGATATGAATTTGTTAGGGATTTGTAGTCAGGGCTTGCGTAAGACCAATAAGGCTGTACAATCAGCGGTGCCTCAGGAGGTCCCTGAAGATCATCAAGGACACATACCACCCCCACAACAGCCTGTTCTCCCGGTTACCCTCAGGGAGGAGATACAGGGTCCCAAAAGCACAAACAAATCGCCTGAGGGACAGTTTCTTCCCCGCAGGCCACGAGACTCCTTAACACACACAAATAAACAATCATGTAGTAGCTGCTACCATTACATATGATAATTATGCCTATGTTATTTGCACCTGTGCAAACAGAATGTTTAATTATGTTTTAAGGTGTCTATGCTAGAAAAGAAAAGGAAAAGTTTACTGTTATTGCTTGTTGTTTCTCTTGTTTGACTGCATCTACAGTATATGCCCTGTTTTTGCACTGTTATACTGTTATTTGCACTATGTTGTAACGGAGCCTACAGCACAAGAATTTCACACATGATACTTGTACTACGGAGTGACAATAAAAATCTTGAATCTTCCTTTAAAAGCAGCGAATAAGAACAGCTAGTGGCTCTGACCAAGAAGAGAGGATGTCAGTTTGGGTCCATCTCATAAAACTAGGAGAGGAGACTCAAGAGGAAGATAACATGGTATTGGCAGACATACACTGACTGCACACAGGAATAGCTATACATCAGATCAAGTGGGAGGACAGAAGAGGCAACAAGAGAAGAAGAGTTTCTTCACCATCCCAGAGACTCCTGTTTCCAGCAGTCAGAGGTCTCAAAGTTTGAGAACCAATGTGTTCACCCAGGAAAACAAATCTTTCAGTTCAATCCGGTGCTGGATCACTCCATGACAAAGCGGCTCCAGTAAAGTTCAATTGTTTAGTAAACTGTCTGCAGCTACTGAGGAAGTAGCAGTAGCTGAAGCCGTAGCTGAAACATCTGGCTGCACTATATGGTCATCATGTTGTACAAATGCTGTAAAAGAGATGGAACGTTTTTTTTCCTGAGTGTGGGTCATATTGAACTTTTCCAGCAGAGGTCTCCCTGTCAGAGGAGGATCTCTGCTGGTGGCGGTGAGCGTATATCATCTGCCAGGCTCTTTGGCTCGTTCAGATCTTACAACTAATGACACAGTGTCATTACCTGCTGTAACAAACATCAGAGTTAATGGCGCACTCTGCGAAGGGTCACTTGTTCATTTCAGACATCCGTGCAAAAAAACAATCCATTGGGAATAAATATGGGTTGTGTAACTCTGAAATATGTCCTGACAGTCACACTCACCCCTGTTATAGACCCATTCTTGCTCTCTACCATGTTTTCCAAAGGGACAATAGAGGCTTGCTGAGGCCAACTCAAAATACCGTAAATTCCGGACTATAAGCCGCACCTTCAAAGTTGACTATTTTTTTCTTATATAAGCCGCACCGGACTATAAGCCGCGGGTGTTTTAATGGTATTTTTTTTTTGTTTTTTTTTTTGTTTTAATGTTTAATTACCATATGTAAGGGTTCATGCACAGAGGGGATTGTAGAGGAAGCTCCCATTTATTAACATTTCAACAAAACAACATAACACAACACCACCTGTGTTGTTTTTTACAGTGCACACAGTGTCATACAGTGTGGTGAAAAGAGGGCAAGAGAGGAAATTAAAACTTATTATAGTTATATAGGATTTATAGTTAGAAAGAGTGCTAAAAAAGAGTTTTTTTTTTTTTTTTTTTTTTTAAATCCATAGATAAGCCGCACCGTTATATAAGCCGCAGGGGCCAAAAAAGGCCAAAAAACGGGAAAAAAGGTGCGGCTTATAGTCCGGAATTTACGGTACACAATTGT
Organism: Poromitra crassiceps; assembly: GCF_964638095.1. Classification (NCBI taxonomy): domain Eukaryota; kingdom Metazoa; phylum Chordata; class Actinopteri; order Beryciformes; family Melamphaidae; genus Poromitra; species Poromitra crassiceps. The sequence goes on from NC_139632.1 coordinate 42,117,966, forward strand.
TTAATTGAGGTTATATCCTAGAGTTTATATGTCTCTGTGGGGAGCAACATGCAATCAATCAGTCAGTAAATCTATAAATCATATACTACTGCTACAAGTGCTGCGAATAATAATGATAAATAACAAACATCATTTATCACAGCAAGGCAATTCTGGGACAAAGATTATGAATAGGCTCTAACTTTATTTTTACCCTGTAGTCCAAACGAGGCAAATATTTCCTGTACATTAAACCTCACCTACAGGCTCTGTTAAGATTGGAGTACCAGTAAATCTCGATCCAGATCTGCCCTGCACTCACATAGATCACCCAAAAATGTGTGTGGGGGGGGGGGGACTTTTGAAACGTCGGCATTGTCATTAGTGAGCACAGAGAGAGAGAGAGAGAACTTGTGGGTAGTATATCTGTTAGATTTATGTCTCGTTGTCTAGGCTGTGTGCTTTAGCTGATGTTTGACCTCTGCACTGGGGCAGTGACTGGCCCCTCCAAGTCTAGCTGGCTTATGGAGAGAAGCCACAGGGACATGGCTTTAATATTTAGGTTCTCTGAGCGTGTCTTAATCACCAGAAGAGGTGATGTCTCCAGAAGGTGGTGTCATTATTGTTTTGAAGGTGGTCCAAATGACGGGGCAGGAGGCTGGGGACGTGCGATGAACTTCTCCCACTTTTAATGGAAACAATGGATTGGCTATAGGTGACTCTTTTTCATAAGTTGTAGAACTGACAGTAGATCTTTGATGTGCAAACCTGTGTCCATGGTCAGGTCATGTGGAATGCAGAACTGCTGCTGATGGCCAGTTCTTCACTGGCCTTTTCCTGCCTCCTCATTGCTCTATTGGTATGACTATACTACACTCTAGTGGTCAGTGTGTGTCAGTGATGTTACTCTGTTGTCTGTCTGTAGGTCAGTGTGGTGGTCTGTTGTTTGTCTGTAGGTCAGTGTGATGGTCTGTTGTTTGTCTGTAGGCCAGTGTGATGGTCTGTTGTTTGTCTGTAGGCCAGTGTGATGGTCTGTTGTCTGTAGGTCAGTGTGATGGGTCTGTTGTCTGTCTGTAGGTCAGTGTGATGGTGTGCCATGATTCATGAAGCCTGTTCACTGCCGGAGCCGACAGGTATATAAACACTGCACCAATGTTAACTCATAGCCCACAGGTTTGTTTTTTAAATGTATATTAAATGAACAGGTATATCAACACTGCACCAATGTTAACTCATAGCCCACATGTTTGTTTTTTAAATGTATATAAAATGAACAGGTATATAAACACTGCACCAATGTTAACTCATAGCCCACAGGTTTGTTTTTTAAATGTATATTAAAATGAACAGGTATATAAACACTGCACCAATGTTAAAGCCCACATGTTTGTTTTTTAAATGTATATACAATGAACAGGTATATAAACACTGCACCAATGTTAAAGCCAACAGGGTTGTTTTTTAAATTTATATAAAATGAACAGGTATATAAACAGTGCACCAATGTTAAAGCCCACATGTTTGTTTTTTAAATGTATATACAATGAACAGGTATATAAACACTGCACCAATGTTAACTCATAGCCCACAGGTTTGTTTTTTTAAATGTATATAAACACTGCACCAATGTTAAAGCCCACACATGTTTTTTTAAATGTATATAAAATGAACAGGTATATAAACACTGCACCAATGTTAACTCATAACCCACAGGTTTGTTTTGTAAATGTATATACAATGAACAGGTATATAAACACTGCACCATTGTTAACTCATAGCCCACAGGTTTGTTTTTTAAATGTATATACAATGAACAGGTATATAAACACTGCACCATTGTTAACTCATAGCCCACAGGTTTGTTTTTTAAATGTATATACAATGAACAGGTATATAAACACTGCACCAATGTTAACTCATAGCCCACAGGGTTGTTTTGTAAATGTATATAAAATGAACAGGTATATAAACACTGCACCATTGTTAACTCATAGCCCACAGGTTTGTTTTTTAAATGTATATACAATGAACAGGTATATAAACACTGCACCATTGTTAACTCATAGCCCACAGGTTTGTTTTTTAAATGTATATAAAATGAACAGGTATATAAACACTGCACCAATGTTAACTCATAGCCCACAGGTTTGTTTTGTAAATGTATATAAAACAAATGGGTATATAAACACTGCACCAATGTTAAAGCCCACAGGGTTGTTTTTTAAATGTATATAAAATGAACAGGTATATAAACACTGCACCAATGTTAACTCTTAGCCCACAGGTTTGTTTTGTAAATGTATATAAAACAAACAGGTATATAAACACTGCACCAATGTTAAAGCCCACAGGGTTGTTTTTTAAATTTATATAAAATGAACAGGTATATAAACACTGCACCAAGTGCAGTGTTTTTACTGAAAGCCAGGGAGGGCTGGGGAGATGCAGTGCTGGCCAGGGCAGTGGGAGGCCTGGGGAGATGCAGTGCTGGCCAGGGCAGTGGAAGGCCTGGGGAGGTGCAGTGCTGGCCAGGGAAGTGGGAGGCCTGGGGAGGTGCAGTGCTGGTCAGGGAAGTGGGAGGCCTGGGGAGATGCAGTGCTGGTCAGGGAAGTGGGAGGCCTGGGGAGGTGCAGTGCTGGCCAGGGAAGTGGGAGGCCTGGGGAGATGCAGTGCTGGTCAGGGCAGCAGTAGGCACAGGGCAGCAGTAGGTGCAGGGGAGGCCAGGGCAGGCCTGGGGAGGTGCAGTGCTGGTCAGGGAAGTGGGAGGCCTGGGGAGATGCAGTGCTGGTCAGGGAAGTGGGAGGCCTGGGGAGGTGCAGTGCTGGCCAGGGAAGTGGGAGGCCTGGGGAGATGCAGTGCTGGTCAGGGCAGCAGTAGGCACAGGGCAGCAGTAGGTGCAGGGGAGGCCAGGGCAGGCCTGGGGAGGTGCAGTGCTGGTCAGGGAAGTGGGAGGCCTGGGGAGGTGCAGTGCTGGTCAGGGCAGCAGGAGGCCTGGGGAGGTGCAGTGCTGGTCAGGGCAGCAGTAGGCACAGGGCAGCAGTAGGTGCAGGGGAGGCCAGGGCAGGCCTGGGGAGGTGCAGTGCTGGCCAGGGCAGCAGGAGCCATACAGCAGGCGTGGGCAGTGGAGGCAACCTGCCTCTCAGGCGATGGACTGCTTGCATCCCTTTAATAAAGAAACGTGAAATTATAAGCCACCCGATAAACACCACATGAAAATGGAAAGACAGGACACTGCCAGCTACTTTGTAGAACAGAGACAAACCTAATAACACATGCAACGAATTGAAACTAGGCCATGCTTGTGTTATTACAGAGTATTACCGATATAATTAGCACTCATACTAATTTCAAGTGGTGGAGATGATACTATTTGGAAGTTTTGCGGTGGTAAAGCAGGAAGTAGTAGGTGTGTTGTGTGGTCTTTGTGGCAATAGAGACAGTCTGCATGTCTGGGAACGCCCATACAGGCTCTAGGAACGCCCACAATACGCTGGGTTAGCTGACTCAGCCTTGCTGGGGGCGGGGTCAGGGTGGGGTAAATTCACCCGTTCTATCCATTCAGCAAAGTTAGAATTTAGCTGATAGCCCAGCCCAGGCAGACACGATTGTGGATTTAACCACCGCAGTAAACGCACATCTGAGCAGACGTCTTGTGTTCTGCTCTAGAACCCCCAAACATGTAGCTAGTTTAGAGCCGCAGCAGCGTCTTTTGGTGAGTCAGCCCATGAGATATATCGGCGGTTTTACCCCACTCGCGTGCCAGCAGTTTAACATTTTGTGGGTTTTCCCAGACATGTGGACTGTCTCTATAGACCAATTATACGCCTACGTCACAATGACAACAAACAGCGTCAGATGCGCAAGACGGAGGCAGAAAGACAGACTCCGCGCAGCCCTTTCAAGTAGTTTTCCAGTGCCTGTGAAACTATTCCAGCAAGACATGTCTTCGTGTTGTGCAGTGCGATGCCAGAATTGGAAAGCTATTGTAGCAGAGTATTCGGGTCCGCCTATTCACACTTGGTTAATAAAATAATAAACGATAGAGGCAGGCTGTAACGTTATAACAAGCTTCTCCCCACATATCCTGTTCTACGCAACTCGAGGGAACATACACAGCCTCGCACACACGCAACACAACACAACACTGAACAGTCTGTTACACTATCAGTATCAACAAAGCAAGGACTAAAGTTTTACCGAATCCCGTCAACTCATACTGCTTTTAATGCTAACCGTAGGTGTCTTTGGTTGCAAGCCGAAAGAGGAAATCGTTAAAAATGCCCGACTTTGCAGTGCTCGCTCATTTCATATCAGGTAAACTGTAGTAGGCTGCTAACAGCCACATCGCTCGGTTAGTTAACAACCAAGTAACGTTAAATAATGTCATTATTGAGTTGAACTGATTGGAACGAGGACATCATTAAAAATGCCCGACTTTGTAGTGCTCTTCATAATCAGGTAAGCTGCCTGAAACTGTAGGCTGCTCAGCCACATCGCTCGGTTAGTTAACGACCAAGTAACGTTACATAATGTCATTATTGAGTTGTGTGCATTATCAACATAACAATATATCTTTGCAAGTTACAGAATAATTATCTACGCTATCCCCAGTTATAATGGAAAGCACGATATGTATTGCCGGGGCCACTAGGCTTGGCCAATTGACAGCGCCAGTGCGTATGGGTCTGTAAGACATATCCCATTAAACAACGTTAATTTCGATGCATAACATTGCTTATCACTAGGCGATAAGCTGTGGTAGTAAGCCGAGAACTGCATTTTAAAACTAAAATATAACTGTGTGTTGCAGATGGGCATAGAGCAGTCCTGACAGCGGGGCTTTCACACAGTTTTCACTGTCTGTCAATGCGGGGCTGACGGCTTTTGCCTACACGATGCGCGCGCAGCTCAATGTTGACAAGCTGTATAAGGGGTCTATAAAACATTGTTTACTGTTGCTTATGTAGGAGAGTTAGTGAGTTATACTTGTTCGCCAGCAGAGGGCGTTCATTCGTTTTTTTATTGCACCTTGCTTGTTGTGTTGCCATACGTCTTTTGTCCCTCCGCGGCCACTGTAGAGCCAGTTCTGTTTTTCCTGTTACAAGGTAGGCACTGCATCTTGAGTTCACCCACATAAATATTGTTTTAAAAGGAGTTAAATGCCCACCACTGTTAGTTTTTTTTTATATCAACTGGCTGTTAAATATGTTTTTACACTACAGAGCCAAAGCTGTTTGAAAGTGAATGTTGATAAGCTGAATTTGACACCTCATTTTGTTATATGGTTGAGCTAGCTAAACACAGCATGGGTTATGATAAATGTCAGCAGGCTACAGTGAATGTTATTGATATTATCTTCATATTGACTGAGTATTTGTTTCGTTTAATTTATTTTTGTAATCTGAGAAACTTGACACAGTTCTGTTTTCCTGTTACAAGCTGCCTGTATGCTGTCTACGTGGTGCTGCCAGAGAGAAAACCCACTCTACCTCAACGACCATCACGACTCCTGTCTCCCTTCATCCATCCCAGAGTCAATATACTTTAAAAATACACAATGCAGAGACTGTTATAAGGGGTGTAAGGTCCGACAGACAGAATTGTTTGTAATATTGTGTAATATTGCTTACCTCCAAATCGAAGTTATTTTCGATAATACGATGTTTTATGTATGTTGACAGCCATCCTAGCTCCACAACAATAGGAATGATTTTTATGCCGCCACTCTTCACCTGAGCTAACGCTAATGTAGCAGGCTAAAATCGGGCCTGCTATGCTATGCTAAAGAGGAGACACGTGGCTACGTTAACTCATGCTAACAGTCTTAATACTGTAATTACCTTTCATCACATCCCATGCACATCACGGAAACCTGTAGTATTTGGTTTAACAGTTCCTTCCATGCTTACAAATTGGTGCCTTTTGGAGTCTTCCTCGCCCACAGCCACAGACAGCCATCTCTGGTCTGGCGCAAGCGTTTTTCCACTTTTTCTATCAAAATGTGGCCTCTTCTCCCAGCGTGCTAGCGATAGCTCTCCACGAGTTATGTAGCAGTTTGGTTCGTCTCTCTCTTGCTCCCACATGCAGAGATTAAGCAGCTCAATGACCTTCTGAGGGAATGTTGCAAAGTCCATCCCCATCCGACAACACTTAAGTCAGCCGAGCCCTCAAGCAGACAAATGCAGGATAAATATTTGTGGTTGTAGTTGTTCCATGGTTTCGCCTTCGTGGTTTAGCCAGGCTAACCCACAGCAGCCATCTCTCGCAATCCTTGCCTGTAATAGTAACCTGTAATAGTTTGTTGAAAAGGGCCGTGGTTACAATTTAAATTACTCCCTCACACACAGCCGTCATACTCAGTGAAGTTTACTCATGCTAGCAGTCTTACCTTTCCTCACAATCCTTTTCTCTGACGGAAACCTGTAAAACTTTATCGAACAGGGCCATGGTTGCTCCCTCCTCACACACAGCCGTCTCCTCACGGAAACCTGTAGTTGTCGAACAGGGCCATGGTTGCTCGCTCCCGCACACACAGCCGTCTCCTCACGGAAACCTGTAAAACTTTATCGAACAGGCCTGCCATGGTTGCTCGCTCCTCACACACAGCCGTCTTCTACCCTCTCACCCCTCATCTCTGGTCTGGCGAGATGACCAGTTTACACCCGCCGCCAATATAATCTTTTCTTCTTTGTCTGCTTCTTCTTCTCTTGTTTTATGGCGGTTGATGTTCTGACATGTTATTACCAACATCATCTAATTGCAGCGCCGCAGAGCCAGCTGGCTACGCCTCTTGACACGGTCTGGCTACGCCTCTTGACACGATCTGGCTACGCCTCTTGACACGGTCTGGTATACACATCACCCTTCAAAATAAAATACTCGTTATTTTTCTCTTGATTTAAAGAATTACAAGAACAATTATGCTTTCTATCTTCCACACTGAGCGTAGTTAGGCTCGTTTTCAACTCACCCAACACATTTTGTTTTTCATACTGTATATTTTATGGATTTGGAAAATGTTTCTAAATCATTTTTAAAGGTTGTAGACAGAGTAGAGTTTTGCTATACAGTATTTACATTTCTGTATAAAATATTTGGTCAAAATAATTACATTGTTCATTAAAAATAAAAATAAATTACCTTCAATGAATATTCAAAATTTGACAGTTTCAAGTATAAATGGTGGTAGTGCATCAATGCTATATTTAATCCATAAATAAAAATAAATAATATAAAAATAAATAAATAAATAAATAAATACATACATAAATACTAAATAAATGAATAAATAAAAATAAATAAATAATAGGCTACAAAAAATAAAAAATAAAAATACATAGCTAAAAAAAAATCAATAAAGTCTCTGCCTTTATACACTGTTCTCAAACTTTTTCATGTCAAGGTCCCCTAAACTAAAACAAATTAGACCACATGGACCCTCATTCGATCATATTTGATCAGGGTCCCCCATCTGATATTAGATGTTTTATTAGGAGATAGTGTGTGGCACCCATGGCCAACATTCTGTCATTGTCAACACAAAAACAGCCCTATATTGCAGCAGACAGACAGACAGACAGACAGACAGACAGACAGACAGATGGGGATCACAGACAAAGCTGTCTGTAGCAGGGCTGAGCAAGTGGACCTGGCTGAAATATCAGTTCTGGAATGAAGGTGAGTAACGTTATTTCGGTATGTTTTATGTTTGTCATTTTTATGTTGTCCTCTCCATGTGGCCATGCTTGCAAACTTATATCAGCTATAACAGATGTGTATGTTACATTAATGTGCTTTCAACAGGTAGACAGACAGTCAATATCCTACTTTCCGACTTTCTGTCTGTCTGCTCGACTGTCTCACTGTCTGCCTGTCTACCTGACTGACTGTTGTCAGACTGACTGCCTGTCTACCTGTCTGTCTGTCTGCCTGACTGTCTCACTGTCTGCCTGTCTACCTGACTGTCAGTGTCTGAACTGACTGTGTGTTTCACTGTCTGTCTACCTGACTGACTGATGTCTGTCTGTCACTGACTGACTGACTGTCTGTCAGACTGTCTACCTGACTGACTGACTGACCGACCGTCTGTCTGTCTAATTGTCTGCCTGACTGTCTCACTGTCTGCCTGTCTATCAGACTGACTGCCTGTCTACCTGACTGTCTGTCTACCTGACTGACCGTCTGTCTGTCTCACTGTCTGCCTGACTCTCTCACTGTCTGCCTGTCTACCTGACTGACTGTCTCACTGTCTGCCTGACTGTCTGCCTGTCCCACTGTCTGTCAGTGTCTGAACTGACTGTGTGTTTCACTGTCTGCCTGTCTACCTGACTGACTGATGTCTGTCTGCCACTGACTGACTGACTGACTGACTGTCACACTGGATGTTATGTAATTTAGTGTATAGCTTTGTTGCTTTGAATTTGACATTAGGCCAGGCATGACAATCAAGGCCTCTTTTAGGGCTGTGACGTCTGACCCCTTTTGTTTTTGCCCATCCTTAGTCGCCAGCTTTCTGCACCGCCCAGCCACGTCATGGTCTTCGTCACCAGTGTCCGGGCCGGCCTCCTGAAAGGTTCCGCCTGTGTCGTTGGTGTCCGGGCCATCGTCCAGGGTTGCTCCACCCTTCGGCCCTGCCTCCCGGATGCCCTCTACACCTGTTGTACGCCCTCTACACCAACGACACAGGCGGAACCTTTCAGGAGGCCGGCCCGGACACTGGTGACGAAGACCATAACATCCAGTGTGACAGTCAGTCAGTCAGTCAGTCAGTGGCAGACAGACATCAGTCAGTCAGGTAGACAGGCAGACAGTGAAACACACAGTCAGTTCAGACACTGACAGACAGTGGGACAGGCAGACAGTCAGGCAGACAGTGAGACAGTCAGTCAGGTAGACAGGCAGACAGTGAGAGAGTCAGGCAGACAGTGAGACAGACAGACGGTCAGTCAGGTAGACAGACAGTCAGGTAGACAGGCAGTCAGTCTGATAGACAGGCAGACAGTGAGACAGTCAGGCAGACAATTAGACAGACAGACGGTCGGTCAGTCAGTCAGTCAGGTAGACAGTCTGACAGACAGTCAGTCAGTCAGTGACAGACAGACATCAGTCAGTCAGGTAGACAGACAGTGAAACACACAGTCAGTTCAGACACTGACAGTCAGGTAGACAGGCAGACAGTGAGACAGTCAGGCAGACAGACAGACAGGTAGACAGGCAGTCAGTCTGACAACAGTCAGTCAGGTAGACAGGCAGACAGTGAGACAGTCGAGCAGACAGACAGAAAGTCGGAAAGTAGGATATTGACTGTCTGTCTACCTGTTGAAAGCACATTAATGTAACATACACATCTGTTATAGCTGATATAAGTTTGCAAGCATGGCCACATGGAGAGGACAACATAAAAATGACAAACATAAAACATACCGAAATAACGTTACTCACCTTCATTCCAGAACTGATATTTCAGCCAGGTCCACTTGCTCAGCCCTGCTACAGACAGCTTTGTCTGTGATCCCCGTCTGTCTGTCTGTCTGTCTGTCTGTCTGTCTGTCTGTCTGTCTGCTGCAATATAGGGCTGTTTTTGTGTTGACAATGACAGAATGTTGGCCATGGGTGCCACACACTATCTCCTAATAAAACATCTAATATCAGATGGGGGACCCTGATCAAATATGATCGAATGAGGGTCCATGTGGTCTAATTTGTTTTAGTTTAGGGGACCTTGACATGAAAAAGTTTGAGAACAGTGTATAAAGGCAGAGACTTTATTGATTTTTTTTTAGCTATGTATTTTTATTTTTTATTTTTTGTAGCCTATTATTTATTTATTTTTATTTATTCATTTATTTAGTATTTATGTATGTATTTATTTATTTATTTATTTATTTTTATATTATTTATTTTTATTTATGGATTAAATATAGCATTGATGCACTACCACCATTTATACTTGAAACTGTCAAATTTTGAATATTCATTGAAGGTAAAAAAAATGTATTTTTAATGAACAATGTAATTATTTTGACCAAATATTTTATACAGAAATGTAAATACTGTATAGCAAAACTCTACTCTGTCTACAACCTTTAAAAATGATTTAGAAACATTTTCCAAATCCATAAAATATACAGTATGAAAAACAAAATGTGTTGGGTGAGTTGAAAACGAGCCTAACTACGCTCAGTGTGGAAGATAGAAAGCATAATTGTTCTTGTAATTCTTTAAATCAAGAGAAAAATAACGAGTATTTTATTTTGAAGGGTGATGTGTATACCAGACCGTGTCAAGAGGCGTAGCCAGATCGTGTCAAGAGGCGTAGCCAGACCGTGTCAAGAGGCGTAGCCAGCTGGCTCTGCGGCGCTGCAATTAGATGTATCTCGTTATTACTGTAAAAACAAGGCCAGGTCGAAACCTGGCATAGGGCCAGTGCATGGTATCGTCACCCATGTATACCCATGAGGTCCTTACAATCCTCAGTTTACTAATTGCAACAGAATTTATTTTCACATTTTTATGTTTATATTGATGCCCTAAACACTAGTGAAAAGCCCATTAGTGGAATTATGTTAAAATGGCTGCCATTATTCAAATTTGGGCCATATCTGACTCCAAATAGACCTAGAATTACACATTTGGTCTCTATTTCCACATTTTTGGGGGCAATTAAGGAATCCACAGAAGTGGTTGTTGAGTCTCTAAGTAGAACAGATTTTTATTTTCTCATGTAAGTATGTAGTCGTAATACAACATGGCATTTATCACAATGTTAGCTACAAGTATTTGTTAATCATACACATTTTGGGTGATACCCACTACTTTTGAGCATATTGAAGTGATTGCCATTGGAAAAAAGAAAACAAGTTTGTTTCATATTTCCAATTAAAAATGTGTTATGCGCTCTTCAGGGCAGGGAGGGCAGATGGTGCTTTCAGAATCTGGGCAGACAGAGGTGTGCAGAATATAGGAGACCTTTATGTGAAGGGTAAACTTCTTACATTTGAACAATTATGCCAGAAATATCATATTCCTCAAAAACATTTCTACAAATACCTGCAGCTGAGACACTTCATACTAACAAAACATAAAGATATAATGTCTGAACCATTATTGTCTCATATCGAAAATCTCACACTTCTGCCCCCAGAGGGAAGGAAGCATGTTTCTTTCTTCTACACAGATCTGATGTCATATGATAAGGAATCTACTATCGACAGGTTAGAGGCATGGAGAGTAGATGTTCAAGGGGACATAGATGAAGCTGATTGGGAGGAGGCATGTGAAAAAGCCCCAAAACAATCCATTAATACAAGAATGAGGCTTCTACAATATAAGTGGCTGATGAGAACTTATATTACCCCTGTTACACTGAATCGTTGGTCCCCTAATATTCCTGATACCTGTAGTAAATGCTTTGTTGGAAAGGGTACTCTATTTCATTGTGTATGGGACTGTCCGAAGCTACAAAAATACTGGGAGAGTGTTGTTCAGACGATAACAGAAATTGTTTAAGTTGAGGTCCCACGTCAAGCAAAATTATGTGTTTTAGGTATTTTTCCAGTTAATTTTATTGGTAACTCAAAGCAGAGGACTTTGATAGATTTTGGACTCCTGCAGGCCAGGAGGATGATAGCGCTGTCCTGGAAAAAAATGGAAATACCATCAATACAAGTTTGGAAGAGGGAGATGGCAGCCTGTATGGCGCTAGAACGCCTGACTTATATAAGTAGAGGAAGGGCAGAAGATTTTGAGAGGGTATGGGACCCTCTGATATCATTTCTAGCTCGTTGATGTGCAGTTTTTTGTTTTATTTTTTTGTCTTTGTTTCGTTTTGTGCTATTTATCATTGTTTTGCTTAGTTTAGTTTTGTCTTCTTAATATAATTATGTAGTATGTGAATTTGATTACTATTGTCTGTATGTATGTGAAATATATATGGGGAGAAAATGTGAAACTGAATAAAAATATTGTGAAAAAAAACAAAAAATGTGTTATGAATTTATTCCCTCAGTGTCTCTAAAAGTGTCTGGAAATACATCAACAATGTGCACATCTATCTACTATCTAAGGGAGCTAGGGGTCTGTTTGTCCCACTGATGACATCAGTGATGTCATAAATTTACACACAAAGTCTCAGTGATGATGTCATCAGTAATGTCATAAATAGTGATATCAGAGGCATTGTGATATCATCAGTGATGTCATAAGAGGTTGTGATGTCATCAGTGATGTCATAAAAGCAAAATCAAGTCCCAGGGACAGACACTGAAAGAAGTGGGAGTCTGGCTTCAGTCTTCAGCCATGGACAGCTGTATGTTGCCAGCTCCAGGACAGGTGATCCAGCATCCCTGAATCCCTTGATGGCATCCCTGTATGCCATCAAGGAGCAGCCAGGGCGAGGCCGCGTAGCATCCAAGCTGCGTATGTGAGCTGCAGGGCCAGCTCGGTGAACTGCAGGGCAGGCGGCGAGATGCCTAGTGGATTATAATTTAAAATTGAATGGTGAAATTAGATCCTACTTGATATAAATTCACTCCTTGTACCCCGTAGTTATACTATAACTACAGTGTGGTACCCCGTAGTTATACTATAAGTACAGATCTTGTTACCCTCTAGTTACATGCTTATTTGCGGGCTGTATTCTAAAGCGTTACCGAAAACTCACATGGCATTAGGCCTGTGGACATGAAATGTGTAGGCTATTTGTTTGATATTTGATTTAATTTTCTTTTTGGGTTTGCTTTAACTATGTGTGTGAGAGAGACATATTTAGGGGTGTTTGGGGAATTGATTGTAGGCTACCCTGAAGTTTACAGATGTTTTGTACTTGTTCACCTCTGCCATTTTGATGAGCAGATAGGAACGGGGGGTGCTGCGTCTCAATATCTGTGCAATTACTGTCCCAAAGCTTTGCTTATATAGATCTATATGTTGCTCACTAAATGTTATTGCATCACTGATGTCACAATGCCTCCTTGTGTGTGTGTTTGTGTGCCCCATTATATCACTGATGACATCTGTGTGTGTGCCCCCCTATGACATCACTGATCAGTCTGGTCACAATGCCTCCTTATGTGTGTGCGTGCGTACGCCCTTATGACATCATCACTGATGACATCACATCATTAGCTAATTAGCCTAAGCACAGGTGCCCTTTACACATCCTGAAGGTTTCAGCCCGATCACACGTAAAACGGCATAGCTGTGGCCAAACACAGAACTTGAAACAAAGGATCAAGGATCAAGGATACTTTGTCACTTGCACAGAAATACAGTGTAAAACATGCAGTGAAATGCAATGGGACTTGGTCTCTGCAATGTGCCAGAAAAGGTAGGTATCAATAAAAACAGTAAAACAATAAAAGACACAGAACATATAAGAGACATAAAGTGCTGATCGTAAAGTGCTATACAGTATCGTCATGTCCTGTCTTTAATTAAAAATGGAAATAAAGTGCCATATTAAAAAAAAATAAAGTAAGTGTGTGGTCCTAATGCTGCTAGTGGCTGGCATTTAGCATGCGAACAGCCTGGGGGAAGAAGCTTCTCTTGAGCCTTTCGGTTTTTGCCTTCAGGCTACAAAGGCGTCTCCCTGACCTCAGCATGGTGAACAGGCCAAAGTTGGGATGTGTGGCGTCCTTCATTATTTTATGAGCTCTTGCTCTCACCCGCTTAGAATAGGTGTCATGCAGGGTGGGCAGAGACACTCTGGTGATACGCTCAGCTGAGCGCACCACCCTTTGTAGGGCTACCTGGTCCCTTTTAGTGCAGCTCCCATACCAGGCGGAGATGCACCCAGTGAGGACACTCTCGACGGCTGAGGAGTAGAAGGTCTTCAGGATGGATGGTGCGACCTTAAACTTCCTCAGCTGGCGGAGGAATTATAGACGCTGTCTGGACTTCTTGAGCATATGCTCAGAGTGCAGACTCCAAGTGAGGTCCTCACTGAGGTACATGCCTAGGTATTTAAAACTGCTGACCCTCTCCACAGGCTCCCCACCGATGGTCAGTGGGGTGTACCCGCTGCCCTTCTTCCTTCTGAAGTCCACCACCATCTCTTTTGTTTTGCTGATGTTCAGGGACAGGTTATTGGACTGACACCATAGTGCCAGGTCTGACACCTGGTTCAGGTAAGCCTCCTCGTTGTTATCGGAGATCAGACCTAGCACTACGGTGTCGTCAGCAAACTTAAGGACGGCGGTTGAACTGTCAGAGGCCACACAGTCTTGTGTGTAGATGTTATAGAGCAGCGGGCTCTATAGTAAGTCCACATACTCCATTGTATATATAAACAACTGTGCAATATCTCACTTGTAGCTTGTTTACAATCCAGTGTGGTTTACATAATTAGTTTGTACATAGGTATTCAACTATTATTATTTCTCCTATATAGGCTACTGTACATCAGGGATACTCAACTTGTGGCCCCGGGGCCAGATGCGGCCCGCGATAGGGTGCAGAGTGGCCCCCCGACCATTTTCTAATTCATAATGAAAACTAATGTGAAATCAAGTTTGACTGAGCTCCAGCTAAATTGTCAAATACCGCCTTATCTTCACCACCCAGGCACTTACTGTATTATGTACTTAACTAACTTAACCTAACTAACTTAACATAATATACATTTTTCTGTAGCGGATTGTAGGTTTTTGTGGTGTCAGCAGCCGGACTTTATATAGTTTTGTGCACACAGGATAGTTAGTTAGGTTAATGTTTATTAACTGGCCGCTGGCCTCACAAAAGTGGCCCCCGGACAAAGCAAGTTGAGTATCCGTGCTGTACATATTTATAACGGTCACCCCTGCAGCACACTTATTGTATATAATGTAAATAGCAGTCAACTTGCCTTGCCTTGTATATCATTGCCATCTACTCTGTAGTGACTGCCTAATAGTCACCTGAATACCCCCCTCATAGCTCTGATGCAAACCAGTCAACAGACGGAACAATCAATAACATGTAGTGCCCGCAAAAACCTGTTTAAATAGTTTATTTTTGAAGTTGAACAAGTGATTGGGAGACTCCTCCCAACATAAAACAAAAAGTTACAAAATTGTCTATGTAATCAAAATCATGTGTAAGAGACTTCATAAAAAACAAACATGAACACATACTGTACATACACATACAGAAGTGAAAGTAACATAAAATTGGCAAACTATTGACCCTGTGATACTCCGCATTGGGTGCATGTAACCTGACAGTAACAGTAGAATATCTACAAAAGTTAAATTAAAGAATGATAGCATCTAACAACTTCAAAACAACAAAAACTCCTGCACATAACAGTGTGTACACCAGTCTACACCAGACTCCTGACTTGTTTTGTGAAGTCGTGTAAAGGTTCACAGTGTAATACAACAGCAGGATACAACAGCAGGATTCCCCCAACAAACAGTTTCAAGCAAGACTGTATACATACAAAATACATTTTATTGTCCATTCTCTTCATGTCTACATCTTGTTAGAATTTCTAGACACTGGCATTGTGAAATAACACACTCAAATTAATTCTAATAATCCTGACAGGTGCAACAATACATTTCTGTCAGATGTCAGATGTCAAAATAGAACTGAACGTGAAAACGAATTTAAATTATTATTATTATTAAATAAAGTGATTCTCAACATAAAAAAGGGGAGCCATGGCCCTGGCCTTCACTGAGAGCTGGGCAGGACATGGCCATGAGCACACACAAACAGGGCTGACACAAACAGGGCTGAGGAGGTGGCTTCAGGGTTGGGCCCCAGTCGCTGGAGGGACTTGTGTGGCCAGAGTGTTTGGGGCAGAGATGACGGGTGATCCAGCAATGTTAGCCAGTGGCTGTGCGGAGGACATTGAGGTGATGCCTAGAGGAGACCGGAGGTTTAATGATCATTTCAAAATGTTATTTTTCAGCACTTTCTTAAGTTAAAGATGTTTACTTTCCAGACAAAACTGTGAGAGGATCAGTTGAAAATCTAGGCTACTCCTCCAATCATGGAGATTCATAGTGTGCTGCAGGAATGAGTCCTAAAACCTGGACGTTTGCATTGCCTGGTTCCCTCGTCTCAAAGTCAATGGGATTTTGGTTAGATGCCTTAAATAAGGTCTGTGGTTAACAAAAGTTTATGAAACTGAGACCATTGTGTTCAGCAAGATAACCTTCTACCACTGAGCCACCATGCCCCCTTCTCCATAGTCCCATTATGTTACCCAATTTGTGTCTAGTCTAGTTCTTTAGTGGTAGCACTCTCCTTTAGCTGCAGCTGGTAGCCTCAGAATAGTAAAATGTTGGATAGGCTAAGTTCACAACAACAGCTATCGCCCCCCGCCCCCACCCCCTACAATCTGTTAACCGCAATTCTCACAATAACAAACGTCTTCATAGTACAATGCTGTCATTAGGAATCAGGCGCCATCGAAAATATAATTATTATTTATTTTATTGTATTTTTTGCCCGCAGCGCAGTCAGGCCACTCACTGAACAGCAGGCCAGGCAGGCCAGTATGTATAAGTGTTCCTAGTTGCGCGGATAGCAGGCAGGCCATGAATGGTTTACACTTTAGATTAGGGGATGCAGAAAGCCTTGTAAATTAATTGTAAATGATTAACACATCATTTATAACAGGTGAGGAACACTTCATTTACTAAAAGTTTATAGATGACTTCCTAAGATATGTTAACATAGCATTTATTAAGCATCTACAAATGTATATTCATGTTTTGTAAATGATTAGTTCATCATTAACTAAAGGCTTATAAATGACTTGTTACTGTCCAGGTAGTACTGTAAAAATGATGGTTTACCTCTATGTTGCCGATTAGACAAAAGACCGGGGAGTGGGATGCTATCACATCGGTAAGTACTTTGAGTCCAAACCAGCAGGTTCCTCCCTAAGGACAATAAACAATAAACAAAAAATCAGCATGACTTGTTTTAACATTGTGGAACAAACATAGTGAAAACGAAACATGGGTTTGACATGTTTTTTTGTAATTTTACTTACACTCGCTGCTCAGTGTTGAGGGGAAGATATTCTTCAGCATTGTTGCCAGACGCCTGACAGACTACCTCCTGAGGAACTCCTACATCGATACCTCGGTCCAGAAAGGAGGGATCGCAAAGGTACCGGGGTGTCTGGAGCACACAGGTGTGGTCACCCAGCTAATCAGGGAGGCCTGGGAGAACAAGGGGGACCTGGTTGTGCTGTGGCTGGACCTAGCCAACGCCTATGGGTCCATACCCCACAAGCTTGTTGAAGAAGCACTGAACCGGCACCATATCCCAGGCAAGTTCAGGGACCTCATTTTGGACTATTACAACAGCTTCAGTCTGAGAGTCTCTTCTGGGTCAACAACCTCAGAATGGCACAAGCTTGAGAAAGGGATTATCACCGGATGTGCCATTTCGGTGATACTTTTTGCGCTCACCATGAACATGCTGGTGAAGTCTGCGGAGGTTCAGTGCAGAGGGCCCCTCACCAAGTCTGGAGTCCGACAGCTGCCCATCCGGGCCTTCATGGATGACCTGACAGTGACAACTAGGAAGCAGGAAGCAGGTGGATCCTGAAGGGCCTCGAGGAGGTGATCACCTGGGCTCGCATGAGTTTCAAGCCGGTGAAGTCGAGATCTCTAGTGCTAAAGAAAGGGAAAGCCATCGACAAGTTCCACTTTGCACTTGGCAGCACCCAGATACCATCCATCACTGAGAAACCTGTGAAGAGCCTGGGGAAGGTGTTTGACTGCAGCCTGAGAGACACTGCATCCATTCGAGCCACCAACCAAGAGCTGGAAGCCTGGCTAACTGCAGTGGACAAGTCCGGCCTACCTGGCAAGTTTAAGGCATGGATCTACCAACATGGCATCCTCCCACGGATTATCTGGCCCCTCTTGGTCTATGAGGTCCCAATATCCACAGTGGAGGGCTTCGAGAGGAGGGTCAGCAGGTTCCTACGGAAGTGGCTCGGACTACCTCGGAGCCTGAGCAGCATTGCTCTGTACAGGCAGAACAACAAGCTGAAGCTCCCTTTCAGCAGCCTGAATGAGGAGTTCATGGTGACTCGTACTAGGGAGGTGCTGCAATACCGGGAGTCCTGCGACCCAAAAGTCTCCCAGGCTGGGATTGAGGTCAGGACAGGATGGAAGTGGAGGGCAGCAGAGGCCGTTGATGTCGCAAGAGTCACGGCTAAGGCAAAGGGTGCTGGTGGGGACAGTGGCTCGTGGAAGAGCTGGCCTGGGTAGCAGCAAAACACCTCGCTATGACAAGGCACAGGGGAAGGAAAAGAGGTCGCTGGTCCAAGATGAGGTGCGAGCATCAGTTGAAGAGCAGCGAACAAGCAGAATGGTTGGAATGCGGCAGCAGGGAGCCTGGACGAGATGGGAGCAAGCGGTGGAGCGCAAAGTCTCCTGGACCGAGCTTTGGAAAGCTGAGCCCCATCGAATAAAATTCTTAATCCAGGCTGTCTATGACGTTTTGCCAAGCCCATCCAACTTGTTTTCCTGGGGTAAAGTGGAGTCACCAGTTTGCCCTCTGTGCCTGAAGAGAGGGACCCTGGAGCACATCCTCAGCTGCTGTTCAAAAGCCCTGGGTGAGGGGCGCTACCGCTGGCGCCATGACCAAGTCCTAAAGGCCATAGCGGACACCATCTGCAGTGTGGGATTAACCACTGCAAGCGCCTCTGCCCAGTGAAGAGATCCATCACTTTTGTCAGAGCTGGGGAGAAGCCTACATCAGCTGCCAGGACCACCTCCTCTGGCCTGCTAGCAACGGCGCAGGATTGGGAGCTGAAAGTTGATCTGGGGAAGCAACTGAAGTTCCCAGAAACAGTTGCCATAACAACGCTAAGGCCAGACATAGTGCTGATCTCGGAAACCTCCAAGAGGGCAAAGTACACCGAGCTGGTGGAGAAATGCCGAAGCAACGGGTGGCGAGCAAGGTGTGAGCCGATTGAGGTGGGATGCAGAGGGTTCATAGGCCAGTCCCTCTGCAGAGCCTGTAACATGCTGGGCATCACAGGGCTCAGTAGGCGAAGGGCCATCAAGTTGGTCACCGAGGCAGCAGAAGTTGCTTCAAGGTGGCTGTGGATCAGGAGAGGAGAGCCGTGGGTGCGGTAGAGCTACCTGGACACAAGCCGGGGCTTGATCAACCCCGGTTGGGTCACCTGGGTGAGGGTGTCTGATTGTTGAAAGACCCGAAACATCCAATGACCCCAGGTAATATCACTGATGATGTGTCCAGGTAATATCACTGATGATGTGTCCAGGTAATATCACTGATGATGTGTCCAGGTAATATCACTGATGATGTGTCCAGGTGCAACACAGGTAATATCACTGATGATGTGTCCAGGTGCATCACAAGTTGATGTATGTCACAAGACAGCCTTCCAGTATTGTACTTAAACAGGATTTCCCCCATAGGCAAGACAAAACCACAAACAATCTGATACCATGTGTTAAAAAGGGAGACAGAAACTGAACAACTTTGAAGGGAAAATATTATTTAAAGAGCGTAGTGCAAGTTAAAAAAAATTGTTTACAATTTGGGCTCAAGAGTCTTATGAAAATACCTGCAAAAAACAAAAACAAAATTAAAACATGCCCCCAGGGCAGAAATATGGAGGAAAAGGTGGCATTATAATGCACGTGCTAAAAGAAGCCATCTGGGCAGATAGCACCTGTGACGTCCCTCGGGCTACTCTATAAACTTGAGGCTGCAACTGTTCTGTCCTTCGTGGTCCACGTAAGACAGAATCAGTGTTGCCAGACATACCAGCATAATTATCGTATTGCTACTAATTACATCTGGAGGAAAGAAACCAGCACATAAGCTCACCTCTTTATATTGTATGGCTGCATTGGACCCTGTCCAATAGGGGTGACAGCAGCCGCCATCGGAGACACACCAGGCTTGCCAAGCATGGGATAATACTGGGCCTGTAAAACATTTGAATATCTTTAATAAGGTAAAGGGTAAACCCACTGTAAAGACTAAGCTGTGACAGTTATGCCCATGGCACACCAATCGAACATTCTCCAACAAACACGAATGTTCAACATGTTCAATCCGTGCTTGTTCGGTGTTCGCGGTTGTCTGGTCAGTTCACCATGTTTTCAGTCACGTATCCATGGAAACGGAGCTTGTGCACACGCGCGCACACTCAGTGGGCTCAGACTACAGGATTCTGACAATCCTAGCCGATTTTGAAATCTGGCTGTGACACGCACTACAGGAGAAATCTTCCCAGATTATCTTCCCTAGAATCTCAAACATGCACACACTACAAGATTTGTAAATGTGGCGCACCACGCACTACAGGATATTATTACGATTATCGGGAGGATAATCACCTTGACGACCCGACAATTGTCTGTTCGTGTCTGTTGGTGTTTGTTGGAGAATGTTTGATTGGTGTGCCCTGGGCATTACAGTAGGTGTGTAAAACAGGTCTAAAAGCTGTGCAATTAACCAGTGATTATAATGTTCTATGTCTCCTCCATCACTGCACTACTTATTATGTTCCATCTCACTTTCAATACAGCAGGAGCATCATTGGTGATTGTTTGACTTTGATCACTGCAATATTGATGTTTAATGTCAAAACCATCACTGCAAAATTTTGAGTTGTGGCAAACCATATTGTTATGAATATAGATCTACAGTATGAATGCAGATATTGTTAATGATGTTAGTGTGAATGCTGACACAAAAAAACTGAATGTATCAAATATTGCTTCATAGCACTAATATTCTTGTGTTTCATGCAGACTAACTTTCTTTGGCATAAATATCTTTGGTGGCTAAGAGTGGGCAGAAAAAAAGTATAGCTGTGAAACACACAAGCGATTGCTTCTAAGTTTGACTGAGTGTAGGTGTAAACAAAGCTTTGTTATAAACTGTGATGTTTCATACCCTCAATCCTGCTGTCGTAGGCACAACTGGAGTCTCAAATGATTCCTGCTTGTTCAGCCAATTTATCGCTGTGGTAAAAAGGGGGGGGGGGGGAATGCAATATTAATGAGTATTTTCCACCCAGTTTGAGCTTTTCTGTCATTTTGAAAATTGCAAGAAAGTGGGTGTGAAGAACGAGCAGAGGAGGAGGTGCGTCTCCAACTGTAACCACTGGAGGGCGACTGAGCCACGTTTAGTTAGATACAGTATACTGCAAAATACAGGCACAATTGTGCTAAAATATTGACAATATGACGAGCATTGGTGTATTTCAGAACTAAATAGAAATATACAACTCAGAGGTTTGTTTAGACTAGAGTAAGGGGCCGTGTTCATAGAAAGTTGTTTTTTTGCTGCCAGCAAAGGCACTGGAAACAACAACAAAATCTTTGTGTGGAGCCGGCCCATTTGAAGGTCCTCACTCCAGTGTTGTAGCCTGCTAGCATTGTATCAACATTTAGTTATAAGCAGAAGAAGATGATTCTCTTATAAAATCCATGTGCCATGTTTTCAGCTTGACTTTTGGAAACTTTAGCAGATGGTGAAAATATGTACCTAAGAATTTTCTTCAAGTTGAAACTTTGCATTGGCACCTTGTTGTAGACGGCCTCTATTCCTTTAACTGTACCACTGTATATCAATTATTGAAATGAGTAAGAACATCTTCCTTACCGAACTCTTTGGTTTTCAGCAGTTCTTTGCATTCATTGAGTTCCTGGATTGTCGTCTCCAACTGTTCCTTCTGTTTTGAAACCTGTTAACATAGAAATTACTTTATCTGTATCTGTAGATGACCTAGTCATACAAATGTCAAAAGTGAATCCACATGATCATCAGCCACCACGGAAAATGCTAATTTTAAAGTATACCCTCTCAGGTTGTGTTCAAAAATTTCAAAATAGTTGCTGTATCTATTAAACTGGGAATTTCATTTTTGACATTGTAAGTGTGATATAACATTTTAATTACACTTTAAATACAGACACATTTGTGTGATGATCAATTTGTGTGTGTATGATAATGGAGGCATCAGGCATGTTGAATTATTTGTCTAAAAGAGAACGTCATACCTAGCAACCGGGTCAATCACACCCTTAAATAAAAGGTCATGTCCATTCCTTGCTCTGAGAACTTTCCTTAATCAAGCCTGAACTGGGACTCCTTGCTAGGACATTTTAGGCTAAGCTAGGAGGTCTATTGGAGACTGAGTATTCACAGATATCAGAATCAGGATTCTTTTATTTGCCAAGGTATGTTTTCACATACTAGGAATTTGTCAGTGTGGTTGTTACTCATGTAACATTGATAACAAATATATGAGACATAAACAAATAATATATGAAGAATCTAAAGAGAGTATAAATGATAAAAGGATTCAGATATTAACCTTGATATGACCCAGATATGACCTTGGAGATTATCCATGTGTGTGCTTAAATGTGCTATATCTAAAATGTTTGTCAAGAGTGAGTGATGAAGATATTATGAGCAAGATTTCTGCGTGTTTTGATCATGTCTGAAATTATGTTGTGTTTTACTGATTGATTGCCACGTTACAATTTCAGTAGGTTGAACTCCCATAGCTCATTTGACCCACCTGAAGAAATACAATTGCCAAACTCAATTTATTTTCTTGTTTAAATGAAAACTCATTCACTCAACTTGTAGACTTTTATTTGTCTCAATGAAGCTGTAGTAGTATTTATAATTTATTAATCCAATATGATTGATGAAGTACTGTATATCACTACAATCCAAAATTCAGAGAGAGCTTCAGAGCAAAAGCACAAATTTGAATGATTAATTAAACAATTCCTGAGTTCATTAACTGTATTGCCATAGTTACTGTATCCATTTGTATCAATGTATGTCATTTGGCCGACTGACTCACAACCCTGAGGACAAAATGTCATCAGTGGCATGCAGCGAATTTGCGCTTGTTTAGACTAGGTTCTGTAATTTCGATATAAAAAGGTATTATAACAAGGAGTCCACATTTTCAGACCAGATAGACATTTGTTGCAAATCAGCTTTGTTTGCAGTAACTGTAATATTGTATTAATCACCAATTTCAATGTAGGAATGTGAAGAAGCTACCTCAACAACTGTGATTTGGCAAGAAAACTAAGTTTTGAAAATATTATGTGTCATACCAGTTCATCCTTGGTCATGAGCTGTTGTTGAGTGTCCTGCAGGTCCTTTGAAACTGTTTGCAGTTTTTGGGATGTTTCCTGGACAACTTTCTCCTGTGCAATAGTCACCCAGTTTTTAAATTGGTTTTTTTCAACCATGTCTCGTTTCTCCACTAGCAGCTTCTTGATGATTTGATTGGCCTGGGGAAAAGAGGATAAGAGGCTGTGACGAGTAGTGGTTTATTTGAACTCAGTTTGGTTTGTTTGGGGAGGTGAGAACAATGTCATTGACACTCAGGAAGGCACAAAATAATTGAAAGCACTTAAACAACTGAAAATGTGGGTCTTGAGTGACAACATAATCCAAACACAAGGTTAAGTTAAGTTAAGTTAAGTTAGGTAAAAGGACATGATAGCCATCTAGGGCAAACAGTACTCTGGCATGATACTCATTCACCTAATTGCTGCCGCTGTGTGCTTAACTGGTATGTGACCAGAGGAGATAAATGACTGCAAAAAGCAGTCCGTTACATCCAGCTAACGTTACAGAGACTGGAACGCATTTGTTACAGTAACAAACCAAATACAAAATTGCAAGAAAGTACAAGAAAGCACACCGACCAAAGACAACAAACTGTAGGTTGTAGTACTGTAGGTGTCACCATATGATTATGTAAGACATCCGATTCAAAGACAAATAATCAAATCTCTCAGCTGATGCAACTAACCTGCCAACATCTAAAAATCCAATAAGCTTCCAGGCAAACATTTTAAACATACAGTAAGTTTGTAAGCCAGGGAACCAGGGGACATGGTCATTGTTCTACAGGTTTTGGGATCAAAATTAGCACATACTGTAGGTTGGCAATCTCATGACCAGCCATCCTCACCTGTATTATGTCTGCAGACAGCGATTTCACAGCTGTGTCAAGTTTTCTAATCTGAACTTCTTTGCTTTCAGCATTTCCTTCCATTGATTCCTAGACACACACAAAAAAACATTACTTGGACCAACAGTCATTTATTTGGATTCATAACAGTCGCTTGGAGTCATGTCATGCCTGTCAGCCTACACACCTTCAGGTGAACTGAAGGCTCTAAATTGCCCATAGGCATGAGTGTGTTTTTGTGGAGTATGATATGTGATGTAGCATATATCTATATATAATGTATACATATGATAGATACAATTGATGATTGGCAGTTCACTTATTTCCACATTTTAACAATTGCAACCAGAGCCTGCACTGCACTCAATCGGTCAGAATAGGGCAAATCATCAATCAAGCTGCTCAAAGTGTACAGTACACAAGCAGTTACAGTTCTCACCTTCTGCTGCTGAGTAACTTCCAGCAGCTCTTTTGTGCGAGACATTAGCTGGTCCTTTCCTTTAATCTCCTGTTCCAGAACAGCTATTCTTGTCTGTAGCTGGCTGACCATATTGTTTTCTCTCCTCAGAGACTGGACCTGCTGCTTCGATCGCTGACACTCCTGCTCACAGACAGACATAAGCACTGAACTTTAGGCAGAATTTATTTTAATCCGTGAAACACATGCCGAGCAAGTGTAGCATACTCAGAGAGAGAGAGAGAGAGAGAGAGAGAGAGAGAGAGAGAGAGAGAGAGAGAGAGAGATGGATCATATCATGTGACAAAGGTCCTGGGACGGACCTGAACCCTGAACACAGGAAGTCACACCACCGTCCTAGACCAGTGGACCAGCCTGAAACTCACCTCTTCTACAGCCACTAGTTTGTAGTTCCTCTCCGTCAGTTCTCGGTTGGAGGCTTCCAGCTCAGCCAGTTTGCTCTGGAGCTGCTGGGTGCTCTTACGAGTGCTCTCCAGCTGTTGGCGGAGCTGTTCATTTTGCTGTTTAAGCTTGGTTTGTATCTGCAATAGTCAATGCTGTAGTGGTCAACAACAAAAATCCTTATATCGGCTGCCTATCGGTAAGCGGGGGATTTCCCCCACTAAAATTGGTATCGTTCTCATAAATCCCATATCAGTCGAGCTCTAGTACCACCTCCGCCTCATTTTCGGCCAGGAAAAACCCTGGTGGACACACACACACAAAAGCAAGAGGTTCAACAACCACTGTTAAGTGCCTTGATTTGATGGCTTCCCTCTTTTTCTCCACCCAAAAGAAGCTCACATGTTCACTCTCTTAGATGCCATTATCTCTTTCTAGCGTAGAAGAGAATTTCACATCACACTCCACTGCTTATTTCAACACTATTCAGTCAATGTGTACAAAGCATCCTGGTCTTGACCATGGTTGGACTATCATTTAAAAACTGACATGAGTAATATTGGCCAGGGCAGATAAGGAGGCTCACCTCCCAATCTGACTTGTCCATTGCGATCGCAATTTGTCCAACTCTCTAGTCTTCTGTACATACACTTGTTAAGAGATAGTTCAGATTTGGGGAAATTTAGTTTATTTTCCCCAGCTTTACCTGAGTCAGAGAAACCATTCCTTTTATATTTCTCTGCATGCAGTTTGGCGTATAGGAACAGCCTATGGGATCATCTCCTCTCAAAAGTTGAGACAACTTCTGCTAACTTATCCAAAGTTTGATCACTAACAAAAGGTGTGTGTATGTATGTGTGTGTGTATATATATATATATATATTTAAGCAATATAGCATGAGAGCAAGTGTGTTGTGGAGAATATATCCCGCTGATAAGCTGTTATCCCACGAGGCCGCAGGCCGAGCTCGAGTGCTATATTGCTTTTATAAAACGGTTTCCAAGTATAATATTATAATAAAAATAATACTATAAGTCCGACTGGCATGGTATTCTGAGTCATTCTGAGTCAGTTGAAACACTACTGTAAGGCGGGACCTCTAGCAAGAAGATAGACGTGCGGGTGATTTGATTGGATCGTTCTGGAGACTGAAGTCGACATTGGCCAATCCTGGCGCTTGCTGAGAGCTTTTTGCAAAGCCCGACACCAGAGCCGTATGCCGACACCAAGTAACGTTACGTCTTATTTAGAAATGCGGGGTTAAGAGTGAGGGCGCGCGAGAGAGGGGTTAAGACATTAGCCCGCGTCTATTCTTGTACAAAACATCATTTTCTGCGAAGTATTAGTAAAGTTATAAGCGAAGATCGATTCACAAGGATCTGAAAGCTGTCTCCGCCATTTTGTTTTTGAGGTACTTTTAGTAAGAGAGTTGCGCCATCATGCGTCCATAATGACTCATTGTACAAAGACTTGAAGGACTAGTGACCCTCCATACAGCAGATCAGGAGAAAGCTGTTTGGCTCGAGCGCAGCGCTGCCTTTTAGTAAGAGAGTTGCCATGGCAACCAATAACCCATGGCCATGGGTTATTGAACTCGGTTACTGGAATTATACAATGGCTGTGAACCAATCAGATTGCTTGATTTGAGAGAGCCGTTTTATAAATATATATATATAGCCCTCAGAGGGCTGGTTATGGGAGGGAACCCTTCACTTGGCCAGTCATATGCGAGGGATGGATTCAGTCCTCTCCAATCAGTAACGACTTTGCGATCAGACAACACGGGAGGCGCAGCCCATTTTTCGAACCGCTCTCTCATTGGTGCTACGACCTATCACTCATTCAAGTTCAACCCGCCTTCAAAACCAGCAGTGGCTGTGAACTGGCACAGACTCACTTATGTAGTACTGCGGAGCGCAGCGATTCAACGTAATATTTGAGTCTGGGGAGAGACTACATACACCTAATCCGGCTTCCCACCTGCAGACACAGCCAATCGTGCCTGTATGGACGCCCGACCAAGCCGGAGGTAACACGGCACGGGGGCATGAACCTGCGACCCTTGTGTTGTAGGCAGGGAATCTACCGCTACACTACCCGGACACCACACCGCTGGAAGACTTGTGACATAGTATACCTGCTGAGCATGCTTCAGCTGCCTGGAGTGATCATCTGCAGTCTTGTTCAGCTTCATCTGTAATGAGTGTTTCTCCCACTGAAAGATTCAAAGGAAAAGGGTCAACTCATTAACTAATGCAGGGGGTTAAGTTTTTGCTAATAAAAATATGAATATCTCAGGAACTGAACTGATTTGAGAAGTCAAACCTCGTCTGCTGAGATAGTGAAGGTAATTTAATGAATGGCAGCAGGAGCAGGATATCAAGAATATTTCATAGAGTGAATGTTTCCCCCACAATACTATCCTACTTTAGATTTCAATAACTTACAATTAAACATTATGTATGGCTTTTACAAAATCCAATTACTTCTAATATGTCACGACATAATTATTATGCATATTGCTGAATTGACCAACCTTCAAAGAGGAGAGACACACTGCTACATAATCTTTAATGTCTTTGTCAGTGCCTTGAAGAAGCCGTAAAGAAAGGAGATCGAAGTGTCTTATTTCGTTCCTCTCCACAACACTTAACACAGCCGAGCCCTCAAGCAATGGAGAATGACATGACAAATGTAGGAGATATCTGTAGAAAAGAATATGAAAGACATGACAACTTTGCTTCATTTACTTCAACTTTGATAGAGTAGTGGTTGCAATTTAACCTGTCAATTGTAACTGATCAGTCAGCCTTAAAGGCATGCCCAGGGTTAAATATCTGACCCAGATCATATGATAGTATAGTAGTAGGACCCTAGACAATGGAAATAAGATAAGAATTATTTAAACAGTGTATTCCCCCTTGATGTGTTGCACCTCTATTTTTTCTCTATTATTCTTTCAGCACACAAACTTCAATGATCATTACCAGCATAATTCCATATTCCTCATTCATAAATAAACACCTAGATACGGGTGACCCCAAATAGTCTACGATTCAATGATTTGTTGGAAGGAGCCTGTTTAGACTGCCAACCTCACAGTCAAATAGTCGCAAAATGTGGTTATGAAACAAGGATCATTGCATTCCGGCTATATGATAGATAGCCTATTTTGGTATATGATATATGATATTTGCATTGAATAGCCAAATCCAATTAGACTGACAGAATTCTGAGTCAGGTACAGCCCTACATCTAGATAATGATGAAGTCAATGTTGATCTGTTGACTTCGACTCTTTATCCTCCAGTTTGAAAGTACAAACCATTCTGTAACATCCGGTATCATCCTGTTTTTGGTCTAGATAGGGTTTTTCTATTATGAATGACTTCTGATTAGTTGAAATTAGAAAATAATGCAATTGACTTGTACCTTGGATTGTCTCTCTCTTGCTCCGACATGCAGACATTAAGCAGCCCAATAAATGTCTGAGGGAATGTTGCAAAGTCGATCAGCAGGCCCTGTTGAACTTTCAAACTTATGACAAAAAATGTATAAACATCAGTGAGCAAAGTGGCAAAAAAGCTTGCTATGATTAACTATTGAAATTCGTCAGAACTTGAAGTACTGAGCAATTGGTAGTTGCTAGTATATCATTCAAGTACTTACCTTTGGAAATCCTCTTCCGATATGGAGACCTTGAACAGAAAATAGGGATCTCCTTCATCGGTCAGTCTGACCAGGAGATCCTAATATAAACAAACAAAAAAGTTAGCCTGTAAGAAGAAACTGTATGTTTTCCATAAGTTATCAAATAAAAAAAATAAAATAAAAAAGCTACAATATGTATTATTATTATTATTTTACCATGAATGAATGTGGTGTAACAATACACTTCTTCGTACCGAACGGTTTAGGTACGAGGCTTTAGGTTCAATACACATTGCAAACCCAACAAATCTTTCACTGTTGATCAGATTCAGCGCAGGTCTTCTACAAGGACATGTATAATAACGTCCCCAGGATGACTACTAGTTGCTAATGGGGATCCATTTAAAGTTAAACAAATAAATACATTAAAGTCAACCACCGTCAGCCAAACTCAAATACTCACGTGTTTATGTACTGGGCTTGTTGTCAACGCTCGCTCAACGGTGACTCGGATATTTGCCTTCCTGTCAAATTAAAGAAGAAGCAGGTTACATAAGCAAAACTTGGGCTCAAAGTTTCAAACTGAAAGTGTGTAGTAGGTGATATTTAGAGGAGAACATTTCTCTGAATTAATACTGCTAAGACATCTGTGTCTTTCTGGATAGGTGTCTATCTTGCATTAAACAAAGGGCTAGATGAAAGTGAGTGGTTCCTGTTGCAACCATGGTTGCAACCCATTCTTTTTCCTCCTCTTATTTTTAGCCTAATATCAGTTTGTACACAGTTTGTCTTTCAGAACACATTTTCATGGGCCAACTTTTGAGGTGGTAAAGCAGGAAATAACCCAGGTGTAATGATTAGCATTAATGAGGGCACCTGGCACTGGAACACCTAAACAGCATAATTGATGGTATTTATACCATGGTCTGGGTGAATACTCGATTCTGATTGGCTGCAGGGTGTCCATTACTTTGTGATAATGTCCAGTGATAATGTACACCTAGCTAAATGGTCTGTTCACCTTCATATCAATGCACCAGGATCACGACAGAGCCGTTTGAGCTCTATACCACCGTTAACGCTTAATATGGCACTTTTATAAGTTTAGAAAAAAAGGTAGTCGGTCAAAGTAACTATTTAGATTACCCCTGTGTGCTCAGTTTATTAAAATAACGGCTATTTAGAAATCCGATTTTCGTTCTGGTCAGCTGACAGAAGCCGGGCTCTCAGCTGTCAACTGTCAAACCCTCTGTTTACAACTTGCAGCAAGCCAGCCAGGCGCTCTGGGAGAGCGCGCGCGGTCTGTATCAGCGATACAAATCAATTCGAAGAGGAAAAAGATTAGATCAACACAAACAAAACAACGAAATGGGCAGTTAACCGCAACACACTGAGAGACTTCCCTGTACAAAACAACCTGGACACCAACATTGAAAGCTTCAGATGGTTTTCAGTCTCCTCCAGCCTCGTGCCATTTACGTCTTATAAGACGCGCAGGGTTAACGTAATTCCCTGGAATGTGAGTTTAAACGAGCCAGTTACATGTCGTTGCATTCTTAGACATTGCCGTTTGCTTTATTTTGTACGTTACATACCAATGGTCAAGTTATTACTACCTAGCAAACATTTTCACGTATAACGACGACCATCTGCTGCATGTCAAACCACTACATCTAGTCCGGGTCTAATTATTTATCCGGAATGGAGATCGTAGTGACGTAATTCGTCTACTTCCCCACAATGTCGAAATATGCCGCTCCCACAACAGCTATATTCAGATATTCAGATAAAAATCTGCACAGTATGCATGCAGCAGCGTTGCATATAGCCTACTGTATGTCCAGATTCAACGATTTTTGCTACATCGAAAGAAAAAAAAATATGACCTCGTCGGGGATCCCGCTGCGCCCGCTTCGGAGTCCTGTGTCTTAACCACTAGGCTATCGATTTTGTTAGTTTATCTTTGAATTTTAGCATATATAGAGTCCTTAACATTGAGAACTTCACTTGACGGTCCCTACTGGAGCTTGCATTGCTAGGCTGCCTCGCTAATTCTGTTTCATGATTCCAACCAGTGATGAGACAGGTATATATTTTATATCATTTACGATAATGTAACCAACGTGACTTGACCATTTATTTAGCTGACAGCACCATACAGCACAACATCCAAGACCCAGAACACACTGCGTTCAGTTGCGGCAAGAGTAATGGGGCAATACACCACAGGATTCAGGAAGCTTGTGATAAATACAATAAGAGACACTTGCTATGGGCACTTATATGACATAAACGTGTTCATATTTAAAAAAAGAAAAGAAAGGGGCATTCAATAATAGTCGTCATTGCACGTGGAGTGCACGTCACACTGTGACTATCTGATCACACACAACAGGTAAATTGTCAATCAAATGTCATTTTATTCAACAAAAACACAAAAGACACCTACATGTGGTGTTTTCAAAGCAATATGAGATCAATATTTATTGTTTTGAAGGGACAGTCTAAACGCTACTTTGGGGGAACGTGGAGAGTCAGACTTTCTGGGTAGATGACTTACGGGAATTATCTTGTCTGGTGGCGTCGCGGTCAAGACGATGTTTGCTGGGTAGCTAGTTTATGGGCTAGAAATTCTGAATTCCAAATTCTAGAAATTTGCGGTTAATTCGCAGAAGCACGCCTCCGCGTCGTACATTAATTTCTGATATCAATTAAATTCAACTTTATTCCAGACACTTAGGAAGGTCCATTATGGAGGGTATATGCAGCAACCCTGAAGTTAAATTCAATACTTTTCAAGACCTTTTTCAAGACCCTTCCAATACATTTCAAGACCCCATCGCCCCTTCGAGCTGTAACCGGTTACATCAGCGGCACACATTTAACTAACACTTTATGTGTTATTGTAAAATCTGGCAAAAATATATATACATCTTTTTTTTTTGCCATTGAACAAAATGTATTTTATTTTATTTATTTATTTATAATATCAAATAAATGCTTATCTTTTGTCAAATCGGATGGACATTGAACACAAATGATTGAGGCCATTTACACCTGGCACTAACATGCGTTTTCTGATCACAGAAAATGCATGTTAGTGCCAGATGTAAATGGCCTCATAGTTTCAATGTTGATGCACTCAAACACACCGCTCTGCCTCTAAGACTCACACACAGCCTCTGTCCCTGTGT
Source organism: Poromitra crassiceps (assembly GCF_964638095.1). Taxonomy (NCBI): domain Eukaryota; kingdom Metazoa; phylum Chordata; class Actinopteri; order Beryciformes; family Melamphaidae; genus Poromitra; species Poromitra crassiceps. The sequence goes on from NC_139632.1 coordinate 42,149,603, forward strand.
GTGTGTGTGTGTGTGTGTGTGTGTGTGTGTGTGTGTGTGTGTGTGTGTGTGTGTGTGTGTGCGTGTGTGTGTGCGTGCGTGTGTGCGCGTGTGTGTGTACACACAGAGTTTGTGGCTCATTTCACTGTCAGGTTGGAGGAGTCTTTCGTCAATATTTAATGTTACTTCTCTTCAGTGCAATACGTTCTGATAACGACATGCTGGCCGATACAAGACATTCGCTCAGTCGAGTGATCAGCTACTACAGTGATTGATTGCTCATGCAGCTAGGGGAGGGGCCGCGTAAATGCACTCTTTCGTCTGTCTACACACTTTCTCTCAGGGGGAAACAGCTGATAATGTGGGGATGTGGAAAATGAATTGATAAACAAAACTCTGGGTTGTCGTTTTTTGGCGCTGTTGTGTCGACATATATGCTTATCTTATTGTAATGTGTTAGAACATAACACATTACAATACAAAACAAAACAGAAAAAATATAAAATCAACAAACCTTGATATCAAGATTACAGTCATAATACATAGAGGCTCTTTCGCCACATGATTTGAGTTGAAAATGGACACTTTGCTTTACTCCATGCTTTTCCCACCTCAAGGGTTGCTGTGAAATAGGTCCATTGTTGCCCAAACTTCGGGCAAGCCTACCCAAAGTGTTCATACACTGCCAAGTAACGTTAGCGTTAAGTTAGTTTGCGTTAACTCTAACGTTAATTCTAACGTTAACTCTCCTATGCTCTTTCTATGCTATGTGCGAAAGAGGAGAAAAACGGCTACGTTAACTCATGCTAGCAGTCTTAACTTTCCTCACAATCCATGCACCTCACGGAAACCTGTAATACTTTGTTGAAAAGTTATTCCATGGTTACAAACGAAATAATTTAATTCGGTTGGTGCCTCGGTAAGTTAGCCAACTAACGCTACTACAAGAGTGTGTCTTCTCTCGACAGCCATCTCTGGTCTGGCGCGAGGACCAGTTAATCTTACCCCGCTAGCCAGGCGCTTCTTACTCATACTCAGTGAAGTTTACTCATGCTAGCAGTCTTACCTTTCCTCGCAATCCTGGCTCACGGAAACGTGTAATATTTTGTGGAAAAGGGCCATGGTTGTTGATGGTTCCAAACTAAACTCCCTCACAGCCGTCTCCTCCCCTCTCAGCTCTCCTCTCACCCCTCATCTCTGGTCTGGCGCGAGGCACCAGTTTACACCCGCCGCCAATATAATCGTTTCTTCTTTGTCTGCTTCTTCTTCTCTTGTTTTATGGCGGTTGATGTTCTGGCATGTTATTACTGTAAAAAAAACATGAGTGGGCCAGCTAGCCTGTGCTGCCTGTCACTGAGCTAAATAACTTTAGGAGGAGTATAGTGAGAGTCGAATACTGTCATCTGTTTATATGTTTGGGTGATGTTATGGAGGCGACCGCTAGGCGGCGCTGGGGAGATAGCAGGAGAGTTGGAGAGTGGTGTGAGGGAAAGAGAAGAAGCGGGGAGAAAAAGAACGAGGTGGTTGCTTATTATTATATTTACAGTCTATGGGTGGTTGTGTGAACTACTGTACCATAATTACAGATACAGCCATTTAAAGTTCAATGTAAAAAATCCATCCAACATTTTTTTTATTGTCCAACTAAACTAATTAGATAACGGGCTTTCCAAAAATACATCTATTTCTGAATCATCTCTAGATAGTAATGAAGAATCTATGGTTGAATGCCATGCCAAGCCATGGTGCCACTATAGGTCCTGCCAGTGGAGCTCCACGCTGTCAAGTGAAAAATGAAGCGGCTGGCAACTGCACATGTGTCAGAGGAAGCATGATGCTAGTGATGATAGTCTACGCCTCTCCCCAGATCGGCAGTGGAGCAGTGACTGGGGCAGCAGGGCGAAAATTGGTCAAGTAGCCAACAATTGTGGAGAAAATGGGGGGAAATCAGAAGAAAATAAAAAAAATGACCGGGACAGTATACTGTATACTGTATGTGTATTACACATACAGTATACAGTATACAGTATGCTGTCCCGTTCATTGTCCCACGACCCCCTCTTATCTGGGGACATGCTTCCTCCGGTACATGTGCAGTCCCACACGCTTCTTTTCACCTGCAGGGCGTAGTGCGTGGGAGGATCACTATTCCCCCAGACAAGCGTCCCGAGTCCCGACCGACCAGAGGAGGCGCTGGTGCAGCAACCAGGATGTATTTGTTTTTATACTTATTCATTCATTTGTAGGGGTGTCACAATATATCGTCCCACGAAATTTCGCGATAGTAAAACGTCACGATATGTATCGTTGAGATGAAATCTCATATCGTGAAAAAAAACAATTTTTTTTTTTTTTTTTTTTTTTTTTTTTTTTTTTTTTTCAAAAATAGACAAAGAAACGTCTTTGTTTGTTGAAGTTCAATGTGTGGAAAGTAGTTCAGTTGAACAAGTCTCTGAAGAGACACATGAGAAGTTATACAGGAGTTTGAGTTTCTGGCAAAACTGTTTACTTGACAGGAAAAACTGAAGATGCATAAAAAATAGACTAAGAAAAGTCTTGTTGTTTGAGTTTGAAGAAAAACTGAAGATGCATAATGAGTATTTATACTGCTGAGAAACCTTTTAGTTCAAAATAAATCTAAGTGACGGTGTAACTCATTCTATTTCAAGATAAGCCTTATCTCCAATCTCATGTTTTTTCTAGTTGTTATTGTAATAACAATTTCCCACAACAGCATGTTTTGTATTTGTGCATTTCAAATAAAATACTACTTTTCCAGTCATATATTGTCATTATTCAAGTTTAAAAAAATATTGTTAAAATCGTATCGTATCGTATCGTTATCGTGAACCCAGTATCGTGATACGTATCGTATCGTGAACTGAGTGTATCGTGACACCCCTATTCATTTGTTATTATACCCCTTATTATTGTCATTGTTGTTATCATTTTACACATTCTTTTATTTCTGGGTTTTCTTTGATATGGGGATATTTCCCACAAATCCCAGCAAGACCCTCACACCATTGTCCCTGATAATGTCACAATGTCTATGACATCATCAGTGGATATGTGTTGTATGACATCATCAGTCACCACTGGCCACCACTCGACGATTGTGGAACATCACATCACTCGATGATTGTAGGGTATGACATCATCAGTGGGTATGACATTGTCATTCGGGGGTGTTTGTATGGTCAGTTATATGACATAATCAGAACGGTGAAGCTGCTTCTATAACTCACTTTGCAGGTATGTCTGTCCGTCCGTCCTTCCACTCGATGATTGTGGGGCATGACATCATCAGTGGGTATGACAGCATGTGTGTTACTGATGACATCACTGATGATGTTGATGGTCATTCTGGCTGCCTGGCAAATATATTGCCAGTCAGCTGGCTGCCGGCCAGTGATGACGTCATCCTCAGGGTTGTGAGTCAGTCAGCCTTCCGACTGATGCCACTCGGACAATTGTGATGTCATCAGTGTTGTCGTCAGTGAGTGATGTCATCAGCGATGTCACACGAGCATTTTGAGGGTTGTCAGTCAGTCAGCTTCCTTCCTTCAGACAGAGCCAGATCAGATGTAGGCTAGCAAACAATAAACAAGCTTGAATTTGCTTATGCCAGGCAGCATGTGTGTTATTGATGACATCACTGATCATGATGTCCGTCATCTGGCTGCCTGGCAAAAATATTGCCAGGCAGCCAGCTGGCTGCCGTGCACTGATGATATAATTTGTCCTCAGGCTTGCATCAGTCAGCATCCGACAGATCTAGATTTGGGCCGGCAGCCAGCTGTCACCCGAGTGATTGTGATGTCAGCAGTAATGTCATCAGTGAGTGATGTCATCAGTGATGCATCAAGAGCAATTGTGATGTCATCAGTGAGTGATGTCATTAGTGAATGAGGTCATCAGTGTCACTCTTTGTCCTCAGGGTTGAGTCGCTTAGCCTTCATCTGATACTTGCTCAGGGTTGTCAGTCATCAGCCAGCATGAGCCAGAGTCATCCAATTTATAACATCAGCAGGGAGAAATTTATGAATCACTGATAATAATGTCATAAAGCAGACATCATCAGTGACTGTCACAGAGCAATTGTAATGTCATCAGAGATGATGTCATCAGTGATGTCACTCGAGCAATTGTGATGTCATTGGTGATGATGTCACCGGCCCCTAGTTATTAGACTTCACGGCTTCCTTACTCACTTTTAGCAGCAATGGCCCAAGAGACGAACCAGAGCCCGGTGCCCATGCTTTGTGCCACAGGCTGCGGTTTCTTTGCCAATCCTAGAAACAATGGCATGTGTTCTCTTTGCTACAAGGAACACCTGACACGGCAGCAGAGGAGCGACCGCAGGAGCCCCCTCACCCCTATGGGCCCACCTGCAAGTCCTACCTCAGAGGCTTCGGCCATCCAGACACTAGAAGCCAGTCTCGCCAAGGTCGATGGCGCCCCTGCCTCTTCGCCAGACATGTCTAGGACTCTACACGGCTCTTCTCCTTTGGCTGAACAAATGACAGAGATGAGCATCTGCAGAGAGGACAAATCAGAACCCATAGAGCCTCTCGTAAGCCAGCCTACTGCTTCTAGTCCCATTCCCGTAGCTTCTAGCAGTGAGGAGAACAAGGATGAAACCCCCAAACCCAAGAAGAATAGGTGCTTCATGTGCCACAAGAGGGTGGGCCTTACAGGGTTCGACTGTTCCTGTCGCAACCTGTTCTGTGGCCTACACCGGTACTCTGACCAGCACAACTGTCCCTACGACTACAAGGCCCAGGGTGCCGCCAAGATCCGCAAAGAGAACCCTGTGGTGGTGGCCGACAAGATCCAGAAAATATAATGTAACAAAGCAACATCAATGGCAGCAATGAAAAGACCTTTGACAAAAAGACGAGTATGAGTGTGAACCTTTGAAGTGAACACTGGCATGAGTGGTTAAGTGAGGATGAAAAGGTCTCGATTTCCCAAATTACAACCTCGAGAAAATAAAGGAAAAGATAAGAAAAAGAAAGATCCTGTCTGAGGGAGATGAATGATCACTTTTCTCCTTTTTTGATTTGATTGTCAGCTCTGTGCACAGACAGTGCACAGAGCTGACAATGGTTGGGACAAAATATTACTCCACTTTTCAGTGAATCTAAACATTTGGGATAGACATGACTCCGGTGCCAGAACCTCTCATCACAGTTTGTACCCAACTGCCTCTTCAACGAGACCCGAAAGCCCTCACAAATAAGGACTTTATCACTGCATACTTCTGATTACTTACTGTGGCTATCTAGCTAATCTTGGATCTTGAATTTTGGGTGAACGAGGTCCCAAACTGGTCTGAGCTCAGATTATAATCCCAGTAGCCCAGGTGGAGGGCTTTGTATGCTGATGCTGGAGCAGTTTTGAGGTCTGGTAAGAGGGTGGCTCCCGTCGCTGGTGTTCTGTTGTATGTATTTACAACAATATGATGAAGGATAAATGCATGGGTCTTCATCTGCAGTAGTGTACACATATCTAACTAACTATCTAAATAGTATAATATAATATAATATACTACAGCAATACTGTACACTGCTATGACATCACTGATGAGGTCATAAATCACTGAGATGCCATACAGTTCTAGACTGCTCGGCCTGGTGGCCAGGGCACCACTATAGTGATGCCATAATCACCACCACTATTGACGTCATATATTACTGATGATGTGACAGACAGTAATGAAGTCATAGATTTCTAGACTGCTCAGCCTGGTGGCGAGGTCACTACTATATAATGTCATACAGGATCCGCCCACACTGATTGGCAGGTGATGTGTGGGAAGAGGGTTTGCCCAATGTGATTGACACTGTTGGTGTGAAGGGCTGTGTGAAGTGTGTATTGGGCGCTGAACGAAATTGTGATGTCATCAGTAATCTCCCCAGTGATGTCACTTGACCAATTGTCATGACATCAGTGATCTCACCAGTGATGTCACTCGATCAACTGTGATGTCATCAGTGATGTCATCACTACTATTGGCGGCGTGGCTGTCTGTACGTCCAGAGTTGCTCCGATCGCCTCCAAAATTGGCCATTTACTGTTCAGGGATCTGGCATGAGTTAACTGAGCATGCAAACGCCCATCGTGACTGATGATGTCATACCCACTGATGTCAGTCACCTTCACCTGAGCATACAACACCATCATAGTGGCATTGTGACATAATCAGTGATGTCATAGACTGAATTGTGATGTCATCAATGATGTAATAAATCTAGTTTATTTTGCAAGTTTTATACTCTCAATCTCTCTCACTCTCAATCAAAAACTTTGTTTTAACTTTGTTCGAGTGACATTCGAGCAAATTGAGCGGTCTCTGTCCTCAAAAGGTTTCATGCGGATAAAACTGATCCGGATTTGGAAATCATATTTTTTGCTATCCAGGATCACGTAAGCCATTTTATTTTTGTGCCGGTTTTTCAAAGCAACATCGGATTGGATTACTCTGATCCGGATACAAACTTTTCAGGATTACAAAATCCGGATAACCAGTGCTCGAAATGGGATAGGCTATCACAATGGCTGCTATGTAAAGAACAACAGCAGGTATGTAGAATAGCCAGCCAGTGGCACTTCAACATAGCCTATGTCTACTTTATATACTTAATCACTGTAGCCTAACAGATGAACAAATTAAGTGAAAATCTTATGAATAAATGTATATAGGCTACTACTGTATACTGCATGAGCCAAATATTGGATTATTTAACCAATTTAAAAGTTTCATTACATTTTGTGACTGAAATCCACCCTGGCCTGAATCCACCCTTTCTGCTGGGATCAGTTTAATCCTGATTTTTTTGGATCAAAGTTATCCCAATCCTACTAAAAGGTTTTGAACAACGCACACTGAAGGTTTGATCCTGATCAAAAGTTCAAAACCAAGATTGGATTACGTAATCCAATCCGATTTCAGAATATTTTTTTTCTTTTGAACAACCCTTTTTCAAGATTTGATCCAATCCGTTATCCGAAATCCGATCGGATTACTTTTGAACAACTGGGCCCAGATCTGTCCCTCTGGATCTGGCTTGATAACGGCTGCCTTCATGTACTCCTCGTATTTTCCTCTTCCCAGTTCGGCAGTTGTACTTGCCAGTCGCCACACGACACATCCACGTGCTTTTTGCCAGTAATTGCATGTGATGAATTCATCAGTCATCATTGCTGCTGAGTGTCGTTTCCCCCCTCAATTACACGCTTCCGTGCTTTCCGCCCCCCACCCCCCTTCGGGAATTCCAACACTGCTGATGGGTCGTTCATGTGCGCTGACCACGTCGTAATATCTCCGACGACACGCGAAGGCAGCAACAGTGGAATCCTAATTGGAGGCAGATTTTCACCCTGAGGAGTGGCTTCAATCTCCATTTCTCCAACACTGCTTCCCTGTAACAACATGGACAAATGTTCCCTGAGGTGCGGGCGACTGAAGAACAAAGTGAACAACTGAAAAAAGAGAAACGTTTTGGCCACTCCGAGTCATCCACGTGCTTTCGTGTACTTCATTTTGAGGTAAGTTATTCGTTTTCTCCCAGTTTTCTGTCAACCCTGTTGTCGCGGCCCCGTTGCATTACGTCCTCGAAAGAGTAACGTTAACGTTTCTATGTGGCATCTTTTTAAAACCCCTACCCAGTTTCAGTTTGTGCTCAAAACTATGCTAAAAAACAAACACACGTCATGCAGTCAGTGTCTCTCCATACTTCTCTTTTCCAGTCAAACTGGGTGCATGTGCTAGCATGTCTAGAAAAGTGACTAATTTCCATCTGTCTCGTCTCTTCATTTCCCCAAACACATATCATCATCACTTATGTCGTAAGACTTTAACACCGAAAATGCATGGCAAGATTTCCACTAAATAAACCATGTCGTTCGTCTGTCTGTCTGTCTGTCTGTCTGTCAGTAATACATTTCACAGGGAAACCACACATTTATAAACCCTTTGGAATATTCTAATGATACCATAGGAAATCCACACACACACACACACACACACACACACACACACACACACACACACACACACACACACACACACACACACACACACACACACACACACACACATCAATCGCAAGGTCACAAATTGAGTAACCTAACGTAGGCTGCAGTCACATCCTTGTAGGGTTGTGCCATTCCTGCTTGTTAATGTTATTTAAAATATAGGCCTTACGTTTCTTTAGCTTTAGTTTTTGGCGTTATGTGATGATCAGCCATGATGCAACCTGGGCCACCAGAGTCTATCAATCTGACTAATATATTAGTCGTCAGACTGTGTTCCCAGATTGGCCATGATGAGACCCAGGATCAGTAGTCATACTAGTGTAGCTAGGAGTCTTGTGAATGGTTGCTTCCCCAGTCCACTGAACCTTAGCGGAAATCAAACATAATCTCTGGTTCCTGGCCTGCCCCGCTCTAACTCTGTTTCTCATCATGGGCAAGGACGTCATGTGGTTGCTGTAATGCAGGGCTAGCCTGTGAGTGAGATGCAAAATGCCACCATTTATCCACAGCACCTCTGTTTTACACTAGCAACAGTTAAAGGTTAACATAGGGAACACCACTGGGAATGCAAAACCTAATAGGGAAACTATTTGGTTACCCTGTCGTGTTATCTTGTCATGGTCATTGGTCACATCTTCTAAGTTTGTGTAGAATTTGCCCTTCACTTCTGGCTAAGCTATTGCACAATGCTGTGTGGATGTGGATACAGGTGGTGAAATCAAAATGATTAACATTAATGTAACTTTATGGCCATTGGCCACCATCTTAACACCCAGCAGGTTTCTGCCATTTGTGCCGTTTTTGGCCGTTTTTCTGACCCCCAGGCTTTTTGGAGTTAATTGAGTTTTTTTTTTTTGCTGCTACCAGCGGCTCTGTCTCTGTTCTCTGTCTTTTCTCTGTTCTGTCTGTACTCTGTTTAAATTTTTGTGCTGGCCACTAGGGCTGCCCTCGACCAAAGATTATCCTGGTCGACCAGAAATCGACCACAGCTCCGACCAATCGATTGGTCGAAAAAGGGGTCCTAAAAAAGAAGAAAAAAAAGAAAAGAAAAAAACATTTTTTGCAGTATACTTTTTTTCTTATTTTGTGCAGTGTACTGAGTATTGACTACTGAGCGCAGCTGATCATTATAAATAAAAGCTATTTGCAGTGTTGTAACATTACCAGAATGGACAGACTGATCAGCGTGCTGTGCAACATCTGGCCATATTCAGCTAATGGGAAACAGCTTTGAGTTGCGTGTGCGATGGTTATGGTTATGTAATGTTAGCACATGTGGCATGGTTAATTAGTTGGCAGAAAGGATAGCTAGACAGCTTTTGCGATTTATTCCAGTAACATCTTATAACAGCCTGTCTAACATTACCGGAGTTGGGAGTGTATCTCTGTCCAGTCTCACTCAACCCACATGAATCTCGTCGACCAAACAATCAACCAATCGACCTGGAGGGGGCAGCCCTACTGGCCACAGCTGTGCCATTTTACGTGCGATCGGGCTGAAACTTTCAGGGGGTGTAAAGAGCACCCGTGCGGGTGACCTGACGGAGCCGGATTAATTACTAATTACCTAATCATGTGATGTAATCAGTGACAATGTCATCATCAGTGATGTCATCTGTGATGTCATCATCAGTGATGTCATCCGTGATGTCATCCGTGATGTCATCCTTCCTGGGTGAGGCTATTATAAGTTCTGATGTCATCGGAATTGACTGTATTGACTGTATAATATGTCCTGTTGTATTATTTTATGTGGAAAAAGTTGCATATTGTAGCTTTAAGAAATCTAATGAGATTGGCAACATTGCATGCAGCAGACATGGGAAGTGACACCTTTGTACAAAATCAATATTGGTAAAATGAGTAGCAAGGAACATTGGAACAAAATTGAATTGAAAAAGCAGTGAGCACTGTTGATACTTTTGTTGCAAGAGTTGGCCATGTACTGTTACACCTCCTCAAAGCCACTTGATAGTGTTTGTGTTAGCTAATGCTAATGCTAACAACACACGATAATGTCCTAACTCTTGCTCCCCAGCTCCAATTTCCAGATAGAGGTGGGCCAGAGATGGCTAGATTAGAGGCTGGATTCTCACACTCTCATTGACTGGCAGTATTCAATGTGTCATGATGACTTTCATGCACAAGTGTGTAGAGCTTTCTTTTCACTTTTGTTTGTTACTTTCTAAGTTGAGTTGCCTACTTCCCTTTCCTTCGAGCCTTGCAGTTTATAGGAATCCATCATGGTCTTCCTCCTCTGGCCGTATTCACCCAGGGTCTCATTAGGACTGCAGGCTGACTGTGCACAGTCATGTATGCACAGGAGAGAGAGCATGCCCGCCACAGGTATGTTGTCGGTGTTCAGATGGTTCAGATCAATATCTCCTAAAAGCTAACTAACTACACATGATTTTTTTGTATTTATTTTATTCTTTTATTTTATTTTTAGGAAAACATGAGATTGATCTATTATTAAAATGTCATAAAAATGATACCACTGTAGCTAAATATCAATCTAAAAATATTGATGTAAACATTTGTGGATTTGTGTCCATGGATTTAAGGATACATGGTAGTTAGTGTCAGCCATGTGAACTTTTTTGTGTGGCAGTAAGGTGACACCTCATTGGCTGTCTGATGACTGTGTAGACTGCAGGAGGTCTGGGCTAGGAAGCTGGACTGGCCCAAGTGTCAATATTTCATGGCACTACTGAACCATTGATGAGGATATTAAACTGATTGCCAGGCTATGTTTTCACATTTGGGCCCGTTTTGACATTCAGCCATTACAAGATTGTTTCTTTTTCTGACATCGTTAATGGGGAAGGAGATTTAACAATATTCTGATATGTTACTGTCTGATAAAGACTTTTTTGTGGTTCATCTCAGCTGTTTTTTCTGAGGAACAATTATTATATTCTCACTGGTCCAGGGTAGTGCTGAAACAGTTAGGCAATCAAGATAAATTAATCAATATATAATTGATAAACTATTATTTGAATTCATAGTCATTTATACAGTATAGTTATTACATTTATGCACTTGTATATCCCTAAAAAAATACCAAACCTTTGTTGGCAATGGTTATAGCTTCATAAATGCTCAGATTTGCCCCCCCCCCCCCAGTTTCATAATCATCAGCTCTAGTACAATGAATCTGAGAAATAATCAATAGATTAATTGATTATTGATTATGAAAATAATTGTTAGCTGCAGTTGCCTTTGATTAATTATTGTGCTTGCTGACAAGCAAGGCACAATCTTGAAATCCCACATACTTATTATTATACTTCTTGCTATCCACTTTTTCTACGAGTAATAACTCCCCCAATTTTTGCGCCACATAGACATGCCAGACCTCAAAATGACCGGCTTATTGAGGACAGGTGTGCTATGACTTTGCTAAGGGTTTGTGAAAGCGGTTTGGCCGCAATTCGCCATTAAGTGCCATTTTTTTTCCCATTGACTTGCATGGGGTTTGGAAAAATCTTGCAAAATCTTGCAGTAAATTAGCTGTCATTCACAAACCATAACAGCTAGAGCTACGAAACTTGGTAGGGAGGTGCACGGAGGGGTCTTTTACTATCCCCGAAAAAATTGCACCAATTGACCAGATGGTGGCGCTATAACAGCCCTCCTTACCTTTTGGTCCATAACTTTTGACCCGTAGGGTCTATCATCAAAATTCTTTTTTCCCTGCATTCCTTGGGTCGTCCCGCATCTACTCAACTAGGCCACGCCCATTTCCGTCTGACTAGATTTTCCGCCATTTTGCATTTTGTCCAAAACAGTTTTTTTGCCATTTCTCCTTGAAATTTTGTCCAATCTTCACCAAACCAACGCACACATCATGTGGGGACTGTCCTGCACAACACTGATCTGGAAGTTTAAAAAAAAAACGCACCGTTGCGATATAATCCACTTCCAACTTTCTGTGGGTGGGGCCTATTTCACAAAGATCGTCCGATGCTAACCAAACTTGGTACAGGTGTGGAGGGATGTACTCTGAGCCTATATCAGAAGTATTTTGTCATTTAGCCTTTAGGGGGCGCTATAGCAGCATTCAGTGCCTGTCCCTTCTAAATGGTTTTATTTTGAAGGGCGGCAGGAAGTGCAGATTCATTCTCATTATGGCCAGCCTTCCTTCTTGTATGACACTTGACACTTGTCACTTGCTATTATACAGACAACAGACACACCTATGCTTGTATCTCAGTGGGTATATCACTCATGGTCTCCCTCTCATTTGCATACTGTATGTTTTCAGCAACTCCAACTCTTCTCTGTTAAAAACCAAATGCTAAAAGTGTACTGGAAACAGGAATCCGGTGAGATTTGACCAGATAAATAGAGCTTAAGAGCAACTCTGAGCAGCAGCGTTGCATGTTGGGTAGAGCAGTGTTGCATCTTGGGTAGAGACAATGATATACACTTGTCGCCAACCATGGGAGGCCTGTCTGTTCTGTTACCTGCTGTGTTAATGTAGCATGGTAACATGTCCAGAAAACAATGAATGAACAAAATGAACTGAACCCATGGGTAAGTGTCACCACTTTGTGGTTGTTCATTTTATACAGCCAGCTGGGTTTGAAAACATAATGGAAGAGATAGCCTAGTGTGAATAGCCTAGTGTGAATGGAGGCTGTTAGCCACAACAACTGTGCCTTATAGGCTAACCTCAGCCAGCCAAAACAAACACCTTGTCCCCCTGGTGTTAGGACACACTGTTCATCAATGTTTGGGACTAGTTGCAACAAGCTAATTGAGCTAATGCTCGCGTTAGGCCAGCGTTTCTCAACTGGTGGGTAGCGTCGCGGGGCCGTTTTGATTGGGTCGCGGACTTTTACAGTACAGTACTTTTTTTTTTTTTTTTTTTCAGATTATTGAAACTGGATTAGCCTGACCAGTTTCACTTGTTTAACAAGCTGAAGCATATGCTCTGCCTGTAATTCAAGAGAAGTCTGCCTTTTCATTTCATATTTAATTTTAGTTCAATTCAGATGATTGAAACTGGATTAGCATGGCCCCAGTTTAATTAAAAGTTATGACCAGTTTAACTAAAAAGCATATAGCCTGCCTGTGATTCAAGAAAAGTCTGCCTTTTATTTCATATTTCATACAGTTCAAATAAGACTTTCTGACCATGACCAGTTTGACTTGTTTAAATTTAAAAACATATAGGCCTGTAATTCAAGTCTGCCTTATTTCAATTGGTTTTTAGCCGTAGTTGCACTTCTGTTGCACTTTTTTGTTCATTTGACAGTGCATGAAGGCATTGTGTATTAAATAAATGCGCTATTTTTTGTGCAATAAATTTGAGTGGTTTAAAAAAAAATCTGAAATTTGGGTCGCGACTTCATGACAAGGAAAATAGTGGGTCCTGAGGCTACACCAGTTGAGAACCACTGCGTTAGGCGTTAGTTAGCATGCTACCCAAGCAGCTTCTCTGGCTGACTGGACACATGACAACCGATCAGCAACTCTAACAAAACTAAAAGGGTAACATTACTTTGGTGACCAGGGACTATTATCAGTACATTTGACTTCTTACACTAACATAATGGAACATAGCCTACATTAGTTACTGGCTGATTAGATGCAGCCATTGATAGCTTTTCACTTGTGTGTTTGCAGCTCTGGTAAGCCTGCTAGTTTTGTAAACAGTTGTTGTCGCAACCATAAACATGAATGACACTACAAGGAATACTACTTCTCTGGAGGTTATCATGTCCTATTTTCCTTGAGACAGTTGGAGACATTTACAATACATGGTAATTATTGATGCTGTAGTTTGCAGGTAATGTAGTTTTAGATTGCAGAGATTGGGCTAGCCTTTTGTGTCTCTCTAGTAGGCTACAACCAGTCTGACTTCCCCACCTACCAAGTACTTCTACTCCAAAGTCCTTTTACTCACATAGGCACCCCCATAACTACTTAGTCCCCCTAGGTCCATGGGCAGGGATTTTGGAAGCCAGGCGGTGCATGGCGAGGACAGCAAGCACAATTACATTTTCGTTAGGAAATGTAGACCATCTAGTTTATATTATAGTTGAAACAAGATTGCATATTTTGTTAATTTTGTCAACATATTATTGGTGAAATGTATGCAAGTATACAGTATATTTCTGCAAGGCCTCACGTTAATATCTGCATTGCCATCAACCAGATTTTATATTGCAAGTATTAATATTAATATTGTCAAGTAACATTATTGCCTACAAGCCTAGTGAAGACAGTGTACCAACAGACTGGCAAGGACTTTTCTACATATGATGAAATCTGTGCATTCAGCCTGTCTCTATCAGTAGAGTCCTGTGGGGTAACAGCTAGTCTGATAAGCAGAAAGCTACTGGCCCAGTCCCCAGCACCAGCAGGCACTTGTTTTCCAGCTGGAGGTAGTAATGTTTTCCAGCTGGAGGTAGTAACTGGTGACTGTGTTGAAAGTGAAACGCTGGTGCTGCCCACCCGCACTGCTATGTACGGGTGGGATGATTTCATGTCACGATTATCCTGTCCAAAATAATTGCGATTAACAATATCCCAATAATCAGGAAGGGGTTGCTTCAAACTCTTTTATATGGCACTAAAACATACTGGAATCACTTTACCTTAATTTGTTAAGAAATTCATATTTTTTATTGCATCATAGGACCATAGACTGTATAAAAATAATGGGCATAGCCACCGTGACATCACCCATTGGTTACTATTTTTTTAAATCCAGGAAATCAATAGGAAGCCATACGTTAGTGAGCTCGACAGCTTTTTCAAGTCACTCGTGAGGATCTTCATGCTCGTGTGACTACCGGTATATTCACCATTATACGATTAGTGGAAATTCACCACGATGCAATTATCTTGAGTGTTTTTTATCGCGATAAGACGATAATATCTTAGGGTGTATTCACACCTATCTCGTTTGGAGCAGTTGTTTCCGAAACAGAGAGCGTTTTGCCCCTTAGTGCGGTTCGTTTGGGGGGGTGTGAACACAGCAATCGCACTCGGATGCGGGACAAAACAAGCGGACCGAGATCGCCAAGAAAGGTTGGTCTCGGTCCGCTTTAAACGAACTCTGGTGCGGTTCATTTGTGGTGAGAATGTGATCCGAGTCCGACCTCGATCCGCCACAACTACAGGAAACGGTGCGCATTTTTTGATAAACCAGCTGCCGTAGTCGGCTGCGCTGTGCGTAATGGCCTGAAGAACGAGCATTTTTATAGTTTAAAAACAACATCTTCATTCAGATCCTGTTTTGGCGACTTGTGACTTGCATGGATAAACCTTGGGGGATTTTTGGATCATCACATCAGCAGTTTGAACTCAATCAACGTACCTTTGGTCTCCATTCAATAAATGAAAACCTACATAAATAAATAAATAACTTTCTCCCTCTCTGTCTCTCCCGATCCCTCCCTCTTTCTTTCTTTCTTTCTTTCTTTCTTTCTTTCTCTCTCTCTCTCCTCGCACGGTGCACGCCCGACATAGCCTACAATGTAGGTCTAACAAAACGCATTCTTATAATAGGAATAGGAAAATGTCTGGGAATTATTTTTTCCATCCCGAAAGGCTATTAGCCTACCGGAGTGTCTCCTTGCCAATCCAGGAGGCTTGGCAATACTATTTGGACCGTTTGATTTGTGGCTGTGTGAACACAAAGGAACCAAGGCACAAATGCAACAATTGTATCAATTAAGTACCTGAATCGGAACAAAGCAAACGACCTACAGGTGTGAATACACCCTTATATTGTCCCACCCCTACTGCCATGGCTCTTAACTCATTCAGGGCCAAAGACGTCTTTGACGTGTTATCAGGAATAGCCCAGAGGGCCAATGACGTGTTTGACGTGTTTTTGTTTTTATTAGTGCAGCGCGTAGTTCAAACACTTCCCCAGCCTGTGACATTGTATCAGGTCCCTAGCATCTAAGGCAAGCCGACCACACGTGAACAAACACATACCGCAGCTGTTGTTTTGAAATTGAGCAGGAGGAAAAGCAGAAAATGGATAAACGCTTCCTTGTGCAGACAGGAGAAACGCCATTGAAACGCCCCTCGGCGCGCTGCAGGAGCTGGTCGCCTTCCTGTGTGCCAGCCGGGAGAAAACGGGAGAAAGTAATCCAGAGATGCGTTTGATCATCGGAAGAATGAGGAAATGATCGATCAGTGCGGTGAGGACGTGTTGAATAGCCGAGGGGAAAACGGGAACGATCAAATAGCAGGGAGGATAGGACAGGGAGACATGGACTAGGACGGGTGGACCAGAACAAAACAAAATAAACACACGAACAGCTAACAAGGCAGAAGCGGCAGTCACAGCAGCCCGCTGTCCGTTCTCAAGAGCTATTCAGTTGGTTCATGAAATCGCTGGGCTGCGTGCCCTCCAGTGTTGCTCCTGGCCAATCCCGGCGCCACAGGGCGTGGTTATTGCTTATCCTATGTGGGGTTAGAAATCACGCAACGAAGATAAAAGGGGGATCGTGTGTCTGTGTCTGTGTCTGTGTCTGTGTCTGTGTGTCTGTCTGTGTGTCTGTCTGTGTGTCTGTCTGTCTGTCTGTCTGTCTGCACACTCACTCACACTGAGTAAACTGTATTGTTGAATGTAAAAAAAGCACTTCATATATATATATATATATATTTTTTTTTTGTCATTTGTGTCATAATGAATAATATTTACATGTCTGATGTCAATACAGTTCAAAATAAAAGAATTGAGAGCGAGTTCTGCCTGAGATTGTCTCTTTTACAAAAATTGCCTTTTCTGCTGTTTCTCTTCTCCGAGAGACCTTTTTGGTGAAAACAGGGTGTATATAAATGGCTATAAGTAGAGTACAGAACATGCTAAAAGCTCACTTTTTTTTTCCTGGTGAACCCAGAGACGTACATCTTCATTTTGAGGTATTGCAAATCACTTTGGTGCTAATAGATAATTTACTGTGGGTCTTGAAAGATGACCAACAATTATGAAAATCTTTGGCCTGTGCTAAATATTGGCAGTCCTAAACTGGCCATGAATGAGTTAAAAAGGCACCAAAGCACTGCTTTATACTCACCATGCCGTGAAGGGCGTGGGGGTGGAGCGAGGGCCGCCAGCGTCAAATGACGTCAATGTGTTGGGCGTGGTTGGGCGCTACCTCCGTAGGGTGCCCACCGTGTACCTGAAAACTTTTCTCACAGTGCGACCTCCGCATGGCTTCTCTCCAAACAGGGCCGCTTTCAAGCCACTGAGCCCTGAACACTGAGCTGTGTTTTCACCACATTTCTTGACCCATGTGGTAGGCTAAACTTTGATTTGCAACTGTTCGTTTTTAGTCATTTCACCAAGTAAATGTGTGGTGTTGAGAGCATGATTGAGAGAGATTAAAAGCAGCACAGAGTAGGCTATCAGGGCTGAGAACTGAAACGGCTATTTGAGAGTGAAAGCGCACTCAGTCAGTACTGCACATAATAGCGTTTCATTGCGACTTTTCACGGGCTGTTCTCACTATTACCATTGTACAATACATGCTGATCATTTAGCTGATCACTTCTGAGTATAAAAGCATCTTCACCAGCGCGAGGTCCGCACGGTGACTCGCGGAGACTTGCGGAGCTCCACCCCACGGAGCTTGCTCGAGTATAATGAGCCCTTAACTGCTGTAGCAGAGCTGCACTAAAGTCAGTTCTGTGCTTCATTATTCATATTGTTGTAAGTCTTAAATGGCAAATACATTTTTCTCTGTATCTTTGTTACACAAGCCAGAAGCTTTAAAGTTCCCCTCCAGTCATTATTGACATTTTTAAGATATTTCATGTGTAGCTCTGTTTTTCCCTGCTCTGCTAGTTAGCTAAAGTGTTTGCCACTGTATTTGGTTGACAAATAACCTTATTTTGGGTTCAGTGATAAAAATTGTCTCGCACTAAAAACGTGTGCTGACATCAGACATTATGTTGTCTAACAATGACATGTCTAGACAAATACAATATTTAATACTACAGTATACCATCTGCCGTTAGCTTGGTGTTAGCCTACGTTTGCTAAGTAAGTGTTCACCAGGCTCAAAACGCTGCGATAGTCACCTTTAACCAGTTTGAGTTAGGCTCTTTCCATATCTTTTCCATACAAGTCACCAGCTTTGATATCTGTTGGCTGGTTGTTGATATTTATAAAAATATTGTGGCTGTTCTAGGCGAACATTTTGCAGAGATAGAGGCAGCCATACTGTTTCTAGTCTATTGCCTGGAAGAGAGACACAGATATTGAAGGCAGGAGCAAGGCTTTTATCCTTTTTGTGTGCTCCAGCCATGATGTTGCAGTGGAACAAGGTATAAGCCTTCGGTTCTTACCAATAGATGATCTTTGGCACAAATGAAGACTGGTGACGTAGTTTATTGCGGCGCGCACAGCTTTGCGTTTCCACTGTACACGCAGGATTTACACAGGCTGAAAACTGGCTGGAGGGGAGCTTTAAGCACGATTAGTTGTCATTAATTGCCTGAAAACTTAATTCCACATGTAATGTGCATAATTTCCTCCTAATGTTTGAGCTGGCAGCTTTGATGCCACGTGGTCCAGTCTGCAGCTCATGGCCAGCAGCATAGTGGCTGGCTGCTGGAACATATCTGTTGCCTCCCTTGGAGGTCCCTTGGAGGTCACCTTGGGCCAGACAACTTAATTAATTCAGACAAGTGGATTTCTGAAAGCTTTGGAGGATGTAGCATGTGGGAGGATCACGCTATTCCCAGTTCCCCTACCCCCAAGGGACTCTCCGCCGATTTTCAACCAGCTTTGCATCATTACAAAATCAGTAGTATATCGCAAAACTGTATAAACAGTTGTATAAACAGTTTTGCAGGCCTTCATTTAGTTTGACTGTTATTGAGAGTTGGTGTAATAATGAAATGAAGGCCTGCAAAACTGTTTACAGTTTTCGGATATACTGCCGATTTCGTAATGATACAAAGCTGGTTAAAAATCGGCGCAGTGTCCCTTTAACCATTTAATCCGGCTTCCCACCCGCAGACACGGGCAATTTTGCCTGTATGGACAATTGACCAAGCCGGAAATAACACGGGGGCTTGAACCTGCAACCCTCGTGTTGGTAGGAAGGGAATCTACCGCTGCACTACCCGGATAGTACCCAACAAGTCATTAAGAATTAAGGAAATAGAAGAAAGAGTAACACTCATTTGACCCGTCTCGTTTAAAAGCTAATTATCATACAGGCGACTTAATCTTCAGGCGTCTTACAACAGCGTGGTCAGCCACTCGTGCTGCTGGCTGCCACTGACTGATGGTTTGACGGGAGTGTTGTTTCAAATAGCCTTCAGGTGCCCTGGAGCCACTTGATAAAGTGAGTGTAATCACCACTGCGTCTCTGGCCTAATTAGAAGTGACACACACCAGCAGGTGGCTTAGAGATGCAGGTTACCAAGAGCCGAGGTCATGATGCCACCCGCGGCTAAACCCGGCTGGCCGCTCTCTCTCTTCACCATTTCTGCTTGGGAACAACCCGGGGGGTTAATCTACATTCGCCTTAAACAAAAGATCTTAGAGCCGGACACCTGACTAGGCTGGCAAAGCACGTTTAGAGACGGCATCGCGTCCACCGGAGCCTTGTTGTAGGGACATTGTGGCTGCGTTGCATTATGTGTATGCACACCAAGGGAGAGAAGCTGAGGACTGCTTTGCTGAAACGGCTGCCTTTGTTGCGGAGGGCGACCGAGAAGCTTGAGATGCCCGTCCTCCTCTCAAAATGTCTAGAGCGCATCCGAATGAGAAGAGGCAACAGGTATGTGGGGTCTGTCCATGAGCATGGTCACTTCACACTGGGAGGTAATATGTTGTCCTTATTTGGATTTAGGGCAGCAAATAAATCTAGACATAGGAGATAGGACGCATTATTTTTGTCTTTATTTCCAAGTCTTTAAATGGCTTAATACCAATCAGTGCAGATCCACCGCAATGCTCCACACATTGCATACTGTAGGTATTATACTCCTGGAGCCATAGAAGGCAACAATTCTCAACTTCCCTCCCTGAAAATTCCCTGTAGGAGATCTGCTGTCCAGTTGGAATTTGCCAATTGCTATTTTTTGCACGTAAGTTGTGGGTTAGTAGCATAATAGAGATGAGGAAGCTGCTACAATAAGATAGCTACAGTTTAGGGCAGCACAATGTTGGCAACATTTCTTTTTTCATTGCTAGGATTAAAGGAGAATTCAGTTTTTCTTACAACCTGGACCTTATTTACATCTTTAATTTGTTTTTAAAGTCACCTTGACAAGTTCGGTTTGATATTATTAGCTGAACTGCGACCTGAAAACGGGGCATGTGAAATGCTTGTATTTATGTCGTGTTTTTTTTTAATCTTCCGACACGCAGCGACTCGTATGTTTATTATATCATAGATACAACAATAAAATGAGCGATCTACACTTTTACCTTGGTGCCGCTGGCAGCCTGCTCCGTTTGCCGTCCGTCACATTGGTAGATCGGAGCTCCCGCCGTATCCCCCGCTGCTGCTTGTAATCCATATACACACAGTATGATGTTATTCCATATGGATGATGCCCATCGAATTCAAATGAATCGTCTATATTCTCGAAAAACAGATAAATATCAGCCGTGTTCACCATGCTAAGCTACATAACAGTCAACGCTGCAAGTCACCCAGATGTGCTTGACACAACCCTTGACGTCAAAGGCTCATGTTGAAAGCACATCCGGGGCAGGGCAGAGTTGAACGACAGTAGCTAGCTGTAGCTCACTAGCTCAGTAGCCTAGCATGCATTAAAACACTGCTGATATTTATTAGATTTTCGAGATCATGGACGATGCAGTTGAATTTGATGGTCGCCCGTTTTTATTTGAGCTGGAAGAACGGCATATCGGATTACAACGGGGCAGTGGAGGAACGGGAGATTCTTTCTACCAATGTGACAGACAGCAGAGAGAGCAGGCTGACGACACAGCACACAGGTAATCATCAATTTCCTCATTGTCTCTATGATATGAGTATATGAGCCCGTGCGTGTCGGAAAATAACTATTTACAGGACGTAAATGCAAGCATTTCACATGCCCCGTATTCCTCATTTTCAGGTCGCAGTTCAAAACAGATTATTTTTTCGGTGCATGTAGATCAAACCGAACTCATCAGGGTGACTTAAAATCATATTTAAAGCTGGAAATAAGGTCCAGGTTGTAAAAAAAACGGAATTCTCCTTTAAAGTCTAAGTGAACCCGTAGTGGCGCGTGGGTCGGAGTCCGTTTCAGACTGAAAACATAACTTGTCTGAGATGACAGGTTGAGAGACGGGTCATAGTAGCATGTCGATGATTTTATTTGACAATTCTGGGGACTGGATTGGGCTTTGGCCAATCCTGGCGTGTTCCGCCCCCAAATCGAGTGGGATTCAGCGTGTTGTGGCGCTCTCCTCGGGAAGAGCCTGCTGACACGAGGTTTAGTGGCTGAGTGGAGCTGCGCAAGCCGCAGCCAGCTTCCTTCATGTTGTGCAGCCCGTCGGCCTGGAATCTCTGAGGTGCGACCCCCGACAACCAGGCTCTCTGAAATGAAGATTTGATTGACAGCTGCCATGTTGTGATATGATTGGTTGAAATGGGGTAGAAATTTGATAGTACTAGGTGACGTCAGCAAACTGTAGATTACTGTTATGAATGAAATCTTGAAAAATGAACTTTTGATGTGGAAAAAGTGTGAAAAACTAAAAAAATTAGATTTTTGTGATTTTTTTGGCATACATTATTAAATAGGTGCACTGCATACCCAGGTATTTGAACTAAAAGAAAAGAAAAGTCATTTTTGGCTTCAGCTCGACTTTAAGGTTAGTCTTATGAACTGAACTACATTTAGTCAGACTTTTATACATCAATAAATATAGGAGGAAAACTGATCTTGGTTTACTCCTTTTGAATATTGAAAGCTTTCAATATGTCATTTGTCATTTGGAGGACAGTTGCTGCACCGTGCTAAAATACCCTCCTCTCAAGACAGCTGAAAAAATGCAGACTCTTGCAAGTTTGAAATTGCAATATTGTGATTTCAATTTCTTATTATGTTTAATTGTTCCTCTCTACTATAGAATATTATTCTTCACGATTTATGTGCAAGTATTCTCCTTGTTCATGTAACAGATATCTACCCAACTGTTTGCTACAAGAAATCATAAATCCCCATAGATGTCATGGTCATGGTTCTTCAGAATGGATTAGTGAATGGCTTTACCTTTGCTTCAGCTTGTCTTCTGTATTCCCACACAAAAATATCACTTCCTAGAACCCAAGCCACGACCCATGTATCATATATGGTTGAATTAGTTTTACAATTTGATGACGTAATCCCATAGTTTCCCCCACTCCGCAGATGAGAAGAAGCTGCTGTTGGTTGTGTTTTGACTTGTGAGCCAGTTAGTTTAATTGAAGGTTGGAAGGAGGAGAAATGGGAACAGTCTTAACTTTAATAGGAAGGGTGTGGGAGTCCTAAGATGCTAGTCCTCCTCGCCACAAACACGTCTGCGTTTACTTTGTGTTCATGGTTCAACGTAAGGCACACATTTTCATTCCAAGGTATTTTTGGGAGTTTTTGGGAGTTCATGACCAACAGGAAATGGTCCATCTCATTTTGGATATGCGGCTCTTGTTTCTTGGCCCATCGTAGGCTCTGCCCTTGTCTCTGCCTAACGTCTCTTGTCTCTGCCTAACGTCTCTTGTCTCTGCCTAACGTCTCTTGTCTCTGCCTAACGTCTCTTGTCTCTGCCTAACGTCTCTTGTCTCTGCCTAACGTCTCTTGTCTCTGCCTAACGTCTCTTGTCTCTGCCTAACGTCTCTTGTCTCTGCCTAACGTCTCTTGTCTCTGCCTAACGTCTCTTGTGTATGAGTGCTGCTGTACCCGTGTGAGAAAGGACCCCACAGTGACATTTTACAGCACACGCCCTGCTGCAATTGTTCAGATTATCTGTCAAATGATCGTTTTAGGATTCAGTACATCACACAGCTGATGACCCTCTGCTCTACTATCCCGTTGCTAGGCTTTTCAATGATGATTAATCCCATTGACTGTATATCGTCAGTGTTGGGACAAGACGAAAAGTAAACACACACACACACACACACACACACACACACACACACACACACACACGCACACACACACACACACACACACGTACGTCCGTCCTGGGATATATATTTGGTTGTGACCCTTTATATTTGACCTGAACTACAATGTGGCAAAAACCAAACTCTCCTGATATATCAAATCTGGGATGTAGCCTTCTATTCTAAACAGCCTAAATTGTATTTTTATTTCCTTATGTCGGATTTCTTTGCACGTACAACTCCCGTTCAGATCAGAAAGCTTTGTTTTCTCTTTCCTTTCCCACCATAATTTGCTCATTTTTGATTGTACAGTATGTCACAATAAGGTAATGCCAATCTCTCCTTACATGATGAATGATAGAATCAGAGATGTTCCCCTTCTCTTCTTCCTGTTGAGCTGATTCTGGCGTGGTCCAAGTTCCCCTTCACTTCTCATGTAGATCCCACTTCCTTGCAGAATGGAGTCATCGTGTCTGGAGCTGGCTCTGGAAGGTGAGCGGCTGTGTAAGGTAGGAGACTACCGCGCCGGTGTGTCCTTCTTCGAGTCGGCCATCCAGGTTGGAACAGAGGACCTCCAGATCCTCAGCGCCATCTACAGCCAGCTGGGCAATGCCTACTTCCATCTGCAAGAGTATAACAAAGCCCTGGAGTACCATCGGCACGACCTCACCCTTACTAGGTAAATTATTCCACAATCTTAAAATCATTTTGTAAACTATTTAATCAGCAAAACCTTGCTCTAGCTAGGGCAAACAATTTCAAAACCTTACTGTCATCATCAGGTAGTCACTAACTGCTGCCACGCCCTGATCAAATAAAAAGTTTCCATAGGCATGATCTACTGTCATTACTACAATTATCTAGTTATACTGTAAAAACAGTTCGTGCCGGGCAACTCAAACTTCCTCTTTAGTAGATCAAAGGATGCAAAATGACCATCTATGTATAGGTCTTTGATGGAAACTAGCCCCTTCTCACTCCAGGCATGGTAGTTTCTGTCTAACCACGGAGCCAAAAAAGAGTGATTGAAACAAATTGGCTTGTGGACAGAAACATCTGGTAGACTTGGAACACTCCTAACTTGGTTTAAAATTCTGACAGAGTTTTTCTTGACAAAACTTAAATCTAAATTGTCTAAGGTCCCAGGTCTCTCTAAAGCCGTTTTCCCACATGGCTTTGTACCGCTAAATGACCGGAACGTGGTCTAATGCCTTCATGTGGGAAAGTCGTTGTGCCGGTATAAGCGCGACCCCGTCATCGCGGACATTTCACCAGTTTCGAGCCAGTCAGAAGAGCGGTATGCTCTTAAGGGGACACAAGTGGGAAACTGGTCCAGTCATTTTCCGCGACAGCGGTCCTTCTCTCATGGGCGAGGTGTAGCCTACACACGTTGCTTAATGTTCCAGCGGGCATAATCTAATCATTCGCGCACATTAAAGCAAACTGGCGAAATGATCTTGTGATAATAAGAGCAGTATGTCAGCTTGCTGATTTCCGAAGGTGAAGGCAAGCCCGGACACATCAAACGAAGCCAGTCTGTAAAAAGTGCTTCAACGCGACGCAGGTGAACAGATAAACATCGAACCAGCAACTATTTCTCTCAGACACGGATCCCAACTTCTTCAAAGTGCATCATCTAATCATTCGCGCACATCAAAGCAAACTACTTCCACATTTCGCTTCGTGCATTTGCTTTCTCTACATACATACAAGCTCCCCCCTCCAACATACAGGCAATTTCGCTGCTAGATTCCCACATGCGAGCGTGAAGGTGTGAAGGGAAATTCAGGGAAATGTCCGATATTGACTTACAGGTAATTTTCCGGTACGCATGTGGGAAAACGGCTTAACTTAGCAAATTACATGGCTGGCAAGGAAGAGTTGACAATGGAGCTGGCCTCCATTTTTAGCCACAGGGGGGCCCGGAAGTTAACACGTTAACTGCCAACGACGTACTGATACGTCAAGCAGAATCCAACCGTTAACTGCCAGCGACGTATGGATACGTCAAAAAAATCGTTTTTTTTTTTTTGACGGTGGATCGTTGATCTGGCCCTTTTGCATCTTCTATTATACTGTTAGAGCCGCCGGGCGTGTGCAATCCATTCCGCCGACCCACTGAGTGGCGACGGTGCTCAGACTATTGAGTGTTGTTTGGCCAGAAACGCACGCATTCCAGCTGAGCTCAACCGAGGACCCAGAAGCGAACGAGCCTCATTCTCATACTGTAGGCGAAAACCTTTCACACGGGCGCACGGCGGTGGGGGCTTCCAAAGGTGGACTGGGTGGAAAGCACACTTTGAAGCGCGCAGCATAAGCCTAGAGTCACACAAGGCTTCGTCAAAGCTCTCAACCGAAAATCCAAGAACGGATTAAGCCACATCCACGCTCGCCGACGAGGGGCCGCCAGAGAGAGAGGCTGCTGCTCACTGCTCAGACAGGCAGGAGAGACTGGCTTGTGACTGACAAACACGGAGACACGCCCACGGAGGGAGGAGTTGTAAGGAGAGGGGGTGCGGGTGCTGCTATGGAGGAAATTACTGTTCAGAACTATATTGTTTATGTCTGATGTCTCACTGATGCCAAAAATAAATGGTTAAAGTGACTGTTTGATATTGAATTTCACAAAACTGCGATTATCTCAGCTTTTTGTCTCAGACGCTGAAACCATGCTGTACTCAACGGCTAATATCTACATAACTACTAACTCTACAAACTAACTCTTTTAGACAGAGAAAGCACACATTCTATTAGTACTTTTGTGAACTTTGTGTTGACAAACTCCAAGCAGAAAATTATCCTTGGCTCTTGTAAAATGAGCCAGAATCCTCAAAAAAACCCTCTGGCAAAAGCTACCTACAGTAAAAAAAAAAAGGCTGGCAGTGAATGTGTTAAGCTACCTGGAGTCCCTTCCCGCCAGTACATCAGAGCCCTAACATTGGCAGCCGATTAGTAGTGCCTAAATACTGGTAAGGCCAGCCCTCCCTCAGACTTGGGTTTTTGCAAGTGAATTTATGAAATTCTGTGGTTCTTATAGTTCCAGATGTAGGACAGAATTATGGAGTCCAGTTCTTTGAAAAAAGCTGATGTGAGAAAGATGGGAAGATTTTGACAAAGATAGAAAATCAATGTGGTCCTGATTTGTAAAGATTATCTTGCTGAACACAAACTTCACTGTTTCATAAACTTTTGTTAACTACAGCATTTAACCGAATGCATTTAACTGAAATTCCCATACAAATATCCCATTGCCTTTTACACGTAAGAGCCGTAAGTGCTAACATCCAGGTCTTCCAGACTCATTCCTGCACTACTCTATTTCATTGGATTCAGGCGATTTTGCCAAACTATCACCACAACGGCTCAAAAATGAAAACAGTGGATTCCCCAAATAATTGTGTGACTGCTCTGTATATCGCCCACAAAGCAGGCTCTAGTTTGTAATTGTGGGATTCATCAAAGCAGCATTACTATAGAGAGTGAAAGTGAACGTCACTTCCTGCTTAGCGTGTGAAAAAATATGAATGGTGGTGAAAGGAGAGATACGTTACTTTTGTTTGAATTGTGCCACGGGGTACACATGTTACATTTTGTCATTTACTATGCATGTCAAGAAAGTCGCAGCTTGTCCTGAAACGTAAGGTTTAGTTTTGTCAATCAACTACATCTCGTGTTGCACATTATTATACGTCACACCATCAACTAGGGAGGGGCATTTCTAGCAAAAACACTATTCGAAATTCGCTGGCCAGTCGACTTTTAATCGAAATTCGGATTTTTTTTTTTTTTTTTTTTGTATATGAAATGTTGCATTGTCTCCCCTGATTCTAAGTCTAAGGCTTTATTAATTAATAGAAAAAGCTTCTGCTGTGGATTTTTAGACCAAACAAGCATTGCACCACTGAAGTAAAGAACATGTTACATGACATTGACATTTTCGAAAATAAAAAACTGTTTTGACAATCATGAGTGGTTCATTAAATATTTAGTAGGCTCAGGTCTGAGTGCCCCCCTCGCCCTCTTCATGGGATTTCATCTGCCATTCATTTTTCCATAAACCTTGCTTAAAATGCTTATAAAAATTGTTTTACTTGCTCAAACCAAGCGATTCGACTATACTTAGAATCAGGGGAGACAATGCAACATTTCACTTACAAAAAAAAAGTTTTTTTTTTTCGAATTTCGACTTTCAATAATAAAAGTCGACCTTGATAATAACAACGATTATTCGAAAATCCGATGCCCATCCCTACCATCAACAACAATGGCCTAGCGGGAGAGACGTCACTTACTGTACGTGACTGGTTGTGCGTAGTCTTTCTGATTTATAACTCATAGTGCCACAGTTTTACCACAAACCGACTTTCTCGACTTGCAGAGTTATCTTTCTCATTGACAAACATGTACTCCCGTGGCACAATTCAAACGGCATCAAAAAGGTAGCGTATCGCTCCGTTCAGTAACGTTCACATTTTTTCACACGCTGGTACAGGGAGAAAAGCAGGAAGTGACGTTCACTTTGGCTCTCTATAGCTGCTGTTGAACACAACACGACTACAGTAAACTAGTAACACTTCACATTCATTATGACTTGCTGCTGTTTTCCCACAGAACCATCGGAGATGACCTTGGAGAAGCCAAAGCCAGCGGTAACCTCGGGAACACGTTGAAGCTTTTAGGACGGTTTGATGAAGCAGTAGTTTGTTGCCAAAGACATGTAGACATCACCAGGGCCATGTACGATAAGGTGAGTCATGATATGTACGATAAGGTGAGTCATGATATGAAAAGTTAATCAGGAATGCCACTGAATTCCAGAGATAGAATTTTAGGCCTACAGTAACTTATTTAGGTGTTTAACGTTTCTTGAGTCAACACAGTTAGTCTCGCAGCTGCAGCTAGTCGATCAGCTCCAGCTAAATTTGGGAAAAAATTTAATGGCATTTTGAAAAAAACAATAAAACGGATTTCATATGGCTCTACTACAACTTCCCTACACAATGTTCATTTAATTTAATTAGAAACTTGTACAACTAAATTAGAAATGGCTGCATAGTTGTTTTAGATCATGACACATTACGTGCATGCTTCTGCCTTTGGTACACACCGTAACTGCGGAGCATCGGCTTTACCAGCATCTAGAATAGTTTGCCAGCCCACATGCAAACTAGAGGGTCTGGCCTCAGTGTATTTTAAGTGTATAATTACAACACTGGTCACTCTGGTTTCCTTCTGTGAAAATCTGCTGTGCATGCTGTAGGTTGGGCAGGCTCGAGCACTGTATAATTTCGGGAACGTTTACCACGCCAAGGGCAAGAGCATCTGCTGGATGGGAGCGGAGCCAGGAGAGTTCCCCGAGGAAGCCAGGGTCGCCCTGAAGAAAGCTACACAGTACTATGAGTGAGTCGGTGGCACTGTTACAGGATGACTACTTTCTGTTTCCTTTTGATGGCTCTTAGGAATGATACAGGGGGCATGATGGTTAGTGACTCAACTGAAAGGTCACAGGTTTGATTCTCACAACGGCCATGTTTCCTGTCATAGTGTCATTAACTCATTCCCCGCCAGAGTTTCAAAGGGAAAGTCGCCAGCCACCGCCAGGGTTTCTGATCATTTTCACAAATTTTCCAAGACCCACAGAATATTTTCTTCTATGACTATGTAAACACTGAATATCCCAAAAGAAAGAAGATCCTCTACTTTCATAGGGGGGGGGGAAGTTTGATTCTACCTTCATTCGTTCTTTAGTTATTGACACTTGAATGTAGGTAGTGTTCACTGAAAACGTCTCTCTGCCCAAAAAGCGGAGAAAAATGCATTTTTGTGAATGAAGTCCTCTCCACCGGTCGGATACTGGACACCGGTGTGAGAAAGATATTCACCCCTCTCTTGAGAGAGGGGAGCCGGGTCACGCGTTCGTTTTGCACAGGGGTGCGACTGGTTGTCTGTGTATGGAGGCCAGGAGCAAATCTACCGGCTGAAATTTACATGGTGTGAGAGTTTACGAACTGGATTACTAATTCCTGAGGACTAGTGACTTGTGTTGTCAGCGCCTGCAGCGTGGTGAAAAGAAAGTCCTGAGTTGCAGGCTGCCCCGCTGCAAGTCTGTGACTCGCTAAAAGCTGCCGGAGCGCTTTCAGCAGTGCCTGGAGCTGTTTTATGGAGCTTTTCTGATGGGAGATTGTTGCTTTTCTCTGCTTCCTGGTTTTGTTGGATACTCGTGGTTGCTTCTGTACCTAGACGTGCTGTAGTATTTCACAAGGTGAGTAAGAGCCATCTATCACATCGTGACGGTGAAAACACCTATTGACGTCCCATGACGGCAATGGCGGGGAAGCGTTGTCTCTTAAATAATGTTAATGGACGCCAATGGCGGAGAACAAGTTAAGCAAGACATTACTTTATGTCAAGACAGTAGACTGGACTCTTGGCCTTGGCGGAGGTGTGCGCTCTCTGAGTACACTTCTAGTTATATGAATGGAATGTAAGCTGAGTATGTGTATCTGTTATATGAATGGAATGTAAGCTGAGTATGTGTATCTGTTATATGAATGGAATGTAAGCTGAGTATGTGTATCTGTTTTATGAATGGAATGTAAGCTGAGTATGTGTATGTGTTATATGAATGGAATGTAAGCTGAGTATGTGTATGTGTTATATGAATGGAATGTAAGCTGAGTATGTGTATCTGTTATATGAATGGAATGTAAGCTGAGTATGTGTATCTGTTTTATGAATGGAATGTAAGCTGAGTATGTGTATCTGTTTTATGAATGGAATGTAAGCTGAGTGAGTATGTGTATCTGTTTTATGAATTGAATGTAAGCTGAGTGAGTATGTGTATCTGTTATATGAATGGAATGTAAGCTGAGTATGTGTATCTGTTATATGAATTGAATGTAAGCTGAGTGAGTATGTGTATCTGTTTTATGAATTGAATGTAAGCTGTGTATGTGTATCTGTTATATGAATGGAATGTAAGCTGAGTGAGTATGTGTATCTGTTTTATGAATTGAATGTAAGCTGAGTGAGTATGTGTATCTGTTATATGAATGGAATGTAAGCTGAGTATGTGTATCTGTTATATGAATTGAATGTAAGCTGAGTGAGTATGTGTATCTGTTTTATGAATTGAATGTAAGCTGAGTATGTGTATCTGTTATATGAATGAAATGTAAGCTGAGTGAGTATGTGTATCTGTTTTATGAATTGAATGTAAGCTGAGTGAGTATGTGTATCTGTTTTATGAATTGAATGTAAGCTGAGTGAGTATGTGTATCTGTTTTATGAATTGAATGTAAGCTGAGTATGTGTATCTGTTATATAATGGAATGTAAGCTGAGTGAGTATGTGTATCTGTTTTATGAATTGAATGTAAGCTGAGTGAGTATGTGTATCTGTTATATGAATGGAATGTAAGCTGAGTGAGTATGTGTATCTGTTTTATGAATTGAATGTAAGCTGAGTGAGTATGTGTATCTGTTTTATGAATTGAATGTAAGCTGAGTATGTGTATCTGTTATATAATGGAATGTAAGCTGAGTGAGTATGTGTATCTGTTTTATGAATTGAATGTAAGCTGAGTATGTGTATCTGTTTTTTGTGCTCCTTTGTTGTAAAGAGCAAACCTGGGCTTGGTGAAGGAGATGGGTGATCGGGCAGCTCAGGGGCGGACCTATGGTAACCTTGGTAACACATACTACCTGCTGGGAGTCTTTGAAAACGCTGTAGCCGCCCATGAAAAGGTAAGCCTCAAACTACTGGTGACGATCAGAACTCTTACCTTCAGTCTCTGCCACACCAGTGGTTTGCAAACTGTTTGTGTCCAAGGCACCCCAAAGGGCAAGCCAAAATGCTGTATTAATATCCACCCAAAATGGTCTGTAAATGATTTTATTCACTTAACAAACTCATTTGAAACTTTGTACAATTAGCCTACATCAAAGCACCAACACACAATTTAATCATAGATTGAACATCATTCTTTTGTAAGTGTTTTTGAATTGTATATGTATATGTTTCATATTAAATCTATAGCCGTCTCAATTTAACGCCTGGTTGTCACAAAATCCCACGGCACACCTGGACTTGCCTCACGGCACACTATTTGGGAACCAATGTGCTACACAACACCTGCTTCAAGTTGCTTTTCAACTCTATTTGCTATTTATAGTTGTCTTTCTTTTAGTCTTTTTACACACATAGATTTTCTCAGTTTTCTCAGTCCCCATTACTGTGTAGGCGATGTTCCCCATGTTGATGACCTCAGTGTTGCCTGTTCATCTTAACCTTCATGTCAGTAATATGCACTCTGCTGGTTCATCTTAACACGTTCAGTGCCAGCGACGCCATATGGCGTCATTAGAAATTTACCGTACAGTGCCAGCGACGCCAAATGGCGTCATAACTCCAAATTGTTTTTTTGACGGGGGGGTGTCGATCTAAGCTTCTTACGTCGCCTCTAACAATATTGTAGCTATTGGAGGTCGATAACCTATTTTACAAACCCATTAGGTGGCGACAGCACTCTCCTGATCAGAGAAAAAGGAGCCAAACACACAGAAATAGTCACTGGTGAAAATGAGGAAATCGCATTGCATCCGTCCGTATGCATCGACGTGCCTCCATAAACGAGCACAACGCCAGCTGTGCCCCCAGCAGCAGCATCGCTGTCACAACTGAGCACTTCCATGTACGCTGCAACAGCACATTCACATAATCAGCATTATTATTCCGAACTGGAAGCATGCCAGCCCGTGACAAACACACGCGGAACCAAAAAGCTGAATGTCGCGCACCATTCACTGTGTGTGCGCAGCAAACTCAGCAGAGACTGAGAGCCACCAGACACATAAGACACACCCAGGAGGCGTGTGCAGTTGAGGGGGGGGGGGGGGAGCACGGAGAGCAGCAGAGCAGCATACACTTCACCCAGACAGACCCAGACATCAGAAAATTAGCTTCAGAGTCAGAGATGTGCTTGAAATGTTTAATTTCACAAAAGGCTCATTATCTCAGCTCGTAGAAAAAAAGGTATGTTTTTCGTTCGATCAAGCTATCTTCTCCGGCTCATAACTAAAGAACGGAAAATGGGATCAATAAACTTTTTTTTGCAGGTGATAGAAGAGAGTCTCATCGTTATTTGTGCGTGTTCAGTGTTTACATAGTAATTATTAAAAAAATTATATGACTGTTTTAAAATGCATTGCGGCCTATGTGGCACAGCAAGCAACCTTTTGCCCAAGGGCCGTGGCACTGAAAGTGTTAACCTTCATGTCAGTAATATGCACTCTGCTGGTTCATCTTAACCTTCATGTCAGTAATATGCACTCTGCTGGTTCATCTTAACCTTCATGTCAGTAACATGCACTCTGTTTATCCTGGTCTCAGTGTTGCCTGTTCATCTTAACCTTCATGTCAGTAATATGCACTCTGCTGTTTATCCTGGTCGGCAGCGCCTCCTCATCGCTAAAGAGTTCGGCGACAGGTCGGCAGAGAGGAGGGCCCACTGTAACCTTGGCAACGCTCACATCTTCCTCGGCCAGTTTGACATGGCAGCTGGTCATTATAAGTAAGTCAGCCAGCAGCAGGCCTCTCACCTGGTGGTGCAGTAGGGGTGGGAATCACCAGATCCCCACGATACGATACTAAAACGATACTTGAGTCACGATACGATAGTATTGCGATATCGATATATCTTGAATATTGCGATATATTGAATATTGCGATATTTCGATATATTGCGATTTCTTACTTTTTCAACTGCAAATGATGTCCCCAAAGGAAAACTTTGTCAACATCTGGTTTATATAAGAACAATTTTTCAGTCTGTACATCTGACTTCAACCATTTTATTGCAGCAACATTGTCAAGTAGACAGACCAACAGCTATCATAAAGTCATGTCATAGTTGCATCCACCTGACAAACTGAACTGTTTGTTACAGTCTACTTACAGTCCACCTTAACTGGATGTGTGTGTGGACTACTGTACTTATGTAGTTTTTGAACAATGCAACTTCACTTCACTTGCACAAAACATCTTGTGCAGCCCATTCAGTAACTGGGGAATTTGTAAATTACTGTTATGACAAAACTGTTACTGTTAAAACAAAATGAAAATATGCTACCGTTTGTTTACTGCTGGCCTTGGAACTAAAGTTTATAGTAGCCCGGTGGCCTGGCATGGCCTGCAATTTTTTTTTGTTTGTTTTTTGTTGCAATATCGATACTTGGCGTCCAAATATCGATACAATATCGTCAGGCAAAATATTGCGATACTGTGGTGTATCGATTTTTTCCCCCACCCCTATGGTGCAGGTTGGCCGTTATCTCCCTGTATGATCATCACACTTGGACATGATATGTTTACGTTGTTGTTGTTGTTGTTGTTGGGGTTCTTCATTCTATCACGATTCTGCCTCTGAACTACTTTTTTCTGTCTGCCAACTGCAGTAAGAAGCTGAAACAATCAGCCGATGAAATGAATTTACAATACAGGAAACAAACAACGATACAGTGTCTTCATAATCCAGAAGCATTACTAGATGGAATTCAAAACTTTCACTCCCTTGCACTGACATTTTCTAGACACAGAAGCTCAGAGAAAATGGCAACAAAGGCAGAGAATAAAAGACTAAATAACTATCATCATTCTTCTGCACCCACCCTAGACATTCTTTGACGTGCCTCCTCTCTCTCTCCCCCTGCTTGTGTTTTGCCCCCAGGAGGACTCTGCAGCTGGCCAGGCTGCTGAAGGACAGGGCAGTGGAGGCTCAGGCCTGTTACAGTCTGGGGAACACCTACACACTACTGCAGGACTATGAGAGAGCCATCGATTACCACCTCAAACATCTGGTCATCGCCGAGGACCTCAAAGACCGGTATCTGCCATAAATGCTATTTGGGGTTAGGGTTTGGCTTTTACTCCCACAAACTGCTTTTGAAGTACAGTGGTTGCATACATTTTGTTACTGCCATGCTCTACATAATGAGCTACAAAGAACAGTGACAACTCAGTAAATGGGTTACAGTCAAAAGGGAACTTAAACAGGTCAAAGGATCTGGTTGAAACATGTTGGGACAGCTTGTGCATGATCTTGAGCTGTCCCAAATTTGGATTCTTCAGAATGAATAAATGCGGGGCGTTCGGGTAGTGCAGTGGCAGATTCCCTGCACCACCAACACAAGGGTGGCAGGTTCGCGCCGCTGTGTGACCCCTGGTTTGGTGCGTCTATACAGGCACTATTGGCTGTGTCTGCGGGTGGGAAGCCGGAATAAGGGTATGTGTTGTGGTCGCTGCACTAGTGCCTCCTCTTTCTCATTTTTAACATATACTGCAACAGTTTTACAATATATATAAAATAAATAAATACAAGCCACTGGGACACAACCATAGAAACAGGTTTTCACACCATACTATGTTGCCACTGGTTTCACTTTGAAAGTTGCGTGTTTTATATGATGGGAAGGCGGGGGCAGGATTGTTCAAAAATCTGTCATGTATTATTGGCTAGGATTTTTATTTACTATATTAAAAACCACAAAAAGCATTAAAGATAGGCGGTTTTCCTTTAAGTAAAAGTAATGGGATTCTGATTATTATAATGTGAGGAAATACAAATTTGAATCAGATTATTCAGGATTATGCCCGAGAGCCATCTGGATGTATGAATGCAGCATTGTTTTCCTCACTCGTTTCCTATTTTTTGCAGCCATTTCATTCACACTGCAGTCACTGTCACTGCTGTGTGTGTGTGTGTGTGTGTGTGTGTGTGTGTGTGTGTGTGTGTGTGTGTGTGTGTGTGTGTGTGTGCGCCCTACCTGTCACTGCAGTGTGTGTGTGTGCCCTACCAGTCACTGTCACTGCAGTGTGTGTGTGTGCCCTACCAGTCACTGTCACTGCAGTGTGTGTGTGTGCCCTACCAGTCACTGTCACTGCAGTGTGTGCCCTACCGCACGAACCAATTTCACCAAGTAACCAAGTTGTTCCTGGACCAACATTTCTTCCTAGTATGGGCCGGGAAAACCCCGCCCCGAACTCATTTGATTGGTCGCTGCAATTGCTTCTTCCTGAAAGCGTGTGGCAAGTAAAAAAGATGTGGTTAAGATTTGGGTTAGGGTTTTCTTATCTAACGACAACCAGACCCAAACCCTAACCCTAACCACATTGTTGTACTTGCCTAAACCTGTCTAACCCTAATGTTTTATAAAAATGTGTGTGGTTCGACCGGGAGTTGAACCATAGGACCGAGCTCGCCGACTGCTGCACTTTTTTCACACCCTAACACTAATCTTAACCACATTTTTCCCCTTGCCGCACGTTTTAAGGAAGAAGCAATTGTGGCGACCAATCAAATGAGTTCGGGGGCAGGGTTTCCCCAGCCCATACTAGGACGAAATGTTGGTCCAGGAACAACGTGTTACTTGGTGAAATCAGATCGTGCGTGCCCTACCCATTCTTGCATAATCAAAGCTGGAGTTCCTCAGCCTGTTTGTCTGTGTGTTGCTGCAGGGTGGGCGAGGTTCCTCAGCCTGTTTGTCTGTGTGTTGCTGCAGGGTGGGTGAGGTTCCTCAGCCTGTTTGTCTGTGTGTTGCTGCAGGGTGGGCGAGGTTCCTCAGCCTGTTTGTCTGTGTGTTGCTGCAGGGTGGGCGAGGTTCCTCAGCCTGTTTGTCTGTGTGTTGCTGCAGGGTGGGTGAGGTTCCTCAGCCTGTTTGTCTGTGTGTTGCTGCAGGGTGGGCGAGGTTCCTCAGCCTGTTTGTCTGTGTGTTGCTGCAGGGTGGGTGAGGTTCCTCAGCCTGTTTGTCTGTGTGTTGCTGCAGGGTGGGTGAGGTTCCTCAGCCTGTTTGTCTGTGTGTTGCTGCAGGGTGGGTGAGGTTCCTCAGCCTGTTTGTCTGTGTGTTGCTGCAGGGTGGGTGAGGTTCCTCAGCCTGTTTGTCTGTGTGTTGCTGCAGGGTGGGTGAGGTTCCTCAGCCTGTTTGTCTGTGTGTTGCTGCAGGGTGGGTGAGGGCAGAGCCTGTTGGAGTCTAGGAAATGCCCACACTGCCCTGGGGAATCACGAGCAAGCCATGCACTTTGCTGAGAAACATCTGGAAATTGCCAAAGAGGTGATTGTTTACTGTTTACCTCCTTCTGTAGGAGAATGCAGTCAGTATCTGCCATCTGGTCACACCCCCATCTGGTGGTTGTCTGGGGAATAGCGGGGAACTGGCAATATAACACAATTATTAAAAAGGGAAAAGAAAAAAAGAAAGTTGGCCAGGACTCGTAGTCACCACCACTTACTTTTCTCTTAAAAATGTAATCTAAAGATCATACTGCAAACACACATGCAAAGACGACAAAGAAGACCTTGCATTCTAAGTAATGTTTTATGCACACAACTTACAAAACTAGTCTATGGCTACTGAAAAAGCACACTCAAATCTTGTCACATTGTTTTGTGTTGGAGTCATAGTGTATACTCACACTGAGCATCTTTCACATGGACTGTATTCATGTGCTTGATCCAGACTGGAGACAAAAGTGGTGAAGTGACAGCCAGGATGAACTTGTCGGACCTGCGGCTGGTCGTCGGCCTCAAGTCCAACTCCAACATCCATTTCAACAGCTACTGCAACACCAACACTAACAGCTCTGTCCTGCCAGCCAGCCTCCAGGGCTACCACTCCCTCTCAGGTAAATCTGCACTCCTGGACACATTCGCAATAGGGCATTCACGACTAGTGAATTTTACTAGTCGACTAGTCGTCCCTAAAGGTAGTCGACTAGTCGTTTTGTTTTTTTGTTTTTTTTTATCTTTAAGAAAGAACATGAGGTATTTACACGACATACATGGACTATCATATCCCATATCCCCCACAAAGAACATCAAAACACAACAAAACAAAACAAGAAAACTGCGTAAGATACACAATAATCCAAGAACAAACAAGACTATTGGACAAACAACCAAACAAAAACAATGCATTCAGCTCCTATCCTGATAAGCCTAATGACACTGGGGTAAAAAGTTCTTAAAGTCAAACTCTGTATGTGGTTGCCATATTTTGGGGATGTCTAAGAATCTGCCTTTGCTCTTGTAGTAAATGTTATCCAACGTATGGAAGCTTGAGAGTTCATTCCACCAGTGAACTACAGCTGGGGGATTGGATGCTTTCCAATTTAAAGCTCTGCATTTCCTAGCTGCCAACAGGGCAAGATCTATGTACGGTATTTACTTTGAATGCATTGTTTTTGTTTCGTTGTTTGTCCAATAGTCTTGTTTGTTCTTGGATTATTGTGTATCTTATGCAGTTTTCTTGTTTTTTTTTGTTGTGTTTTGATGTTCTTTGTGGGGGATATGGGATATGATATTCCATGTATGTTGTGTAAATACCTCATGTTCTTTCTTAAAAAAAAAAAAAAAAAAAAAAAAAAAAAAAACGACTAGTCGACTACTAAGCACAGTGTCGACTAGTGGTTTTACTAGTCGACTAGTCTGTGAATGCCCTAATTCGCAATACAGTTTAGGGCATGTTGGCGTCCTCCATCAGCAACACTTTGGCTATTTAAAGCCCATTACGTGTATTTTTACAATATATTTGCATGATTCATCTGAACTTTGGAGAACATGACATTCTCTTCCATCTCCAGTGATCGCAAACATCCCTGTGATTATGTTAAAAGTAGATGTGGGGTTTTCACAGACGAGCCACATCCTGAAGGTTGGTTTGGGTCTGGTTCAAAGCAACCTCTGTAGCATGGCTGAGCTTGCAGACTTTTTTTTTTAATTATACTATCTAGCTCCATTTGCTCACAGTTATTTTAATATATAGAAATTATGTTTACAATGTGATGTGTTGAACTGACTGAACAAGGCCATGCTGTAAGTAGGCACGGGTTGAAAGGATTATTAAAATATGGATGAAGGACATGGAAAATCATTCAATCTTGATAGATTAATACAAACAAATAGCTCAAGTGGCTGTGATACACGGGCTTTAATTAACACCAGGGTTTCCCCCAGTGGAATGCAAGCCCAGTGGCCCACCGCCAAAGTTGCGCCCCGCAGAATTTGAATCAATAAAAAATTTATAGAAAAAAAGAAGCCTGCAGTTCCTACAGATTAACAAAAAAGCCACATTGTTTTTAATGTTTTTAATATGTATACAGTAATGTAAATATATTATATGCCAACTTGGGCACAAGCGACTTTTTTAACGAGCAGCCAACCGAGGCATAAAGTTTTGGAGGCTCATTTAACATTTATGAATGACTTTTTTTGGTGAAGGTGTGAAGCTGCTAAAAAGGCTCCCACTCGCCAGTCCATTCCTCTCCAGTTGCATTAAAAAGCCTTTTTCACTTCCCACCCAATTCACCCATTTTGTGTCTAAAAGGCAAGAAGTAACACAGGTGCAAGCAGAACATTAATGAGCGTTTCCAACCTCCATATCCATTTGGTGATCCAGTGCCAGGGGGCCCTTGTTACTGTTCTGCTCGCACCTGTGTTACTTTCTGCATTTTAGACACAAAACGGGTGAATTGGGTGAGAAGTGAAAAAGCCTGATTGCCTCCTTTTGCTGTTCAGCCACTTGATGCTGCTGTTACCATACGGTGTGGGAAATGACTCGTCTTCCTCGCTCGCACAGTTGGACCTGATTTTGTGGCTCTATGAGATGAATGAAAGGTTTCTAACTGTACACAGCCTACACACACAGTGTTGTGAAAGGAAGTCATCGCACTTGTGAGCACGGTACATAAAATAGCGTCAATCCTGCACAATTGCACACATAAACTAAACCAGGAGACCAGCAGCAATAGGGGAACTGCTGATGTGGGTGTGGGGACCCCCCGCTCCCCTACTTCCACCGCTTATGCTTATGGCTGTGTAAATCTTCAATTTTATGGGGAAAAGTTTGGTGTGGCATTATGTGTCTACAGCCATGAATTCAGCCATATCATCAGATGTTGTGTCTTGTTACAGGAGTCAAGTCCCCGTCGGAGAGGAGAGGCAATGCACAAAACTTGGAACTGCTGAAACCGAGTCCGGACAAAAGTCCACCTGGGCGTACACAGCCACATTCAGTATGTATACACACTTAGTTCACAAGGCAACTATGTCTCATGGAAAATCTCACATGAGAGGGAATGCTGTTGTACTGTACTAGGGTATCGGCCTTGAACCCAGCAGCGTACAATCACCTGCTCTATTGGCATGCACAGTGCATAATTGCTTCAACTTCGCATCACTGATGACATCACTATGCCTATGACATCACAGATGATGTCACCATGCCTAGGACATCCTCAGTGCCTATGACGACATCAGTGATGTCGTAAGATGATTTTGGTCAATAATGATGTCACAATGTCTTAACATCATCAGTGATGTTATCAGGGACATCGTTATTGACCAAAAATCTTATGATATCACTGATGATGTCATAGGCACTGATGATGTAATAGGCATTGTGACATCATCAGTGGGACAAAAATTGAAACGGAGAGAGTCCACTTGCTCGCTTTTATATAAAGGAGGATATGAGCACATAACAGCACGACCTCAAGTGTGATATTGCTTTTATGCAACAGTTGTCTAAACAAAGCTATTCATCGAGTAATAACAGCATTTCTTTCTTTAAGTAATTTGAGTCTGTCATATGTCTCCACCAATAAAAACTGTTCCCTTGGGATTACACTACCAAGTGTTGCCAAGCAACAGGTAAACTTGCTGCAGTTTCCCGACTGTAAGCTAGCTAAGCTAACGTTAGCTACATTGAGGTTAGGGCAGACGATTTCAGCAAGGACAAATGTATCCATATATCACTGTCCCCACTAGGTGTGAATGCAGCCTAATCAGTGTAATTACGTTAGAACAGCTTAAAGAAGAGTGATAAATACAGTGAAGCATCCTGTGCTGTTATACTGTATATCTGCATGCATGGAATGCCTCTTGTCCAATCAAATTGCTCATCCGGAACTGTTGCAATATAAAAAAAAATCAAAGTTGCATCTTGGAGTGCATTATTTATTCTCCTATCTAATTGTAAAGCGTTAGACACCCCTTGATATCATGTTTTCTAATATCATGACTGTGTATGCACACTGAATGTACAGGACTGGGATGAGGATGTATTCGCCAGGTCTTCCAAAAATAACACAATCAAGGCTTCCACTAAGCTCTTCCTATTCCACCGCCTGAAAAGCAAGAAGCAGAAGAACAACAAATCTCCCCCTAAAGGCCAGCAGGAAAGCAGCAAGGAGCACTCCGTCCCAGAGCTGGACCCGTCAGCAAAGGTACCTCTAAACAGCTGTCACTATTTGATATAATCCAGTACGCTTTTATATCAAATACATATCTAGATTTTTTTTTCTTTTCAGCAATTCTGACTTTTTTTTAATGACTGTAAAATCTAAATGCAAAGATGACTGATATTTCACTGGTTAACTGAATTTTCTGAAGGCCTTTCTGATGTTGACAAGTATTTCTAATACTTAACTGTTTGTTTGTTTGTTTTCTTTACACTATAGTCAGCATCACGGGACACACTGGGAGAGGACGGCTTTTTCGACCTCCTGTCTCGTTTCCAGGGCAACAGAATGGACGACCAAAGGTGCTCCCTATTGGACAGCCAGAGCTGTCTCCCTGCCCAATCCTCTCCCTCCTCCACCCCACCTGTAGCCGAGAGGAAATGTGAGTTGGTGGTCCCTTTGTGTTTAACCCTGTGTTCACACCATGCGCAAGACATGGTAAAAACAAACCGCTCCTGAAGGGAGCCACAGCAGTAGAGTTCATTTTTCCTGTGAATGACATTGCATCAATCAAGTGTCACTGAAATAGGAAACATAGCATTTCAAATACAGTCCATGTTGACCATTAGCCCCATCATGTGGTGTGAATCCAGCTATCCAATATGTGCTTAGCTTAACTCATTGAGTGCCAGCCACTTTTGGAGAACGGACGCTCCCAGTGCCAGAGTTTCAGAGCGTTTTCAGTGATTTCTCGAGGCCCACAGAATATTGTGTGATATTACTATGTAAACACCGAACACGCAAAAAGAACAAGGAGACTCTATTGTATCATCAGCAAAAAAAAGTTTATTGATACCATTTTCCGTTCTTTAGTTATCAGCCGGAGAAGATAGGTCAAAAACAGCAAAAATACGCTTTTC
The DNA here is from genome assembly GCF_964638095.1 of Poromitra crassiceps. NCBI lineage: Eukaryota > Metazoa > Chordata > Actinopteri > Beryciformes > Melamphaidae > Poromitra > Poromitra crassiceps. The sequence goes on from NC_139632.1 coordinate 42,190,872, forward strand.
TATCAGGAAGCTGAGATATTCAGCCTTTTGTGAAATGCATTATTTCAAGCACATTCACTCACTCTAGCTAATATTTTCTGATGATGTGACCTGGTTTAGTTCTGTGGTGCATGCGTGCCCCACCCCCCTGTCCCCCCCTCTCCCCGCCTCTCCCCGAGTCAGCTGCCAACTCCTCCCCACACGCACAAAGTCTATTCGGAGCCTCTGTTTTTGCGCCGCGCGGCTCCTGGCAGCTCACAGCAGCAATGAGGAAATGCCCAACGCGACTGCAGGTAAGGGTTGGCCCTTCGGCGTTGGGTGCTGCCTTTCTGGTGGGTACTCGTGTGAAGAAACTATGCAGACAGACAGACAGGCAGAGGAGCTGCAGTTGTGTGCGCGGATTGATTGCTGTTGGCAAGCAGCCCAGAGCCATCTACATGATGGCTCTGTCTGCAGCATGAGCGCGGTTTGTCTTTGATCACGGCTTTGTCAGGCTGTATTCCTGACACTTCTGTCATCTGGAGAGCACTGTCGCCACCTAATGGCTCGGTAAAATAGGTTATAGACATTCAACATGTCCCAAAATGTTACAGGACATAGATCTGGCTTCGATGGACCCCCCCCCCGTCAAAAAACGCAATTGACGACAATGGTCGTCTTTGGCACTCTACGTCAGTATTTGAATTGACGACAGCTGTCGTCATTGGCACTCAATGAGTTAATAACTGTTGGGTACACAGAAAATTTGTGTGTTGGCCTTCTATAAACACTGAGTCGTTATTCTAAAAATAAATCATTTTGCTGTATACCTCATCCTTTGTGTTACTTGTAATGTGAAAGATGACTCAAGTTTCATGGAGTTTTTCCATGTTCATAAACCCCCCCCCATCCCATCCTCCTGTTTCTTTACCCTATCACTCTCACTCCCTCTGCTCATATTTCTCCATTTACATAAATTATTCAAATGTACATACATGTATCAAATGTACAATTTTTACCTGTTGGTGATTTGAAGGGGCTAAATCATTAAAGTCAGGAATGATTATGGCGTTGGTGCAAGCAAGAGGTCCTGGTTTCACATCCTGAGCCAGCCTCCAAAAATGCAAGGGACGCAAGGGACAAAATTAAACTTTTTTAAATGTGCTCTGCTTCTAGCTATTTTGGAGTGCGAGACACCATTGCAGGATCCTGGTCATTTCCTGGAGCTGCTGGCGAGCTCTCAGGCCCGTCGTCTGAACGACCAGCGAGCGAGCCTGACCCATTTTCCTGGCCTGCGACTCGGCGACTCCGACCCGCCGCACACACCCTCCAACGCCTCCAACACAGATCAGGCCAACTCACAAGGTGATGATCACACAGGAGGAGGTACCTGCTAACTGTCGCTGTCTCCCACAGTGTCACTATCCGCACGTCCTGACCTGTGATCCTTTTCTCCTCCCAGCCCCCGTCTCCAGCACAGACCCTCCCCCCGCACCCTCCCTGTACAGCCAACTGGAGGCCAGCGCTGAGCACCCGGAGGGGGACGATGTCTTCTTTGACATGCTCGTCAAGTGCCAGGTAAAAACAAGGAATCTAATATGCTTGCTGTCCAGTGTGAGTGGGTTGTAGGGGTGGAACGGTACCTCAAAACACTTGGACTCAAGGATGGAATGATTACATTTTGGTGGTCAAAGTTCAAGGTCACTTTGACCTCACAAACACCATTTTCAAGCTCGTTAACATGATATCTCAGTAACGCCTTGATGGAATTTCTTCACATTTGGCTCAAGCGTCAAAGTCTGGACAGACATGGATGTCGACTGCTCACTTGTTGGCGGAGGAATATATCCGCGTTGCGGTCGTTCTAGTTTTAATTACAGCCTACAATTTGTTTTTTGTTTTTCAACAGTGTGCTGTCCTTTAATAAAATAAAAGTAGCTAGCCATGCCCTAGCCCAGTGGTTCTCAAATGGGGGTCCGCGGCACTATGCCATGGGGTCCGCGAAAAGTTTTCAGGTAAAAAAAAAAAAAAAAAAAAATGCTACATGTTACTTATTCCTTCTCAAACTACTTCCTACATGGTGCTAGTCTATCAAAATATCTTGGCTGTCATTGATTGTGTTGCATAGTGGTTTTCTGTACTGTTGACAAATTGTGATATTGTAAGTCGCTTTGGACAAAACAAAAGCGTCTGCTAAATGACGTAATGTAAATGTAATGTAATAAAAAAAAATATATATATATTTTTTTTTTGCAAAATCTTCATAGTTCAACGAAAATAGTTTATGCTTTAAATCTAAAATGGTTCATGGATTACATTCTAATAACAAACCTATCAAATTAAAAGTCAAGCACGTTACCGTGGAAACAATTAAGCTTAGCCCAAAATCACAAATCACAAATCGGTATATTTTCTATCTTGTAAGGGGTCCTTGGCTGAAAAACATTTGAGAACCTCTGCCCTAGGCTATGCATGTGCAAAATTGAATTGTCTTTGGCAATGAATGATTGAAAATTGAAAAATGTACCATTGTAAAACAAAAACAATGCAGCAAAATACTGTAACAAGAATGCATGGTGAATACATAGCCAAAGACTTGAGGCTGTTTTATGTGGTCGACAAGGATGGATTTTGGAGGTTGGTAAACACACCATTCCATCATGGCCATACTTCAGTCACACAGTGCTAACATTACCAGCTCTGACTCTGAAGCGATTGGTCACAGGTCCCGCCCCTGCTTCATTGATTGGCACTCTGAAGTGACATTTGACGAGCAGTGCACTTCAGAAAAGTTGATGAGTAGTGTCTGAACTCACTCATCAACCATGTCTGAGTTACCGCTAATTACTTCACTAATAGAGCAGCGCTATTTCGGGCAATACAACTGATTGAAATAGTAATTCATTCCGGTCACAGCCCTAGTTTCAACACACCAGGTTCAGCGCTCACTGCTCGGCTGTTTTGCACTAGGAGCTCAACATGACGAATGACAATCACCACGGCGTCGCTGTCATTACAGTGCTCATTTAGTTTTCCGTTGCCACGTTCATCTTCATCCGCCATTTATTCGTTGGGTGTGCCATGGCGGTACAAAGAAAGCCCGCTTGAAAGCATGCAGCACTTTGCTTGCACAATGGCGAGTCTCAAAGATCGTCTCTGCTAAGATGGTATTTTCTACCTGTAATAAATATCTTAGATGTCGTCAGTCCCACGATCGTATCGAGACATTTTTAATATCGTGACATCGTGAAATTGATAATTGTTCCATCCCTAGTGGGTTGCGTTTGTGTGTTCAATTTTCAGCTACATTAAACGGTAAACATCAGGTTTTGGTGACAGTCCCTCAGAATCAAAGCGCGAGGGCTTCTTCCTACACTCACCATTTTTTCATTTGCATTTTGAGTGAGCAGCACTTAGTTATCACTGCTTTCACGTCTCTTCTCTGGGCCTTGTCGAAAGGAATTCTGGGAAACGTAGGAAAATAGACGAGGCAACAGAATTCGAGGGTGATTACTTTTTTCGAAATGCTGATATTTTTTTTCTTTTGCCACATTGTAAGTCTAGATCACTTATTTCCAAAGTGGGGTACATGTACTGTACCCCCAGGGGTACTTGCATTTACGTCTGGTACACACACAAAGTAGTACCTTCCGGAGGTACAGGGGGTACCCACCAGGAGGTTGAATGTTTGAGGGGGTACAGGACTTTGCAGTTTTGGAATCACTGCTTAGAGTGTCTGCTAAGTAACTTTACTGTTGCTCCATCTGTTTCAGGGCTCCAGACTGAACGACCAGCGATGTGCCGCTCCCCCTCCTACAACTAAGGGACCTACTGTTCCAGACGAGGACTTCCTCAGCCTCATCCTGCGCTCTCAGACCAACAGGATGGAGGAGCAGAGGGTGCTGCCCCCTGGCTGCGCTCAGTCCAAACCAGACTGAGTCCAGGGTGGACTTTCACCTTGCCTCAGGATGAGTTGAAATGGAATTTGGTTTGGTTGGTAAACCGACACCACGCTTTATTTAACCCACACCACGCTTTATTTAACCGCCTTTTTTTTGCATTGTCCTGATGACATCCCTGTGAGGCTACGTCGTCATCAAGGCTGCAAAGAAGGCATGGGAAGCTCCAGGGAATGGCGACTCCTCCGGGGAGTCACCATCTTTTTCTTGCCGTGGTGTCCCGTTGGATGCTTCCAACAGAGACCTCGGCACCGCCGACGACTGTGTACTGTGGAGGCTTGCATCAAGCTCTTCATACAGGCTGGGGTCACTGATTGGCTTAGACTCAAATCATCCCTGTATTCCAAGAACATAAGCCAAGCCAAACCAAAGAGATTTCAGCTTTTGTGATGAGGGTGAAGAGATGAACCCTTCCATTAACTTCTTACCTCTGTGTTTTTAAAGTGTAGCATGAAGTCAAGTGCATGTGTTAGTCATGCCTAAAGGATGTTTTCCAATCATGAAGTAGGTAATGTACAGGCAGGGTGTGGGAATTACATGGAGGCCATGGCTGCCGTTGCGCCTCCCCTCTGGCCCTGATATCCATAAGGCCACCTTGGCAGTGCCCTGCTCCCAGCCTCCTGTCAGTTGCTTTAAACAGTTAATGGTCTCAGTTTAATGTAGCCTGCCCTATGCAAAGGATGTGTCATGGGCACATTTCAGAAAAATCGCTCTTCACGATGTCAATAGAGCAATGGCCTTTCTCAATGCCCTAAAAAAAATCTGCAACGCCGAAGGCCAGATGGCCGTGCCCTTAAAATGATGAAATGCCCACCCTGGTAATGTTGCACGGGCACTGTTCTCCAATCAGGAAATGTGTAATGTTGCACGGGCGCTGTTCTCCAATCAGGAAATACGTAATGTTGCAATGTTGTCATCCAAATTTAATTCACCTCAGACATCCACCCATGTCTTCATCACAGAAGGCCACATGATCAACGGCCCTCTAACCAACAATCAGCTCTGCAACTTTGAGGTGATTGGAGCCATTTTTAGTTTCTGTGTAGTGTTATTTTTTTACTATGTCCATTTTATATTGTTCATGTTTGCAGCAATCCAATGTGTGTAAATGCAATTAACTGATCAGTGGGATTTTTCATCTGACAAGATTTTACAGGATCAAATGTGAGAAAAAAAGTTTTACTGTATTGTTTTTATATTTACAATTTCTCCTGACCTTGGGGAAATAAAACCTTTGAAAACTGTTAAATCTACATTCTATTTATTTAACCATAATTATTTACAAAGTACATGTGATTTCTTCAAGTGGCATGCTTTGGTAAACAAAATAAGAATTTCAGAGTCAAATCTTTTGCATATATCAATATAAATTAGTGTATTTACAAAGCATTCTCCGTATCATATTCAGACCAGATGTTCTCAATGGCTCCGCTTGATACAATTAGAACAGGTGAGGGAGTGCAAAACGAGGACAGTCATTTAGGCTGCATGTGCACTGACGTCCTGTCATTTCAGCAATGGCTTCTCCCTCCAAGGAAAAGGACTTGCCATCGCATATTCAACAGATCTAACAGAGTATGTTTTATAATTGATCAGCCCACTTGGGGTTAATGGTAAAAACATCAAGTTTAACCAAAGAGTACTACGCTTCAAACAGATTTTCAATATTCATATTTCAACATGTGGATGCCACAAGCAAAAAAAGAGAAGGGTGGGCACAGGCCCCATGTATTAAAGTGCACGTCATGGCTGAGGCTATATTGTCCATTTATACAATTGTACCCATAACAGAATGGAAGCCTGTTATGCCACTGAAGTCAGCCTCTCTTCCTCCTCCCTGCATCTGTAAGGAAGAGAAGAAAAATCTTATTTATGTATTTTGTCAGGTCATTTTTAATCCTGGTCAGTGTTCAGAATGGCATGGTACCATAATGTGCCATAGAGTTACATCATACATGTCGTGTCTGTATAGTATGACAAGTATCCCATTCTGCCTCTGTCCTCAGGAGACCCCCTGGTGTTCCACTATACCTGGTGGTTAATTACATTCACCTGGGGTAATTAGGCTACATTCACACAGCCATCCTTAGTACTTGAACCCCCCCCCCCCCCTCTCAGTGGAGGGACAGTGAGGTTTTATACCTTATAACTAAGTATTAGCAAGAAGTAGCAGCTATTGCTCGACAGAAAGCCATTATTAAAATGTTGGCTCTCTTTCTCTTCCTTGCCATCATCTGCTCCTGTATTCGCTGGCTTCCACGGCACAAGAACTTGTAAATTAAACCGTAAACAACCGATGAAACAATCGTCAGCTACTGCCATGTTTACTGCCGTCTTCTTCCGGGTTTACGTAGAACAGCAGTGTGCTGTGTGTGACGTTATTGCGTTATTGTTGTTCTGATAAAAAGTAAGTGTTCTGCACATGCGGGTCACTTCAGGTCCGCGATCTGTTCACACTGGAGTCTGATATGGGCCACTTTTAAAAAGTCTGAACAGCCACACAAAAAATCTGACCTGATCAAAAAATCAGATTTGAGCACTAAGGTTTGCTGTGTGAACGCAGCAGGAGCGCTGAGGCACCAGGTGAAATGGAAAACCAGCAGGACTCTTCCTGAGGACCAGGATTGATCATCCTGAGCATGCTCAGAGGAATGGCTCTGGTGGTTTCCACTGGAGTAAGCTGCATGTGACCTCACCTATTCGCACAACAGTTGACGGAGCAGCTGCTGAAGAAGCAGCCGTGCTGCTTCTCCTCCTTGAGCCGGTATGCCCCAGAGTTGGGCAGATCGTTGCACATGGACAGGAATCTTTGCAGCTCTGATGTTGGTTCTCCACTCTGCTGCTGTTGCTGTAAGATATAAATCAGAATGTTTCATTCATCTGTGTGCCGTGATTTTTGATAAATAATCAGTAATGTGGAAATAATGACCAAGTGGGTAAAGGCAAATAATATAACAGCTAAGAGTGTGGTAAGTTCAGAAAATTACACCATTTTACATAATACAGCCTTAAAGCCAAGAAAAGACAACACTTGCCATATCTCAATATTATTATATCCAAAATCTAAGATTATAATCACTATATCCAATCTCGTATCACAACACAATATAATATTGATATATTGCCCAGCCCTAAGTGACAGCGGGTTCCAAATTCAAATTTGATGATGAGAGTATCCTTCACCTTGATGGTGTCATAGGTGTTGGTGATGAGGGTGATGAAGAGGCTGAGGATCATGTAGATGAAGAGCGAGACAAAGGTATAGAGGTAAACTCTGCTGAAGACCCACACCAGTGTACTCTTTTCCTGCATATTCTTGAAGGTGGGGAACATGTCGTCTCCGTTGATCAGTGAGAACAGGCACTCCGACACAGTGTTCAGGGTGCGGAACTATCAGAGGTCAAAGAGAAGAGTTAGATCAGAGGTGTGACAGTGTTATTTTTCAAGAGGTTAAGCTTCTTTGTTTTTTTAATTTTTTCAAATGATTAAGTTTCTTTAGACTCCCCCATTGCTTCCTAATTTGGGGGAGGGGTATAATTGTGATCACATCCTTGTTAAATGAAGGTTGCATTAGGCCTTATGCTTTATGGCTGGATCTAGGGGTGGGAGTTAATAAGTTATACTTCTTCTCACTCCTTTTCGAATATGTCTATATTTGTTACCCCTTCATCTTTATTTCATAATACTATTTCAATCGACTTGTTAACGTGTGTAATTTTGAAGGCCCTGTATATTGTCCGTTTTGTTTACATACATATTCGAAATAAACATGACAAACAAACAAACAATCTACACTGCATACCTGCCAACATTCCCAATTTTCGCGAAAGTCTCCCTATTTTTAAGCCTTTCTCCTGCTGTGCTCCCGATTGGTCATTTCTCCCGTTAATCTCCTGATTTCATCAAATGGCGGGCTCAGTTTTAAAACCAGCAGGACGTATCGTATGAAACTTAGAAGACCCAAGGAATCCATTGGTACCAACCATGGCATGCTAGCTTGTCGAGAAGGGGGCTAAATAACGCGCAAAAGTTAGGCAAAATTTTCGCGATTGGAAAACTATTTTCAAAGGGGGTCCCTTGATCTCTCACCTCAAGATATCTGAATGGAAATTGGTTATATGAGTACCCATGAGTCCACTGTAATAGAATACAGATAGAATGGCAACATTTTTCAACAAGGCAGCATAAATCAACAGAGCAAATATGGATCATGTTACTGTATGATTGTTGATCAATGAAATGAACAAAGCTGGATCAGAGTAAGAAAACATGTTTTGGTTGATCCCTTTTTACAGTCTGGTATGGTTGATCCAGCAAAGTATCTTTGTATTATGTAAACACTCCTTGCCTTCTCGTGATATGGGCCGAGGACAATCCAGCCGCAGAAGCAGTAGCTCAGGTAGATTATCCCGGCGCAGCAGACAAAACGGATAACATTTGGGAAAGCTGCCCTCAGTGTGAGGATGAGAATCTGGAAATATCCACAGAAAACATGGTAATACGCTTGAACATGCACACGCAGACAATATACTTGATCCAACTACAGGGCAGATTAAAGAAGATAAAACTCAAGAGACATACAATAATGCATTCCACATGGATAATAACTTTCAACTTATCAGTGACTATCTACCTATGATTTAGGAGTCCATTCTGAATAACTCTTCCAAAGCGACAGAAGTAAGACTTGAGCATGTGATGTCAAGTTGTAAAATCTTCAACTGCTCCATAGACGATGAGCGAGACAAATAATGTGGTGTGGCGGCATCTGGGTAGTGCAGAGGTAAAAGCACTCGCCTACCACCGTGGAAACCCGGGTTCAACCCCCGGCAGCGGTACCTCGGGCTTGGTCAGACGTTCCTACAGACACAATTGGCCGTGTCTACCGGTGGGGTATGAGTCCTGGTCGCTGCACTAGCGCCTCGTCTGGTCAGTCGCAGCGCCTGTTCAGGGGGGGAGCGGAACTGGGGGGAATAGCCTGATCATAGCACATGCTACGTCATGAACTCCTCGCTGTCAGGTGAAAAGAAGTGGCTCACGACTGCACATGTGTCGGAGGAAGCATGTGCCAGTCTACAGCTCTCCTCAGATCGGTAGAGGGGGTGGAGCCATGACCGGGACAGCAGGGGGAATTGGTCAAGTACATTTGGGGAGAAAATGGAAGAAAAGTCTGAAGAAACTTCATTAAAATAATAAATAATAATCTAATAATGATCGCGAGCACGTGAAGCGTGTGAGGCACGCTAAAAATGAACGCGTGAAGCACACGATATTTCTAGTAATAATGTGGTGTGGGACAGGATGGATCACTCAAATGTGTAAGCCAATGGGATATAAAAGATAACCTACGATAACCTGATGCGAAGCAGCCAGTGGGATTGTTCAAAAATCTGTGAGAGTTTTATTGGCTGGAATTTTTATGTACGCCTCCTGTGCACAATCAGATTGCCACTAAAGATGAACTGTTTTCCAGGAAGTAAAAGATTTTGATATAAAAACAAGAAAATAATTTTTTTTGCCGTCATTGTTTGGCATAATCTGTCAATAGGCGTATGGGTACATATATAATAGAATGAGCTAGAAAGATGGTCATTTTAGCTAGCTTCCAGGTGTGAATGTGAACAGGGCACTCCTGAAAAAGAGAGCATTGCTCTCAGTGAGACTCCCCCTGTATAAATAAAAGGTAAAAAAAAATGTTTTTGCTGTGACCAAGTTATTGCTTTGGTTATGGGTTATAAAAGTCATAAAATCTGACGAAGCTGTTGTGTGTGAATGTGAAAAGAATATGAATTAAAATGAACCCCCCACAAAATGATACCAAAGAAAATGATCCAATCTTACATTGTACTTCCTGTAATAGCCCATGTAGCGGATGACGCCAATCCAGACCAACATGGTGCCTATGCCAAGGAAGATGCTGCACACATCGTAGCTTGTGAGGGCCTAAAGAAACGGTGTGAAATCAGATGTTTGAAGGATCCTGGAGTAATGAAGGATCCTGTGAGTATAATGTAGACAGTAACCAATATTCTGGATAAACTTTATATCTGCATGCATAGTGATTAAACATACATTTTTTGGAATATTACTCAATATTCTGTTTCGTAAAAGAGTGAGTGACATTGTAATGTGCATTTTGAATTAGGCCAATCATGAATTGACCTCAGCCCTGATAGCAAATGCCCATCACCTTGGCCTGGATCTCTATTTTGAGAATGGATCCAATGATGGTCAGTGTGTCGCTGACAATGATCAGGATATACCAGCCGCTCAGAAACTCCAAATTCTCCGACCATGGAACCTCCCTTCCACTGTAGTCCCTGCAGTAGGCCGTGTACTCCTATTTAGAATAGGAAATATAGTTGAACAGTAAATCTGTGCAAAGCAGGAGTCCATTTGAGGAGTGATTAAACTTGTTTTTTTTTATTCTTTATATTAGGAGAGCATGCATGAACACAGCCCTCTATCTCCCCTGCACCATACCCATTGTTAGAACTGAATAAAGCAAACTTTGTATGAGATACGTTAGGTTTTCTTCTATATCAGACACAGGTTTGTGTTCACTATGAACCTTTTTGGATTTGTATGAGATACATTAGAGAAAAATATACAACTTGAAATTTTAAACTACTATTGCAGGGTCAGTTCAGTTGACTTACAAACTGCAGCCGTATCCCAGTGAGCACCGAGCGGGTGCAGAGGGTGAGGGAGGTGATGCATGTTAGAATGATGAGGCCGTCAAACAGCAAGGTGACGTAGATGTTTCTTGCAGCTGAAGGCACAGACAAATTAAGATTAGACACGTTTGAAAATGAGGCCCGTCTTCAAACACATTTTAAGCAAGTACATTTACAAGTACCGTAAAGACCACTATGACACAGCAGCCGAAATAGACTGCAGAAATCCTGCAACACTTGGGGGGCTAAAAGCGAGACTAACGACTCAGCTAAAATCAGCTCATCTGACTTACACGCTCCAGTGACTTTCCAGTCTCTGCATTCATTGATCACCACATCGTCTTCCAGGTCAACCTTGATCCTGCCACTGTGGGCCAGGTTGTTGAAAGTGATCTGTTAACCGGAGAGTAGAATTCAAAGGGGGAGCACAGAATCCTAAAGAAGGCTTGCATTCAAGCAGCCAAGACCCTGAACCTAAACATTCACTAGCCAAGCCCTGAAGCTAAACATTCAGCTATTTCAAATTCAGTGCTGGGCAATAATGCATTACTCGGTAATGCGTCACTGTAATTGGATTACTTTCCCCAGTAACGTGCAAGGGATTACAATTTCCAAAACAGTAATTATTTTACAGTTACTACCTCCAAGTAACTTGACGTTACTCCATCACTATCTCCAGCGCTGGCACAGCACTAGAATAGAGTGTGAAGATCGACCTGGCTATACTGCATTGCCAGAACGAGTGGATTCAGTTCTAAAAGGAGCTGGCTAAGGTTGTATGTCACTTCTTTTTTGGAGGGGGCGGGGGGGGGGGGGGGTATAGTAGCGTAGCGTAACCAATTTCTAAAAATAATTGTATTACTTTTTAAAGAGTAAGTAATAAGTAACGTATTACACTTCCTGAGTAATTTGCCCAACACTGTTCAAGTCCCATGGCTACACATGGGTCACCGGGTGAGAATGCACTTACTTCGAATTGTTAAGAACTGTATTGGCTTCATAAAATGCTTTACTGAACACGCTAAACTGCTGAGTTATAAATGCAGGATTCACACCGATGACTCGTTGCATTTTTCTTCAATGTCATATAACTCTTTGCTGCGTGACCCGGTAAATGGAACGCTCAATCATTGTCACCGGCGTCAAGGCAGCAATGAAGTGATCAGATCCGAGTCCCATCACGTGCTGGAATAAAAACAAAGTCTCGACGTGATCCCGGAAGTGTGTAGCCAGCCATAAAGACAAGTCAAGTGACATACCATGACGGTGAAGTCGTAGCAGTCTGGCAGCTCTCGATACCTCACTGTCTGCAAGTTGATGGCCTTGAGAACAAATACGATCTTCACAGACAGCAACCTGGAAAACACGGCAGGAGGGGGAAGTTAGGCGTTTTCCCATCACATACAACAACAGTATGTTCCTGCCCTAAGACGAAGACTTTACCGTTATTTACCAACCTTGTGAAATGCAGTTTAAAATTTGGAAGTAATTCCTGCAATGAGGTGGGGTACATTGGAGAAATCTCAAGGCACTCTGTGGGAGACGGGCAACAGAAAATATTACAATGTAAAACGTTTTGGCAAAAGAAAACAAAACTCCACTATCCATGTCTCTACTCTGCTCCCATCAATTAGGCCTGTTGGATTTAAAACCATAAAAATCACTCAAATACAAATCAAAACAATAAATCATACCAGTTTCCACCTGGGCGTCGATGTCAAAGGTCTCATTTCCGGGGTAGATGGTGCCGTTCCTGTAGTACTCTTGACACAGGGACATGGGCGTGTACATGACACCCTCTTTCTCATATGCATGGTTGCCCACTGAGATGTTGCGCAGGCGTCCATACTACAAATGGACAGTTGAAATCTCTCAGTTGGTATATAGACGGTTTTAACTTGACAACAAAAACATTCTAAATTGAACCCTCGCTCACTTCCTGTTGCAGTGTTTGCTATGGACATAAAAGAAAAAAAAACATTCAAGTGCAGGACTGACCATTCTGTGAAAACCGTCTATACAGCTGAGCAGCGAAAACAAAAGTAACAATGTCGAGTGAATATTTCTGCAGTTTGCCGAATGCTGAGAAAAAGGAAGTGCTGTGGGGTTGCGCTCTGGTGAAAACCGTCTATAGGCACTTCATTTAAACATAAGCAAATTTGGCAGCATCTTTGTGCATATTAAGCTATTGTACATGTTAATAAGTACCTTTCTGGAGAGAGGGGGAGAGAAATACTAAAACAATAGAGAGGCAAAGTGAACGTCACTTCCTTCGATTTATTTTCCCATTGGCTCTATATGTAGTTTGTTTAGAGGAATTGCCATTTTACAGTAGCTTTAATCCACAAAACTAAGCCGAGAGATTGACATGACAAGAACAAAGTCCGACGACAATGCAGGACTTTATAAGCTTTTGGGCCCTATATGTGAGCAGAGTAATAAAACTCCATCAATGATTTAAAGTAATAAATTGGGAAAATGAGATTGTGTTATACTGTCTGCCACAACATCTTGTGACACCACTAAATCCCAGAGAATGAAAAGGGAAATAATGACGATGCTGTTTCTTGCAATACAGAGAGAAAAAACAACAACATTGCCACTCAGTTACCTGTTCAATGACGTAGTCAATGTGTTCATAGACGTCTGCCTGTCTGTAGAGAGCATATCTCGCCATGCTTCCATCAACATAATCCTTCAGGAAGAGGTGCTTGAAAGCGATGAGATTTTCTTCCTTGAAGTTGACAACCATCTGGTTGCTCAGCCCAAAAGACACCAGCTGGGATGAGACAAGAACATCTTTAAATCAAGGTGGCAAACAGCACAATGGCGATTGCTCAGGGCATGTGTTGACTTCATTACCTGGACAGTAATAAGGACAATTTTGATGATCTGCAGAATGAGTTTCCATGGTTTCCGGCCACGAGCGTGGTACTTCTCACAGGGGTTCATGAAGTAGTACTTGATCTTCCGTCTGAGGCACTCCACATTGTCCTCCTGGTGCTGCTGTTGGCAGTCTAGCCAGGAAGGCTGGCCGTTTGTCTCATACGCCGCCGTGTACGATTCACTGGACTCCTCCATGTCTAAAAGTGATGGTTTGGACAACTTTGGTGTCAAGTTTGGACATGGATTGGCAAAAGCCAATCAAATAATTGAGGTTAACAGTGGAATGTAAGGATCAGAAATGATGATGATTATGATTGTCATTATTATTATTATTATCATATTTTTAACCAGATTTTGGCATGTGCTCAGCATCTATTGTAGGCCTTAGTACAAAAATAAGCCCAATAGTGGTGAACGGGTTACCTGTAGTAGCACCTGAGCATAGCCTACCTGTACAATAGCCAAGACTGACCTACCATATAATGCGGCCAGGACACAAATCTAGGCTACCAGCATAGATAGAAGCGCTATTAATACTAATAGGATAGTTGTACTTGCATTGTCTAGAGTGTCAGAGGTTAGCAATTTAGTAAACACATCAATGATTGAGTGGGAAGTTAAAGCGGAAAAGCTCAGGCGTTCCTACCTGAACATTGCTGAATAATAAACAGCAGCTCACGTTTCGAAACCTGATCAGTTTCACCCATTGCGTTCAACTAATAGCCTACGATATGATTTGTGTTTGATACGAGTTCAAACACAATGTCATGTCAACCCGGACAACAGTAGTGGCCTACATAACAAAGGTAAGACAAAATAAACACAAAATTGGCCAACTCACCTCACAGCCTTTACGCAGCAAGTTAATCAATTTGACTAATTAACTCCGCCTGGCACCTGCCGTTGTGTCCGAAATCCTTCAGCAGCACTTAGGCTATACTATATTAGCTCATAGTTGGTTTATTGTTAGGATCATATTTAACTGCACTACTCTACTTCATAGCGACTTTAAAGCGCCTGCGTCGTCTTCTTCAAGTCCTCAACCTGCATGAGAATGAAATGGCATGACACCAGCGCATGACACAGGTAGGCTAAACTTCAATGGAGTACGTAACTGTATTGCTGGGGCGTGATTGGCTGTTGAATGTGTCAGTCACTTTTTTATCCACTCCTGTAACCACTAGCAACCAGACTCACAGTCGGCGGGTCAGTATAAGAAATGAAAACATGAACAGGAGCTCAAGCTAGCACGCTTTAAATAACGGGTAAACCTTATATTTTCGTTATTTTCCGTCTAATTGTACAACGTATTCTGTATAAGAAGTACCCCCATTTCCAACTGGATTTACGTGGTCGTTAACTGAGAATAACGTAGTTGCAAAACTGACATTTCCTCTCGTGATTCGCTAAAATAGTACCGCTAAAGTAGTAGCTAGCAGGCTACAGTAGGCCTACCAGTAAGTTACACTGCTCGTTGCAATGGTACTTCTGTTTAATACAACTAAGATGGGTGAACTATATCCGCAAGTAAAAAAGGTTGCTATTAACGACAGATGCTTCATGCTTCTCTCATCCACTGTGACTGGCTGCAACATCCCACAAGGCAATGTGAAAACCATTGAAAACGAGTGCTGTTCAGTAGCTACCACAAGATGTCGCCACTTGCATTCATAATCTTTGTGGAAGTGCTAGTGCTAGCTTTGTATGGTTTTGGCCTTACACAAAATCATGTATAGACATTGGTCTATGGATTGCAAAATGTGGACAGATGAAAGAAAGATCTATGTGTGATGGACTGTTTTCTATTGGAGTAATGTAGCACTAGCACACAAATGGCACTATGTTTGTCTACAGATTTAAATTCAGTCCTCTTTCCTCCCTCTCAGGATTAGTTAGGCAGGAGCAGGGATGCCCTCCAAGAGACCCAAGAGCACTGCCAGCAGTGCAGGCAGCAAAGATAAAGGTCAGTGTCTGAACGCTAATCTACTTTAAATCTATATTAATTAGCATTTTATTATATGCTATGCTAGGAGACGTGAATAACATGCTGAATTGGCTGTTACTGTAATTCCCACTTAGGCAAAAAGCACGATTCACCCTTGTGTTTGGAAAGTCCTGCAGGGCCTGGTAAGTAATACGTCCTGGTAAGATAACATGCATGAACTGTTTATGTGATGCTTGTTTATTTCCCTCATTCTAAACTAAAGTATGATGTAGGGCAGGGATACTCAACTTGCTTTGCCCGGGGCCGGGGGCCACTTTGGTGAAATGATAGAAGGCCAGGGGCCAGTTAATAAACAAACAATATACATTTTTCTGTAGCGGATTGTAGGTTTTTGGGGTGTCAGCCGGAGTTTAGTCTGACAATGTTGTGCACACCGGATAGTTAGTAGATTATTGAAAGATATTCCATATTCCAGACTGAAATGCTATAACAGAAGTGGAGTATTGGCCAGAATGACATGAACATTTGGACACTTATTCAGCGGGTATCTTGCATGTTGCGTTCAGGTGCACTGTTTTTTTTGCAATTCCATCGCAGGCCACACAGGGGGCGCCCGCGGGCCGCAAGTTGAGTATCACTGATGTAGGGACTCCTGCTTGTTTGTCGACATGTTTCAGCCTTTTTATCTGATTGCCATTTAGAGGGAATTCCATACTGGCTTCAGTCAATTTATCACACAGAGGTCAAATCACAAGAACAATGTTGACATCATAGTTGTTTGCTGTAGTTATGGTGCTAGGTTGGAAAGATGGGAGAGTGAGAGAAGGGATAACATGGTGGAAGGTGAACTGCAGGACTTGTTGGGGGAACCTTGGTCCACGATGGTGTTGGAGCGGACCGCTCAAGAGCTGGCATCACATAAGCTGTATAGAGCTCAATAGTTACATGGAATCGTGACGTCACGTCTGGCTCCGGAAGAGTATTTCTCCATTCATTTTTCTTAGTCACGTTTAGGAAAGTCCTTATCTAAAGAGTTTTAAGCATGGAACCAAGCCAATTGGCCTACCAGAGATCGTGACCATAAAATATTTGATTCAGAGTTGAAAAAACATTGGGTGGGAAAGTGCTGGGTACAAGAGTTTAAAGTGTGTACATTATTATTTTAAGAGTAAAGGAAACTGTGAATCCCATAATCCATTCTGACATTTAATCTTAATAAGATTAGCGGATGATTCAGCGACAAAACATTTCAGCCAATGGGAGTGCACTCTGAGCGGCAGTGGGCGGGACCAGCGGTCTTCAAGGTCCGCCATTACATACATGTATAGCTCAGTGTATTAGCTCCATGGCTAACGTTATCGTAGATATAAGCATTTCCATGCATTAATGTGAACGAACGGGTAACGGATTTCAAAACGGGTGCCGGCGTTGAAAGCAGCGTGACTCGTAATAGTGAACATAACATACTTTCAGTCACTCAGTAGCGGTTTGAGCCCTTTTATTCAGCAAACTGTGACCTACAGTATGTTCGTAGTAGCCTAGCCAGAGATATTTCAATAGTGCCCTAGCTGCTAGGGCCTAGCACACAAACAGCATGCTCCACCAATCACAGACGCTCATACAGCGAGCTCCACTGATCAAAGGCGTTGATATTACATTGTCGAATTGTGGATAGTGTAATACTTCTCCATGAAATCGAATAAAAAATGTTTAAGAATAAACAAGGACGATATCATACAGATTTGTGGCTTCTACAGGAACACATTTATACCATCGTTTCACAACTAGTCACAACTAATCAAAATCTCATTGCTATACATCTTGCTCTCTCTGTCTCTCTCTTGCTCTCTCTCTCTCTCTCTCTCTCTCTCGCTCTCTCTCTCTCTCTCTCTCTTGGTCTCTCTCTCTCTCTCTCTCTCTCTCTCTCTCTCGCTCATGGTAGTTGAATGCCCACCAAGAGCTCAAGGTTTCTTCTCCATTATAGGGGTCTTTTCCCGCTAAGTGCTGCTCTTGTTGGGAAATTGATTAAATTGTCACATGACCTTGCAGCAAAATGGCCAGTGCATGTGAGAATTGTTTCAATAGTTGGGTCTAAAATAAAGAGCCCGGTACCTGCTCTGTTTGTAAAGGCCTTAAGATAACTCTTGTTATGATTTGAATATTTTCAAATTTAAATATTTGATTGATTGATTGATTGATTGATTGCAGAATATGAACGGGGAAATAGTCTTCGGGAACCGTGATGTCACAGACCCGCCATGTGACTGTTGAGCTCTATATAGTGACTGAACTGTCAACCAGTAGTATTGCGCTTGTGTCCACTGATACTTCTCCACTGATTCCCATGAAATTCAATGAACCAGCAGCAACCTGAACTCTGCTCTCTGAATAGGCCGACAGTGAACTATTGACACAAAAGAGTCACGTGAAAACACTTAAGCTGAACTCACTCATCACTGTAAGGTGAACTGACAACATAAACAAGCAGCTAGCCTGTACAGTAGGCCTATATAGTTTTGGAATAATATTAATTCATGTGACACTGATTATTACAATATGCACCATGAATTTAGAACACTGATTTATATCAGCTTGCAAAAGTGGCTACTTCACAAAAAACAGTGGGTAAACTGAAATTTAGGTGGGTTTGTCTACATCCTTGCATAGATGTAATTATATACAAGTAAACAACAGCCATGATTAAACAAGCATCTAGTGATCTAATCTTGTACAACAACAACAACAACAACAACAATAAAACTGCTCCTGGCAATGACGTGTTTCCCGAATGACAAGCCTGTGTCAGGGAGTATGCAGGTCCTGAAGCAAACCTCAAATATCTTAAATGATCTAAAGTCGAGGTCTTGGAAGGCTTAGAAGGCCTTGAATACAGCTAAGCAAAGCATTTTAAAATTCAGCTTTCAATATTGCCGTTTACAAAACAGCCCAGTAATGTAGGTTTATCTGCAGTTGCTTACATTTTCACGTTGATCTCAATTGCAAAATGTCTTTTATATTTCATTCTAACCGGTATGAAAAAGTTCTTAAATAACTTGATGGCTTGCAGAATCCATGTGTATAATTTGCTTACCTCCATTTGTTAGATAGGGCAGTGTCCTCCTATAAGGAAGGCTATACATTCATTCAGATTGTTCTTTGATGCTACAGTATATGAATCATAAGCACTGTTACACAGTGATGGGTGATGTAATGAGCATGGCATAGCCTAATGCTGCCTTTGAGGAGTGACAAAAAAAAAACATATGCATTCCTCTGATGTGAGCTTAGGTGTACTGTTGCATAGCCTTTGGACATGCACATGACTACAGGTAAGCTATATCTCTGCTCATTTGTGGTTCTTCATTGTCAGGGCTTCTTTTATATTCAACATGCCAGCCCCTGAAAACACGCTTTTGGTCAAATGCAGGTCAGACCAACAGTGTAGCCTATCTTTTACCTTAGATTAAGTCTTTGGCTCCTGTGTGAGTTGATGGTAATGGTGTTAATGGAAGGGTCTTCAGGAACAGAATGTGTATTTCCAGGGTACTAAAAAAAACACGTAGATTAACCCTGTAGGACTCCACAAGTAATGCCTGCTGAGAATGAGTTGCCTATGGTGAAAATGTTCTATTGAAAAGGCACTAGCTGAACAAAATAGAGCTATGTCACAACAACCCAATTTCTTGATCTAATCAAATTGAATGGTCTACTCTACAGTTTCAAAAGAAGTCACACCATGCTGAAATTCAAAGGAATTCAAATGGGACTTTCCATCTGAATTCTTTAATTCATTTGAATTCATTTTCCACATAAGAATGCCATTTGTCACTTTGAGGAGAGCAGTCTCTGTTCCTTTAAAACGTTTTTATACTAATAAAGGATTTCAGTTGGGTTGAATCAACGTTTTATAAAACCTTAGACAAAAACGCTGTTTAGAGATGGGGCTGTAGTTAGCAGGAGAGAAGATGTCGGGATGTGGTTAAGAAGCATAACTATTGTATACGTAAAACTAGAAGGAAACATTCCAATGGCCAGAGAGCTACTGATCAACTGCTGCTACTGAATGAATGTAATATTATTTCATGAATAAAGTCAGTAGGGGCAACATCTAAGGGCAGATGGAGGATTTCATTTGATGTGGTCTCCTCCATGACGAAATGTCTTCAAAGCAGCTCATCACATAGTCTGGCAGTGCCAGCCGTAGATGATATCTACATCGCTGGAAGCTTGCTGACGTCGGCGGTGGGTCCCACCACGTGAGACTACTCATCACATATCAAAAACACACAAGTAGTGTTTTTGTTATGTGTGTGTGTGTGTGTGTGTGGGGGGGGGGGGGTCCCACCACGTGAGACTACTCATCACATAACAAAAACACACAAGTAGTGTTTTTGTTATGTGTGTGTGTGTGTGTGTGTGGGGGGGGGGGGGTCCCACCACGTGAGACTACTCATCACATAACAAAAACACACAAGTAGTGTTTTTGTTATGTGTGTGTGTGTGTGGGGGGGGGGGGGTCCCACCACGTGAGACTACTCATCACATAACAAAAACACACAAGTAGTGTTTTTGTTATGTGTGTGTGTGTGTGTGTGTGGGGGGGGGGGGGTCCGACCACGTGAGACTACTCATCACATGGGACTACTCATCATCATCATCGTGTGTGTGTGGGGGGGGGATGCAGCTCATCACAATGAAATTGCAAACAGTGACAGGTCCCTGCAAAAGGGTGTTATCTCTAGTCTAGTGTACCCTATTTTTCGGTGAATAATATAAAAAATTCAGTACACTTCTCAGAGGAGGCTTCAATAGTGACTACAAGAGGGGCTCAAAACAGAATATACAGCCCTCAAAAGAACGCGAGAGCTTTGATGGCTTTTTGAAATAAAGACAAGCGAAACAAGCTGCTCTTCCATCCTCATCCACTGTCTGATATTTAAGCATAGCCCTTCATAAGATTGTAGGACGCTTGCAGTTTATCAGCCTTTCATTCCAATTCAAAAATGAAATAAAACTCTTCACAGTGCAAGTGTTTCCATCTAGCCGCAGCAGGGCTTTCATTCATGTTTTTTGGGGGGGATCTTGAAAGGAGGAATAGCATCAAGAATACTCAAGCTAAGTGCTATGAAAATGATCAGCGAGCTCCTCTGTATCTCAGGGGCTGGAGTGTTGGAAGTTGTCAGGAAGTCATCTAAGCATTTGCTGGCAGGCGTAGAGTTAAAATGCAGAGGAGGGCAGGCGCTCAGGCTGGGAGACGGGAGGAGCACAGCAGAGGAGGGTAGGCGCTCAGGCTGGGAGACGGGAGGAGCACAGCAGAGGAGGGTAGGCGCTCAGGCTGGGAGACGGGAGGAGCACATTCAAATCAATAACCTTATGGTCAGATACACACATTTATTTTGAGTGCAACATTAATTCTGAAATGAATGTGAATGTAAATTAATCTGAAATAAAGAAATTGGGGTGAATTCAAATGACAGTACCAAGCCAAGGACGTGTCACGTAAAATGAGTAGGTTATATACATTGAACTAAATTAAAATAATCGATCAGCTTCATTGATTCAGACACAAGGCCGTTGGACAGGCAACAGATGTGGATGTTAGAAACCTCAAGTATAGCATTTTGGTGTTAAATTCTATAAAATCTTAATATTGAAGACATCACAATAATCCCATTGACATCAATTGGAAAATCAGACGGATTTCTTAATTTCTGACCAGTCTTCTCCAGGACATTGATGACATCAGCATATCAGCTGATGAGTCCTGTAATACAGGCTGTAATTATACACTGTTACTGTATCAACCGAGATGAAAACAAACGGACAGAGTCAGACATGGGACCAAGTCACTTTGCTCCAAGTCTCAAGTCAGTCCCAAGTCAATTGGTCCAAATCTCAAGTACCGTAAGTCCCAAATGATTTTGTTTTGGGCAAGTCAAATTAAGTCAAGTCAAGTCAAGTCGAGTCTTTGGTTAAGGCAAGTCAATTCCCTAGTCAAGTCACCCCCCCCCCCCCCAGGATACTGCAGTCATAACTCCCTTTATAAAGAGAAAATACACGTTATTAGTACATCTAATAGTGATGTTATTGGCCAATCTAACCTGTTCAAAAAGTATGACAATGAATTTGTATTTTAATTACTGTATTAGAATAAGATTATAATAAGAAATAGTCTAAGGTTAGAGCGGGAGCGTGTAATGTAGCAACGACTAACTACTAACATAACGAGCGCCTTCTCCTGGGGGGGAAAACCCTGTCCAGTGAGGAGCCTGACTCTTCTCCTGGGGGGAAAAACCCTGTCCAGTGAGGAGCCTGACTCTTCTCCTGGGGGGAAAAACCCTGTCCAGTGAGGAGCCTGACTCTTCTCCTGGGGGGAAAAACCCTGTCCAGTGAGGAGCCTGACTCTTCTCCTGGGGGGAAAAACCCTGTCCAGTGAGGAGCCTGACTCTTCTCCTGGGGGGAAAAACCCTGTCCAGTGAGGAGCCTGTCTCTTCTCCTGGGGGAAAAAAAACCCTGTCCAGTGAGGAGCCTGACTCTTCTCCTGGGGGGGGAAAAACCCTGTCCAGTGAGGAGCCTGACTCTTCTCCTGGGGGGAAAAACCCTGTCCAGTGAGGAGCCTGACTCTTCTCCTGGGGGGAAAAACCCTGTCCAGTGAGGAGCCTGACTCTTCTCCTGGGGGAAAAACCCTGTCCAGTGAGGAGCCTGACTCTTCTCCTGGGGGGAAAAACCCTGTCCAGTGAGGAGCCTGACTCTTCTCCTGGGGGAAAAACCCTGTCCAGTGAGGAGCCTGACTCTTCTCCTGGGGGGAAAAACCCTGTCCAGTGAGGAGCCTGACTCTTCTCCTGGGGGGAAAAACCCTGTCCAGTGAGGAGCCTGACTCTTCTCCTGGGGGGAAAAACCCTGTCCAGTGAGGAGCCTGACTCTTCTCCTGGGGGGAAAAAGCCTGTCCAGTGAGGAGCCTGTCTCTTGCGTGTTGCCATAGTGAGGAGCGTGACTGACAGCTAGTCATCCAATCATGACAATGCCATCCCCAGTGAACTCACATACCGGATAATTACATACACACACTTGACAATGTTGGCCATTTTAATATTTAATAATAATAATAACTGATTTATATAGCGCCTTTCAAGGCACCCAAGGACGCTTAACAATATGTTAAGTATGTTTAAACTGATAAACACAAACCTGTCATCTAAGTCATCATGTCTCAAGTCAAGTCAAGTTACAAGTCTTTAACTTACAAGTCCAAGTCAAGTCTCAAGTCATTTATTTTTGGTCAAGTCGCAAGTCATCTAAACAGTGACTTAAGTCTTTTCGAATCCATGTCACCAAGTCTCGAGTCCACATGTGTGGACAGAGCTAAAACTGTAATGCACTCTGGTAAAGTATAGAACTATAAATGCCTTGCAGTGTGTGGTCAGGACATGTTAGTCTAGAGTGGTGTACGCTAGAGGAAATGAGCCCAGCCAGTCTAAAATACATCTTCAGCGTCGTCGACATTACGCCGTTTCTGAAGTGTTCTCGAGGTTTATGGCACATTTCACCTCATCCTCTCATCATCTCTCAAGCAAATATTTCCCATGAATGCGAGTGGCGCATTCGACACATTGCTTTATGGAATGAAGGGTGTGAGTTTCCACGACAATGATTTGGGGCGGGGCCTCACTGGCCGGAGTAGAAAAGGTCGACACACCCAGCTGGGAAGTGGTTACTTAAGCTGTACTTGAGCATTCCCGGCGTCCCCTCAGCAACCTTGTGGAAAGACTTTGAAGAGAGAGACCGCAAGTAGGATGAAAACTATCATTATGCAAGGCCCTGTTTACTGTAGAGTACCCTGGACTGAGCCTGTGCTTAGATGTGAGGGATTCTCCATAGATTGTTTATATATATATATAAAAAAAAGTCAGATCTCCTACCTGAGCGGTTTAGATCTTGGCTTCATGTATTATAGATTTTTCTCTCACATGCTGGTGTAATGAATCCACAACAAAACACCAGTGTCCCCAATATACACATTTGGACATTGCATGTAGGCTATTCACACAGATTGCATTTCAGCCTATGATATTGGAGGGTGGTCCGCTCTACAGGGAGGGCCAGTCGAAGGATCAGAGAGGATGCATGTGTTTGATCTGAAAAGCAGGGGCGAGACGCTGTGCCACAGGCCGTAGGTTGGGTGACTCCTCCTAGGCCTATGCATTGTGTCAATACTGTAGGCTTTGAAAAGCTCCTGGTGGCTCACCTGGTAGGTGACGGAGGCTCAGTCCTTCGCGCGGTCGGCGCAGGTTTGAATCCGACCCGAGGTCCTTTGCCCCATGTCATCCCCTCTCTCTCTCTCTCTCTCTCCACCTTTCCTGTCTGCCTACTCTCCTGTCCAAAAATAATCTAAAAAAAAAAAAAAGCTAGGGTTTCATTTACATGACGAGAAAAGACAGGTTGGATTGCCCGCTAAGAAGCTGGGGCACCCTGGTTGCTTAGCAGGTTAGCAGGTGGTTGTGATGTTGGGGCTTAAAATCCAGCTCACGGCTGCTGCCACATATCATGCATCCAGTCTCCCATCTCTCTTGCCTGTCTCCACGGTGCACTGTTTAATGAGCACAAATGTAATTAAATAAGGAAAAGAATAATAAGATGACTGAGAATTGTTTCAATTGTTCGGTCTCAAAATAAAGAGCCTAGTCTTCTACCTGCTCTATTTTGTAAAGCGCCTTGGGATATCTCTTGTTATGATTTGGCGCTATATAAATATAAAATTGATTGATTGATTGATTGATGGATGACTACTTTCTCTCTCACCAAGATCACCCTGACGATGTCCTGCCCGTTGTCCTGACGTCGGCCACCCAGGAGCTGTTTGCTTGCCGGGCTGACGAGGACCTGACAGGAGAGAGCCCCTACAAGCTGCTGAGAAAAGAGCACATCGTACAGGACATGAAGACAAGGGCCGCGGTGTCTGATTTCAGCCCTGTGAAGCAGATGGTGCTGGTGAGGCTGATCCGTTGTCATACAGATCACTTAGACAATACCCGCAAGTCATTGTGACGATGCACAGACCCCGTGTTAAGATCTATGGGAACAGACAGCATATCCAGTTAGACCTCACGTCCCACCTCACCCTCTGGTCTAGAAAGATTCAATAGTCGCTGACAGACCACCCTTCCATACCTGTCAACATTAGGCTGTGAAAAAGGGGGAGATTTTCTGGCGTATCAGCAAATGCACGCCAAACCCTACCCCCCCCCCCCCCTCCCAATCAGACCCGTCAGGTCCGTTGAAGCTCCATGACCATCAGTGATGTGATCCATTGTTCTGTCGATTCATGTCGCCTTGTCAAAAATGCTCTCCAGCCATTTGATTGAAATCGGGAAATTAACAGGAGAAATGACCAATCGGGAGCACAGCAGGACAACGCGTTCAAAATAAGGACACTCCTGTGAAAACCGGGCGACTCCGCCTGCCGTAGCTCCAAACCTCAACCCCTCATACACCGTCCAACTCACAGTAACACAATGTTTCCCCGTAGTCCCCCGAGTCCGTTCAAATACACTACACACTGACTGTATCTAAAGAAGTTAGGTCATACATTTAAATGGTTTCAAATAGGAATAAACTGAATGAGAATACAGTTGAAAATACTAAAATGTTTAATTACTGAATGCTGTTCGTCATCTATTTGAATCTGACGCCGTTGTCTTTGCGTTGTCGGCAGGACTACCCAGAGGATGAGATCTTGCTGGTTTTTGACAGGGACTTCACCTATGGCCAGGCTTTCTACCTGGTTGTCACACCAGAAGCCAAGCACAGAATCCTCAAAGTAAGCCAAAGTGTGTTATTCTTTCATAAAATAAAAGGGTAAAGCTCCCTTGTTTAGGCCCATTAATTTTGTCCCATTGGCCAATCATTCAGTCAGAAGTCCTACTACCATCTTTGTTGTGTTTCTTATTCTCATTGTATTCATTGTTTCCAGGGTCCACAGCCACCAGAGCCTGAGACATCTGAAGTGTCTGAATTGTGTGAAGTCAGCAAGACTGCAGAACCAAAGCCATGGATACATCTTGGCAGTGAGCAGGACATAGAGGAGGAATCTGTCAATGTGTCTCGAGAAAACGTACTGCAGCATTACATTACATTACATTACATTACTTACATTACTTACATTACTTACATTACATGTAATGTAATGTAATGTAATGTAATGTACTGCAACATACAGTATTTATTCATTGTTAAGCCATCTGTACTGATTAGCCCAAAAGATCAAATGACCATCGCAGCAGGAAAGTCAACAGTCCAGAGATTAGTCAATGAAAAATGTATTTAAAGTATACAGCATGGTGCATCTCATACACAAGGAAACTGTCTTATGAATTTAACTTCTTCCCATTCATCACCCTCTCTCTCTCTATTCTCTCTACTCTCCCCCGAATTCCTGTCAGCTGTGGTTCAAGTTCTCCAGGATGTGGAGGCATTTTGGGGCAGCGGTCCGTTTCTCCGACCGGAATGCAGCGGATGCCAAGGACGGCTTCATGGAGTGCGCTTCGTACCAAGACGGCAGATTCAGCATCAAGCAGATGGAGAGGGACTGCGGGATTCAGGCCGTTCCAGAGCTCCAGAGCTCCAGCGCTCAAACACAGTGGTACGCTTGTAACGGAGAACATATCAAATGGGTTTGTGTTCGGACCTACAAGGAGACAAAAAGTTCAGTCTAACGTGTGCTTTATAGTCATATGTTGTAAAACACAATAATTGAAATCTCAAGGGCATGTCACGTAAATGTTCTTTTCTCCTTGATGTTTCATAGTACTTTCTGTCCATTTTACAGGAAGCATCAAAAGAATATGTTCATGCAGTACGAGCCCAGAGAGTTTAGGGAAGAAGAAAAAGAGAGCATCCTCCAGTCTGAGAGTCTGAAGAATTTCATCAGCTCAGCCACCCCCAGGTAACATCAGCTCAGCCACCCCAGGTAACATCAGCTCAGACACCCCCAGGTAACAGCTCAGCCACCCCAGGTAACATCAGCTCAGCCACCCCCAGGTAACATCAGCTCAGCTACCCCCAGGTAACAGCTCAGCCACCCCAGGTAACATCAGCTCAGCCACCCCCAGGTAACATCAGCTCAGACAGGTAAAAAGGAAAATTTGAGTGATTGATGGAGTCTCGTCTTTGCTTCCTATAGGGGGACTGAAAGCCAATCCAAACTCATGCATTACCGCAGCAGCCTCAAGGGACTCACACCCATCTATTATTATAGCTTGAGCTGGAGCAAAATATTCACTAGGAACTCAAGGACACTGACCTATACCATTCACCTTCCCAGCCTGCTAGATGTTGTGTTGCTGTAACCAGTGTTGTGGTAGTTGAGTCCAGGACCCAGACTTAGAGTCCTGGACTAACTGTCTGGCCTTGTGACTCAAATTGGTCTTGAGCACTGAGGACTCAGACTTGGACTCGAGCATTCATGCTCGACTCGGAAGTTGGAGATGAGGACTCAGACTTGTTAATTGATGAAGACCCCTTTTTCTTTTTTGAAATAGGCCTTAATAATTTGTCATAACATATCGTTAGCTATAAAATAATATTTTACCTGGGCACTTCACACAGACTACCCGAAGTAAAGACACCGGAGCACTCTTTTCCGTCTGCACGTTTTAATAGAAGGGGCTGACTGACGTTTCGACAGACAAGTCTGTCTTCCTCAGACTCTGAGGAAGACAGACTTGTCTGTCGAAACGTCAGTCAGCCCCTTCTATTAAAACGTGCAGACGGAAAAGAGTGCTCCGGTGTCTTTACTTCGGGTAGTCTGTGTGAAGTGCCCAGGTAAAATATTATTTTATGCATATTGTCCTCCACTGTTGAGCACCAGGACCCTTTTTATTCCAAACCTGGCTGAAGCGCGCTGGACTCTATTACTACTGTATATCGTTAGCTATATTAACACATTCACTGCCAGACGTTTTTTTTTTTACTGTAGTTAGCTTCTGCCAGAGGGTTTTTTTGAGGATTCTGGCTCATCTTTCAAGACCTGAGGATTCTTTTCTGCTAAGATTTTGTGAACACACAATATCTCAAAAGAACTAATAGAATGTGTGCTTTCTCTGTCTAAAAGAGTTAGTTTGTAGAGTTGGTAGTTATGTAAGCATTAGCAGTTGAATACAGCATGGTTTCAGCGTCAGAAAAATTATTCAGAGATAAACGGCTTTTTGTGAAATTCGATAGAACAGTCACTTTAACCATTCATTTTTGGCATCAGTAAGAGTCAGACATCTAAACAATAGTTTTGAACAGTAATTTCCTCCATAACAGCAGGAAACCCCCCTCTGCTTCCAACTCCTCCCTCCGTGGGCGTTCTTCTTGGCTGCAGCGGCCGTCACAAGCTTGTCACCAGTCTCACTGCTTTGCTGCTGCTGCTGCCTGTCTGCGCGGCCGCTGTTTGAGGAAGTCTGGATGGACTCGCTCGCTTCTTGGAGTTTTGGTTGAGAGAAGCTTTTGCGATTCTGGTCATATTTATGCTGCGTGTTTCAAAGTGTGTTCCACCTGTAATCTATTATGCAAATTTGCAATCCCGCATCGCCAGCAATCAGCGCGAAAACGAAAGCGTTTTCCCCCATCCATTTTCATGAGAATGGCTGCTTTTTGCTTGCCTTCCTCTAGTCAGGAGAGCACTGTCGCCACTTAGTGGCTCGGTGGAATGGGTTGTAAACGTTCGGTGGCTCCAATAATTATATAAGAGATGTAAAAGGGTTAGATGCACATCCCACGGTCAAAAAAAAAAATTCGTTTTTTTGACGTATTAATACGTCATTGGCAGTCAACCGTTGGATTATTTTTGACGTATTAATACGTCATTGGCAGTGAACGTGTTAATACCGTGACATTATTAAATTTTGTGCAAGGGCAGGCACGTGTGTTCCATCTACATGTGGATTCACACTCATCAGTAACTCCGGACACGGACTCAGGTAATAGAGACCGGACTCTTCTTTGGTGACTCTGACTCGAACACTGGGGACATGAGACTCGAGTTGGACTCGAGATATAGTGACTTGACTACACTGCTGGCTGTAACTGCCTTGTCTGCCCGGATTCTGGATGTAAAACAAAAGTTTCAATGATATATACTGTGAAGTAAGTAATCTCACGTACTCCCAGACCGCATTCTATCACTTTTTGGTGTTGTATTCCTTATACTTCCATTAGAGATAAGATAAGAGAACATCATATGGATCTGAAACACATTAGAGATAAGATAAGAGAACATCATATGGATCTGAAACACATTAGAGATAAGATAAGAGAACATCATATGGATCTGAAACACATTAGAGATAAGATAAGAGAACATCATATGGATCTAAAACACATTAGAGATAAGATGAGAGAACATCATATGGATCTGAAACACATTAGAGATAAGATAAGAGAACATCATATGGATCTGAAACACATTAGAGATAAGATAAGAGAACATCATATGGATCTGAAACACATTAGAGATAAGATAAGAGAACATCATATGGATCTGAAACACAGAGATAAGATAAGAGAACATCATATGGATCTGAAACACATTAGAGATCAGATAAGAGAACATCATATGGATCTGAAACACATTAGAGATAAGATAAGAGAACATCATATGGATCTGAAACACATTAGAGATAAGATAAGAGAACATCATATGGATCTGAAACACATTAGAGATAAGATGAGAGAACATCATATGGATCTGAAACACATTAGAGATAAGATAAGAGAACATCATATGGATCTGAAACACATTAGAGATAAGATAAGAGAACATCATATGGATCTAAAACACATTAGAGATAAGATAAGAGAACATCATATGGATCTAAAACACATTAGAGATAAGATAAGAGAACATCATATGGATCTAAAACACATTAGAGATAAGATAAGAGAACATCATATGGATCTGAAACACATTAGAGATAAGATAAGAGAACATCATATGGATCTGAAACACATTAGAGATAAGATAAGAGAACATCATATGGATCTGAAACACATTAGAGATAAGATGAGAGAACATCATATGGATCTGAAACACATTAGAGATCAGATAAGAGAACATCATATGGATCTGAAACACATTAGAGATCAGATAAGAGAACATCATATGGATCTGAAACACATTAGAGATAAGATAAGAGAACATCATATGGATCTGAAACACATTAGAGATAAGATAAGAGAACTTCATATGGATCTGAAACACATTAGAGATAAGATAAGAGAACATCATATGGATCTGAAACACATTAGAGATAAGATAAGAGAACTTCATATGGATCTGAAACACATTAGAGATAAGATAAGAGAACATCATATGGATCTGAAACACATTAGAGATAAGATGAGAGAACATCATATGGATCTGAAACACATTAGAGATAAGATAAGAGAACATCATATGGATCTAAAACACATTAGAGATAAGATAAGAGAACATCATATGGATCTGAAACACATTAGAGATAAGATAAGAGAACATCATATGGATCTGAAACACATTAGAGATAAGATAAGAGAACATCATATGGATCTGAAACACAGAGATAAGATAAGAGAACATCATATGGATCTGAAACACATTAGAGATAAGATAAGAGAACATCATATGGATCTGAAACACATTAGAGATAAGATGAGAGAACATCATATGGATCTGAAACACATTAGAGATAAGATAAGAGAACTTCATATGGATCTGAAACACATTAGAGATAAGATAAGAGAACATCATATGGATCTGAAACACATTAGAGATAAGATAAGAGAACATCATATGGATCTGAAACACATTAGAGATAAGATGAGAGAACATCATATGGATCTGAAACACATTAGAGATAAGATAAGAGAACTTCATATGGATCTGAAACACATTAGAGATAAGATGAGAGAACATCATATGGATCTGAAACACATTAGAGATAAGATAAGAGAACATCATATGGATCTGAAACACATTAGAGATAAGATAAGAGAACATCATATGGATCTGAAACACATTAGAGATAAGATGAGAGAACATCATATGGATCTGAAACACAGAGATAAGATAAGAGAACATCATATGGATCTGAAACACATTAGAGATAAGATAAGAGAACATCATATGGATCTGAAACACATTAGAGATAAGATAAGAGAACTTCATATGGATCTGAAACACATTAGAGATAAGATAAGAGAACAT
Source organism: Poromitra crassiceps (assembly GCF_964638095.1). NCBI lineage: Eukaryota > Metazoa > Chordata > Actinopteri > Beryciformes > Melamphaidae > Poromitra > Poromitra crassiceps. Next base: position 42,221,523 of record NC_139632.1, read on the forward strand.
CATATGGATCTGAAACACATTAGAGATAAGATAAGAGAACTTCATATGGATCTGAAACACATTAGAGATAAGATAAGAGAACTTCATATGGATCTGAAACACATTAGAGATAAGATGAGAGAACATCATATGGATCTGAAACACATTAGAGATAAGATAAGAGAACATCATATGGATCTGAAACACAGAGATAAGATAAGAGAACATCATATGGATCTGAAACACATTAGAGATAAGATAAGAGAACATCATATGGATCTGAAACACATTAGAGATAAGATAAGAGAACATCATATGGATCTGAAACACATTAGAGATAAGATAAGAGAACTTCATATGGATCTGAAACACATTAGAGATAAGATAAGAGAACATCATATGGATCTGAAACACATTAGAGATAAGATAAGAGAACTTCATATGGATCTGAAACACATTAGAGATAAGATAAGAGAACTTCATATGGATCTGAAACACATTAGAGATAAGATAAGAGAACATCATATGGATCTAAAACACATTAGAGATAAGATAAGAGAACATCATATGGATCTGAAACACATTAGAGATAAGATAAGAGAACATCATATGGATCTAAAACACATTAGAGATAAGATAAGAGAACATCATATGGATCTGAAACACATTAGAGATAAGATAAGAGAACATCATATGGATCTGAAACACATTAGAGATAAGATAAGAGAACATCATATGGATCTGAAACACATTAGAGATAAGATAAGAGAACATCATATGGATCTGAAACACATTAGAGATAAGATAAGAGAACATCATATGGATCTGAAACACATTAGAGATAAGATAAGAGAACTTCATATGGATCTGAAACACATTAGAGATAAGATAAGAGAACTTCATATGGATCTGAAACACATTAGAGATAAGATAAGAGAACATCATATGGATCTAAAACACATTAGAGATAAGATAAGAGAACATCATATGGATCTGAAACACATTAGAGATAAGATAAGAGAACATCATATGGATCTAAAACACATTAGAGATAAGATGAGAGAACATCATATGGATCTGAAACACATTAGAGATAAGATAAGAGAACATCATATGGATCTGAAACACATTAGAGATAAGATAAGAGAACATCATATGGATCTGAAACACATTAGAGATAAGATAAGAGAACATCATATGGATCTGAAACACAGAGATAAGATAAGAGAACATCATATGGATCTGAAACACATTAGAGATAAGATAAGAGAACATCATATGGATCTAAAACACATTAGAGATAAGATGAGAGAACATCATATGGATCTGAAACACATTAGAGATAAGATAAGAGAACATCATATGGATCTGAAACACATTAGAGATAAGATAAGAGAACATCATATGGATCTGAAACACATTAGAGATCAGATAAGAGAACATCATATGGATCTAAAACACATTAGAGATAAGATAAGAGAACATCATATGGATCTAAAACACATTAGAGATAAGATAAGAGAACATCATATGGATCTAAAACACATTAGAGATAAGATAAGAGAACATCATATGGATCTGAAACACATTAGAGATAAGATAAGAGAACTTCATATGGATCTGAAACACATTAGAGATAAGATAAGAGAACATCATATGGATCTGAAACACATTAGAGATAAGATAAGAGAACATCATATGGATCTGAAACACATTAGAGATAAGATAAGAGAACATCATATGGATCTGAAACACATTAGAGATAAGATAAGAGAACATCATATGGATCTGAAACACATTAGAGATAAGATGAGAGAACATCATATGGATCTGAAACACATTAGAGATCAGATAAGAGAACATCATATGGATCTGAAACACATTAGAGATCAGATAAGAGAACATCATATGGATCTGAAACACATTAGAGATAAGATAAGAGAACATCATATGGATCTGAAACACATTAGAGATAAGATAAGAGAACTTCATATGGATCTGAAACACATTAGAGATAAGATAAGAGAACATCATATGGATCTGAAACACATTAGAGATAAGATAAGAGAACTTCATATGGATCTGAAACACATTAGAGATAAGATAAGAGAACATCATATGGATCTGAAACACATTAGAGATAAGATGAGAGAACATCATATGGATCTGAAACACATTAGAGATAAGATAAGAGAACTTCATATGGATCTGAAACACATTAGAGATAAGATAAGAGAACATCATATGGATCTAAAACACATTAGAGATAAGATAAGAGAACATCATATGGATCTGAAACACATTAGAGATAAGATAAGAGAACATCATATGGATCTGAAACACATTAGAGATAAGATAAGAGAACATCATATGGATCTGAAACACAGAGATAAGATAAGAGAACATCATATGGATCTGAAACACATTAGAGATAAGATAAGAGAACATCATATGGATCTGAAACACATTAGAGATAAGATGAGAGAACATCATATGGATCTGAAACACATTAGAGATAAGATAAGAGAACATCATATGGATCTGAAACACATTAGAGATAAGATAAGAGAACATCATATGGATCTAAAACACATTAGAGATAAGATAAGAGAACATCATATGGATCTGAAACACATTAGAGATAAGATAAGAGAACATCATATGGATCTGAAACACATTAGAGATAAGATAAGAGAACATCATATGGATCTGAAACACAGAGATAAGATAAGAGAACATCATATGGATCTGAAACACATTAGAGATAAGATAAGAGAACATCATATGGATCTGAAACACATTAGAGATAAGATAAGAGAACATCATATGGATCTGAAACACATTAGAGATAAGATAAGAGAACATCATATGGATCTGAAACACATTAGAGATAAGATAAGAGAACATCATATGGATCTAAAACACATTAGAGATAAGATAAGAGAACATCATATGGATCTGAAACACAGAGATAAGATAAGAGAACATCATATGGATCTGAAACACATTAGAGATAAGATAAGAGAACATCATATGGATCTAAAACACATTAGAGATAAGATGAGAGAACATCATATGGATCTGAAACACATTAGAGATAAGATAAGAGAACTTCATATGGATCTGAAACACATTAGAGATAAGATAAGAGAACATCATATGGATCTGAAACACATTAGAGATAAGATAAGAGAACATCATATGGATCTGAAACACATTAGAGATAAGATAAGAGAACATCATATGGATCTGAAACACATTAGAGATAAGATAAGAGAACATCATATGGATCTGAAACACATTAGAGATAAGATGAGAGAACATCATATGGATCTGAAACACATTAGAGATAAGATAAGAGAACATCATATGGATCTGAAACACATTAGAGATAAGATAAGAGAACATCATATGGATCTGAAACACATTAGAGATAAGATAAGAGAACATCATATGGATCTGAAACACAGAGATAAGATAAGAGAACATCATATGGATCTGAAACACATTAGAGATAAGATAAGAGAACATCATATGGATCTAAAACACATTAGAGATAAGATGAGAGAACATCATATGGATCTGAAACACATTAGAGATAAGATAAGAGAACATCATATGGATCTGAAACACATTAGAGATAAGATAAGAGAACATCATATGGATCTGAAACACATTAGAGATAAGATAAGAGAACATCATATGGATCTGAAACACATTAGAGATAAGATAAGAGAACATCATATGGATCTGAAACACATTAGAGATAAGATAAGAGAACATCATATGGATCTGAAACACATTAGAGATAAGATAAGAGAACATCATATGGATCTGAAACACATTAGAGATAAGATGAGAGAACATCATATGGATCTGAAACACATTAGAGATAAGATGAGAGAACATCATATGGATCTGAAACACATTAGAGATCAGATAAGAGAACATCATATGGATCTGAAACACATTAGAGATCAGATAAGAGAACATCATATGGATCTGAAACACATTAGAGATAAGATAAGAGAACATCATATGGATCTGAAACACATTAGAGATAAGATAAGAGAACTTCATATGGATCTGAAACACATTAGAGATAAGATAAGAGAACATCATATGGATCTGAAACACATTAGAGATAAGATAAGAGAACTTCATATGGATCTGAAACACATTAGAGATAAGATAAGAGAACATCATATGGATCTGAAACACATTAGAGATAAGATGAGAGAACATCATATGGATCTGAAACACATTAGAGATAAGATAAGAGAACATCATATGGATCTAAAACACATTAGAGATAAGATAAGAGAACATCATATGGATCTGAAACACATTAGAGATAAGATAAGAGAACATCATATGGATCTGAAACACATTAGAGATAAGATAAGAGAACATCATATGGATCTGAAACACAGAGATAAGATAAGAGAACATCATATGGATCTGAAACACATTAGAGATAAGATAAGAGAACATCATATGGATCTGAAACACATTAGAGATAAGATAAGAGAACATCATATGGATCTGAAACACATTAGAGATAAGATAAGAGAACATCATATGGATCTGAAACACATTAGAGATAAGATAAGAGAACATCATATGGATCTGAAACACATTAGAGATAAGATAAGAGAACATCATATGGATCTGAAACACATTAGAGATAAGATAAGAGAACATCATATGGATCTGAAACACATTAGAGATAAGATGAGAGAACATCATATGGATCTGAAACACATTAGAGATAAGATAAGAGAACATCATATGGATCTGAAACACATTAGAGATAAGATAAGAGAACATCATATGGATCTGAAACACATTAGAGATAAGATAAGAGAACATCATATGGATCTGAAACACAGAGATAAGATAAGAGAACATCATATGGATCTGAAACACATTAGAGATAAGATAAGAGAACATCATATGGATCTAAAACACATTAGAGATAAGATGAGAGAACATCATATGGATCTAAAACACATTAGAGATAAGATAAGAGAACATCATATGGATCTGAAACACATTAGAGATAAGATAAGAGAACATCATATGGATCTGAAACACATTAGAGATAAGATAAGAGAACATCATATGGATCTGAAACACATTAGAGATAAGATAAGAGAACATCATATGGATCTGAAACACATTAGAGATAAGATAAGAGAACATCATATGGATCTGAAACACATTAGAGATAAGATAAGAGAACATCATATGGATCTGAAACACATTAGAGATAAGATAAGAGAACATCATATGGATCTGAAACACAGAGATAAGATAAGAGAACATCATATGGATCTGAAACACAGAGATAAGATAAGAGAACATCATATGGATCTGAAACACATTAGAGATAAGATAAGAGAACATCATATGGATCTAAAACACATTAGAGATAAGATAAGAGAACATCATATGGATCTGAAACACATTAGAGATAAGATAAGAGAACATCATATGGATCTGAAACACATTAGAGATAAGATAAGAGAACATCATATGGATCTGAAACACATTAGAGATAAGATAAGAGAACATCATATGGATCTGAAACACAGAGATAAGATAAGAGAACATCATATGGATCTGAAACACATTAGAGATAAGATAAGAGAACATCATATGGATCTGAAACACATTAGAGATAAGATAAGAGAACATCATATGGATCTAAAACACATTAGAGATAAGATAAGAGAACATCATATGGATCTGAAACACATTAGAGATAAGATGAGAGAACATCATATGGATCTGAAACACATTAGAGATAAGATAAGAGAACATCATATGGATCTAAAACACATTAGAGATAAGATAAGAGAACATCATATGGATCTGAAACACATTAGAGATAAGATAAGAGAACATCATATGGATCTGAAACACAGAGATAAGATAAGAGAACATCATATGGATCTGAAACACATTAGAGATAAGATGAGAGAACATCATATGGATCTAAAACACATTAGAGATAAGATAAGAGAACATCATATGGATCTGAAACACATTAGAGATAAGATAAGAGAACATCATATGGATCTGAAACACATTAGAGATAAGATAAGAGAACATCATATGGATCTGAAACACATTAGAGATAAGATAAGAGAACATCATATGGATCTGAAACACATTAGAGATAAGATAAGAGAACATCATATGGATCTAAAACACATTAGAGATAAGATAAGAGAACATCATATGGATCTGAAACACATTAGAGATAAGATAAGAGAACATCATATGGATCTGAAACACATTAGAGATAAGATAAGAGAACATCATATGGATCTGAAACACATTAGAGATAAGATAAGAGAACATCATATAGATCTGAAACACATTAGAGATAAGATAAGAGAACTTCATATGGATCTGAAACACATTAGAGATAAGATAAGAGAACATCATATGGATCTGAAACACATTAGAGATAAGATAAGAGAACATCATATGGATCTAAAACACATTAGAGATAAGATAAGAGAACATCATATGGATCTGAAACACATTAGAGATAAGATAAGAGAACATCATATGGATCTGAAACACATTAGAGATAAGATAAGAGAACATCATATGGATCTAAAACACATTAGAGATAAGATAAGAGAACATCATATGGATCTGAAACACATTAGAGATAAGATAAGAGAACATCATATGGATCTGAAACACATTAGAGATAAGATAAGAGAACATCATATGGATCTGAAACACATTAGAGATAAGATAAGAGAACATCATATGGATCTGAAACACATTAGAGATAAGATAAGAGAACATCATATGGATCTGAAACACATTAGAGATAAGATAAGAGAACATCATATGGATCTGAAACACATTAGAGATAAGATAAGAGAACATCATATGGATCTGAAACACATTAGAGATAAGATAAGAGAACATCATATGGATCTGAAACACATTAGAGATAAGATAAGAGAACATCATATGACATTAGAGATAAGATAAGAGAACATCATATGACATTAGAGATAAGATAAGAGAACTTCATATGGATCTGAAACAGCAGCTGGGGAGAAACAGGATGGAGGAAAAATAAAAAGTCTGCACGCTGTTATGAAACAACGATTGCCCCTTAAAGTCTCCTTGTGTTTTATTGCAGGGTTTTGCAGGCCCTTCAGCAGAATGAGATTATGGATGTGTTCTTTGACGACTTGGCGGCCCTGAAGACAGGAGCTGAGGACAACGGCGTTGAGGGGATGACCAGTGGTCTGCGGGTATATCAGGCCTTCACAGACCAGAAGTACTGCAAGCAGAAGAAGATCAGCAGCATCAATTGGCACCCCTCCATTAGTGGTAAGGTGCAACATCTCGGTCTACTCTGAGCAGATGTATTTATGTGCAGCTGTACCATTGTGTGATGTGTTGTTGACTGTGGTAGGTGTGATAGCAGTGGCCATGACAGAGAAAGTGTCCTTGGAGGAGAGGTTCAACCAGTCCACCAAGTTGCTCCTCAACCCCCCTCTCATACTCTTCTGGAGCTTCTCTGACCCCGCCAACCCCCAGGTATGGGCCGCAAATCTCTAGTATAGGTGAGCGCTCCACTGAATGGTATACAGTGAAACTCACAAATGGCTTTTATCAACGCAGTCCAACCTGCCTATCCCAATTCTCTCTCTCCCTCTCCCTCTCTCTCTCTCTCTCTTTCTCTCCCTCCTCACTGACAGCTTACAAGTAATGTCTGTCTCTTCTCACGTCAGATCTTTTGGCGTGGCGTTTTTGCAAAATTGGAGAGGCTCTATTGATTTGACCCAGGCACTCAATCAATAAAGATGAACTCCTAAATGACTCAAAAGTCATGTGAGTTGTGCATGACGCACGCACTCACTGGTGCATGTGTCATGGTTGGGTTTCACCGTCTACTGAGGCAATGATAAAAATAGCAGTAGGTACAGAGTAGAGGAAACTAGAGACATTATCTTACCCGGAACTTTGTCTCGTCGCTCTGTGGCTCCCATCAATACCGCAGCTGGCTCCCACCTGAACATTCAGCCATTAGCCATTGCCAGACACGTTCTACAAAACAACTGGACTTGGTGCGATCCCCTACATGACCAGACTCCTAAACAATGAATCACTGCTGTAATGCCTTTGTGTGTCTGATTTATTGCTGTTGTATTAGATTAGGGACGTCATTAGGTCATAGTCTGGTCACTTTCTGGAGATCCTGTTTTAATTATTATTCGTGTTTTGTGTATGTAAACCTTTAACATTGTAAAATGTACTACCAATTCAACTTGTGTTGCCATTAGTACATTATTACTCTTCACCAAATAAAACCGTTTACTACTATTACTACTACTACTACTATTATAGGTTAAAAAAGAAGAAGTATTTATTTAGTTAAGGGATGAAAGTGCTGTAGTTCAGTTTTTGCAGCTAACGTTAACAACAACTGGAGCAGATATCAGCATGACACTGAGAAATGTCTTTGTAATGCGGTCCTGCTACTCTCAGGTCTTTTTCCCCCCTGATGCCTGAAATGGAATGGCCCTTATGTGCTTGGTTTTGTGGGTTAAAAGCTGAACTCTGCATGGAAAGACTAGAATAAATAAATACTTGGGATGGCAAGCGCCCAATTTAATTTCAATGCTTCCACTTTGAAATGTAATATCTCTGCCCTGGGTATGTGGCTTCTTCTATGTTTGCAGTTGCTGCTGGAGTGCCCAGACGACGTTTTTGCCTTCGAGTTCTGCCCCTCTGATCCAAATATTATCGTTGGCGGCTGCATGAATGGCCAGGTGCTGTCTCCACTGCCTGCTCAGGCTGCTTCTCTGTGTTCCAGTGCCTTCTCCCTCTCGGCGCTGTTGTACCACATGACTTTCTCCATAATCGGTTTCCTTTCCTCTTTTCCCCCTATCCTTGTTTTCTTTTCAAGGGAATCTGATAAGAGAAATACATATCATTTAGTGGAAAGGCCTTCATATCCTCTACTGTTCCTCTCTCTCCATTGTTTCTGCTCTCATTCTACTTTGATCAACATTTGGACAGATGGATTTGAGTGCTTTTTATGGCAGGAAGTGTGTTTTGCGCCCGGCCCGAGATGTTGATGTGCAGTAATTGGTTTTGTGTTGTGTTATGCGTCTCAGGTTGTGTTATGTTTTGTGTTGTGTTATGGGTCTCAGGTTGTGTTATGGGACATTTCTGCCCACGTCACGCGTCTGCAGGGATCACGGCCCGGCGTCGGAAAGAACATCTCCGTCAACACCGACACGTTCGTAAGTACCCGACACTCTCTCCTTGGTCCGTTTAAATCTTTATGATGTGCACATTGTTGATACGAGAGTGCATAATATCAATGTTGGTGTTGGGGATGAAATGAGTATCCGGTACAGATAATGTGCGTGGGTGTCATTTAAAAAAATGACGAGTACCAATACCAGTAAAAGTGATACAGATAAAAAAAATAGTCTCTCTCTCATTATTTTTTTTTTTTGCATACTTTGAACGTTTGGGTGGCATCTGGGCACTCTGAACTGCCAAGAACAACAAAAACTTAAGCCACGCCCACTTTCAGTCTAAACCCCACCCATTTCCGATTCAAGCTACACCCCCTCCGAGTGCAGATATGAATACAGATCATCTAGTATTCCATGAGGTATCAGTTAATGGGTTTCTTTGCCTGGTGACGATGTCACTTTGGTTTGTTCAAATATGGGGTCGTCAGATTATTAAAGACTTGTCGTGGATATTTGCTGTAAAGACAGGCCGTCCTCTCCAAAGGTGCTGTATGACAGGGAGAGATGATGATACGTTGGCTCCGTGGCATGCTGGTCTCTCTCCTCATCCTCAGCCTTTCATTACATGGGAATGCCGGGGGCCTGATGGTCCTTTGCAAGCCAGCCACAGCTGTCACAACCACTGCCACAAACCTACTAATGCCACAACTGCTTTGCACAGCAAGATTGTATTACATGACCCCCATCTGGCATCTGCAAACCAACAACAATGTTTACATGCAGCCTAATTATATATATATATATATATATATATATATATATATATATATATATATATATATATGTGTGTGTGTGTGTGTGTGTGTGTGTGTGTGTGTGTGTGTGTGTGTGTGTGTGTGTGTGTAAGTTAAGTTAAGTTATCCTTTATTTAAATTCATCCTCTGCACCCATCCTCTACTAGGAACCTTCCTAGAACTAGGAGCAGTGGGCAGCCGCAGTGCTGCGGCCGGGACCAACTCCAGTTATTTTGCCATTAGTCTCGCTGGCCAGCCTCCTCTCCCTTCCGTCTGAGGAGTCTGGCGCCGCAGGTCTCCATAGTGGGATTGCGATGGGCGGCGCTTAGCGGCAGTGCCCTTGGAAAATAGTTTCAAACTTCCAACTTGCCGTTTTCAGCGTGTAGCAACGAGCTAGTGTGTAGGTTTCTGCCGTTAGCTTGCTAGCTAGTTAGCGTTGTTGTTTTCCCTGAGGCGGCAGGGCACTATTTACAGCAACACACAGGGAGGAGGGAGCGGAAGCCACTCTGATTGACATGGTCGGGGCCAATGACAGAGCTTCTTAAGCGGGGAGTGGAAATCCGGCAGCGTTTGAAACCGACGCCTCCAATGGGAGAGCAGAGTAGAGCAGGGGAGGGCTTATCCCAGTTATGGAGACCTGCGGCGCCAGACTCCTCGGACGGAAAGGAGAGGAGGCTGGCCAGCGAGACTATTTTGCCATTGCAGGGGCACTGACAGGAGTATTAACCCTAACATACATGTCTTAAATATAAATATACTGTGTACAGTATACATACAGTATATATATATATATATATATATATATATATATATATATATATATATATATATATATTTTTTGTTATTGTCCTTCTAAATCAGTAGGCCTCATACAGTACAAACAGCTCCCTGTAACCCCCTTCTACCCTAATACACCAGTATTTCCAGTGACACGCGACAAAGACCATGGTCCAGATTCAAACCCACAACACTGCAAGTACATGAAACGCAGCGTAGCCCGTCGGGACCTCCAGACACCACATAATAAACCAGCTCTGCCCCACAAAGCCTGACCTCCGCTGACATCTTCCACCCGGCTGCTGTATTGAAACAGACACATATGCCCCCCATCATCCTGCCCTCATTTGCTTTGTGTGTGTTTTTATGACCTCTACGGCAGAACAGCTGTCTCCATCTCTCCACTCCCTCCTACCCTCTCTCTCTTCACCCCCTCTCTCTCCTTCCATTCTCTCCATCCCTGTTTACTCTTCATTCTCCAGAGTCAACAGCATCAGCCCACACACTCCAGCTGTTACACAAGTCCACCATCTCCCACCATAGGCCTTCTCTCCCGGTAGATACCACACAGGCAAATCAGATTGCTGCTCCTCCCCCCCGTGTGTTTGCAGTGCAAACAGCGGTGGTTCTATCTGCTAAAAGCCATTATTTGGACGTTGAGTGCTGTGAAAGGTGCCCTCCAGCAGCACCTGTCGCTGGCTTATCACATAAATGAGGAATTGAAATCCTCACTGTGTAGATTTGTGTTCTGTTCCCACCGTTTGACATGATCACTTCAAACAGCAGGTGCACCGCAGCACTCCCCAGCTAGTAGAAGAGAGACGTTTTCATTCACTTGACATGTGTTAGGCCAGTGATGCTGGCTTTAATGAAAAGCAGGCACAGCCACAGTGGAAGTCAGAGTACAAACGTGTGTCACATGCAGCTCTTCAGGTGACACCGTTTGGGAAAAGTTGAGCTGCTGCGCCATCTTCGGCTGCTCGGAATCCCTCTCTGCTCCTCCCCACGGCTGTGCAGCAGTCTCTGACGCAGGGGACGACTGTCGCCAAAAGACTCATTCTGAAAGATTGGAAGTCCCCCTCCCCGCCTTCTTTTCAATTGTGGCTGGCGGACATGGTTTCGGTTGTACGTATGGAAAGACTCAGGTTCTTGAGGACCAACTCACTCGGGACGTTCTCAACCATATGGGACCCGTTTCTGGCCTACTTGGACGAGGTTAGAAACGACGAGTAACTTTCCCAGTCAAATTCTTTTGTAAGCGCATAGGCTTCTTAGGTAGCTGGTAGCACAAACAAATATGTCAGTTTAAAAAGAATCGTACCGTCAAAACGCCTGGTTCGATCACTGTGTATCCCCAGGGGTGGACTCGACACAAATATGTCAGTTTAAATAAAACCGTACCGTCAAAACGCCTGGTTCGATCACTGTGTATCCCCAGGGGTGGACTTGACACAAATATGTCAGTTTAAAAAAAATGGTACCGTCAAAACGCCTGGTTCGATCACTGTGTATCCCAGGGGTGGACTCGACACAAATATGTCAGTTTAAAAAAAATGGTACCGTCAAAATGCCTGGTTCGATCACTGTGTATCCCCAGGGGTGGACTCGACACAAATATGTCAGTTTAAAAAAAATCGTACCGTCAAAATGCCTGGTTCGATCACTGTGTATCCCAGGGGTGGACTTGACACAAATATGTCAGTTTAAAAAAAATGGTACCGTCAAAACGCCTGGTTCGATCACTGTGTATCCCCAGGGGTGGACTTGACACAAATATGTCAGTTTAAAAAAAATGGTACCGTCAAAATGCCTGGTTCGATCACTGTGTATCCCCAGGGGTGGACTTGACACAAATATGTCAGTTTAAAAAAAATCGTACCGTCAAAACGCCTGGTAGCAGTATGTTTTTTTTGTTTTTTTGTTTTTTGTGTGTGTTTATTTTTTCCTTTCTCTGTGCTTGAGTTTGTTTAGCTTTTTTATGTTTTTGTTTTGTTTATTGTTTTGTTTTTCATGTTCATGTTCTAAAAGTAGAAAAATTGAAAAATAAAATAATGGAAAAAAAAAGTTGAGCTGCTGTTTTCCCTTACTGCAGGTGATAGTATAATACTTACTGCAGGTGATAGTATAATACTTACTGCAGGTGATAGTATAATACTTACTGCAGGTGATAGTATAATACTTACTGCAGGTGATGATAGTATAATACTTACTGCAGGTGATAGTATAATACTTACTGCAGGTGATGATAGTATAATACTTACTGCAGGTGATAGTATAATACTTACTGCAGGTGATAGTATAATACTTACTGCAGGTGATAGTATAATACTTACTGCAGGTGATAGTATAATACTTACTGCAGGTGATGGTATAATACTTACTGCAGGTGATGGTATAATACTTACTGCAGGTGATAGTATAATATTGCAATAATTGCACAGTAAAAATTCTACCACTAGTTTGCTCTTTGATGTTTTACCCCACATGGCGGCACCAGTACATACATGCATGTGTTCACTGAAGAAATCATTTGGAATGTTCCTGTTTCAAAGTTAAAAGAATCGTCTGCAGTCAGTTGGGTGGACTTTTGCGCTACAGTATAAATATTTGGTTTTACTTACTATATATTTGAACAAGCTGCAGTGCTAGCTCAGTTTACCATTGTATGAAGCCTTTCCATTTGGATTGAATGTTCAGACTCCACCATACGTGCTGTAGCATTCAGTACTGTACCTTTGTGTCTGCCCTCCCATACATGCTGTAGCATTCAGTACTGTACCTTTGTGTCTGCCCTCCCATACATGCTGTAGCATTCAGTACTGTACCTTTGTGTCTGCCCTCCCATACATGCTGTAGCATTCAGTACTGTACCTTTGTGTCTGTCCTCCCATACATGCTGTAGCATTCAGTACTGTACCTTTGTGTCTGCCCTCCCATACATGCTGTAGCATTCAGTACTGTACCTTTGTGTCTGTCCTCCCATCAGGTCTTTGAAGAGAAGAGAGAGAATGAGACCCCCGTGGTTCGCTACTGTGCCGTCTCCGCCATCGAGAGCAGCCACAAAGCTCTAATTACTGATGTACAATGGCTGCCGCAAACCTTCGAGGTACAGGGTGGAGTGAGGGGCAGAGGGGGCGAGGTACAGGGTGGAGTGAGGGGCAGAGGGGGAGAGGTACAGGGTGGAGTGAGGGGCAGAGGGGGCGAGGTACAGGGTGGAGTGAGGGGCAGAGGGGGCGAGGTACAGGGTGGAGTGAGGGGCGTAGGGGGCGAGGTACAGGGGGGGTGTAAAGGGCAGAGGGGGCAGGGCTAACAGCCAGTGTTGGGCAAGTTACTTTCAAAATGTAATATACTACATGTTACTAGTTACTTTCATTTGAATGTAATAAGTTACTTTACAATATTACTGTCTGTGTAGAGTAACTTGTTACTTATTACAGTACATTACTTTTGCATTACTTTCACCAAAATAACAGCAGCAGCAGAATGACATGACCTCCCGGAACCATCCTGAAAAATAATTTCTACCGCCTTGAAGTCAGTGTAAACAATCCAAAATTCTAAATGTTATCCTATTCCTTTGTTATTGTCATCTATAGTGGTTATTTGCATAAAAACACAGGTTGATTTGGAAATTATTGTATCTTTATTCAAATATGTGCTTTGATAAAAAAAAGAAAAGTAACTCAATTTGTAATTTGTGTTACTTGACAAAGTAACTGGTATAATATTACTGCAATCCTATAAGTAATAAGTTATATTACTGAGTTACTGCTAAAAGTAATATATTACATGTAATATATTAAATGTTAATAGTTACCCCCAACACTGCTAACAGCCATAAGCCTGAGCTCTGTTAGGAGCCCAAAAGGGCAGAACGCTGATCAGTTAGTGAGGGAGTTATTCCTGGCATGTTAGCACCGTTGCCCCACTCAACACATTTTCTATCAGGAGTACTTATGATGGGAGCTAGAGCTTGCCGTAGTGTTTATCAGTGTTTTATCAGCCTATCTCCATTATTTAAAAAAAGATAATGAATAGGTGTATTTTGTGTGTGACTACTTAACTCACAGCGAAACATTCTTCAATGTCATCTTGACCTCCGTTTTATCATATCTAATGTAAACACTTGTCCAAAGCCTCCAACATACCAGGTCAACTCAACTCAACGCATAGCACATGCTTTTAAGCCTCCACACCTAAGTTACACACTGATAGTGGAACACTTAAGCTAAAAGGGCCAGGTTCCTTATCGCCCTAATGATTTCTCCATCTCATTTTGGAACAATGACTCCGGGGGTTTGTAATCCAGTCGAGTTTGAAGGCCACTTGACTGTCAGCAGTTGGATCTAACAGCATGAGAGGCAGCAGTTGGATCTAACAGCATTAGAGGCAGCAGTTGGATCTAACATCATGAGAGGCAGCAGTTGGATCTAACAGCATTAGAGGCAGCAGTTGGATCTAACAGCATGAGAGGCAGCAGTTGGATCTAACAGAATGAGAGGCAGCAGTTGGATCTAACAGCATGAGAGGCAGCAGTTGGATCTAACAGCATGAGAGGCAGCAGTTGGATCTAACAGCATGAGAGGCAGCAGTTGGATCTAACAGCATGAGAGGCAGCAGTTGGATTTAACAGCATTAAAGGCAGCAGTTGGATCTAACAGCATGAGAGGCAGCAGTTGGATCTAACAGCATGAGAGGCAGCAGTTGGATCTAACAGCATGAGAGGCAGCAGTTGGATCTAACAGCATGAGAGGCAGCAGTTGGATCTAACAGCATGAGAGGCAGCAGTTGGATCTAACAGCATGAGAGGCAGCAGTTGGATCTAACAGCATGAGAGGCAGCAGTTGGATCTAGCAGCATGAGAGGCAGCAGTTGGATCTAACAGCATTAGAGGCAGCAGTTGGATCTAACAGCATGAGAGGCAGCAGTTGGATCTAACAGCATGAGAGGCAGCAGTTGGATCTAACAGCATGAGAGGCAGCAGTTGGATCTAACAGCATGAGAGGCAGCAGTTGGATCTAACAGCATGAGAGGCAGCAGTTGGATCTAACAGCATGAGAGGCAGCAGTTGGATCTAACAGCAAGAGTAGGACTAAGATAGCCCCAGGCTAACTTAGCCCTGTTTCACACTTGCAACTTTTAGCCCTGTGTTTAGATGAAAAGTCGGGGATAACCCTGCTCCAGAGCAGGGCCAGCTAGCCGGGCTGAAGTCAGGGTTAGTTAGCCCACTTTGGAGTGGGCCAGGATTGTGCAAGTGTGAACGCTGTGACTGACTTAACCCCGGCTAAGTGTAGTGTGAAAAGCCCTAATGTGGCTAGTGTTATAGTCATATAATATCATTGTTTTTTAGGGTACTGGTGTGTTTTGATCTCATTGTGAGACACTTGCACATGTTGCAACCATTGAGAATAGCTACAGCAGGATTGAGCGGGATTTATATGACCACCACAACCCTGCTTTGGGGTCAATCTTTGGCCTGATGTGATGTCTGCTACATGTACGTCTGGCCTATAAGCCACTCCAAAGAAGTGCAACTATAACTGAACAAACGTCTGATACGGCCTAATGAATTCTTACAAGCCAAAACACACAAGTTACCCAATGTATTTTCAAAAGGTCCCTCGTTCATATGATATGACAATGAAGGCATTATAAGTCTGTGTTTCCCAATGATGCTTGTCCACCATCTCTATACTCTATACTATAACTCAAGTGCTAGTGAAAACCACTGACAGTCATCTGGATAAGTAGAACCAGGCAATCATCAAAGTGCCTTAAGCCCCCATATATCTACACATGGGCCTTGTTCACCTCCATCAGCTCTTGACAATGCTAAAGCCTGGATGTAGACGTTTGTTGATCTTGTAACACACTCTCTCTCTGATTAGGTGACCAAGATGGGTGTACCAGTGAAGAGCAAGAATAATATATGTGTTCAGGTTGTCACCTGCTCCCCTGACTGGTAAGGCTTATAAAAATGCACAAGCATTGAACTGATAGAAGTGCTGTCAGCTCACACCGAATATAACCGTGTGCCGTGGTGTATGGGAGATTTTGACTTATGATGTACATGTACAGTATGCCTGTTTGTTTATATGCCTGCTCCTCCACCTATGCAAATATTATTGTTGGCGGCTCCATAAATGGCCAGGTGTAGACTGTCCCCTCGCCCTGTTCTTGCGTTGCGTCTCTCTGCCCCTTTGTGACATTTATGAAGGTGTGGGGGCTGTGGAATGCAGTATCGTCAGTGGGAGAAGGTCTGACTGCTTGTATTTAAATGTCAATTGTACTTGAGTGGGCTGTTGGCACGGTAGATATTGGTATATTCTGTTCTGTTATTGGTACTGGTATGTCTGCGTGTGCGTGTGAGAGCTTTAAGGTTATGTTAGGTATTTATTCCTCTGTTCGTTGTGAGATGTCTCAGTAAAGAACATTAATTATCTAACTCTGTCTGTCTCTCTGTCTGTCTGTCTCTCTGTCTCGCTCTCTTTATCTGAAGCTCCTTGATGTTCTGGGACATCCGGGCTCCGGCAGGCCAACCAACATCAGCCCGGAAGCAGAATGTGGATGAGGAGCCCCAGGAGAAACCCTACGGTATCCCCGACACCTTCAAACACCTGGACCGGACCTGGAAGCCACTGTTCAGGGTGGGGAACAATATGAAACAGATGATTGAAGGTGAAAGCTGCATTCACATTGTGGTGATATGAGGTAGACGGCAAAACAGATGTTAAATTTGGGCGAACAATGGTCAACTCCACCAATGCTGGCAGACAACAGTCACACACAAAAACAAAACATAAAAATAAAACAGGCACCTGCAGTCACAATTTATTTTTATTTATTTTTTAATTCCCCAACTTCTGCCTTTACCTGCCATCATGTGCCATGGTCAATTTAAACCACATACATTTGTGTACCTGTTCATCTTGTCTTCTCTTTGAATGAAGATAAAGGATAGGACAGTCTAGACTAGAGCAGTAATTCTCAACCTTTTTGAGCCGTGACCCCGAAAAAACGTTAGGCTGGGGTTCGCAACCCCCCTTCCCGCCGTTGCCCAATGCAACGGCAGTGCGCACGCATTCACACACTGATTTCACTCACTCACCAAAATCTTTTTTATACTGTTTAAAGTTAGTAGTTTATATAGCATTATAATGCATTGAATCATTGGTATGGGAGAGTTGATTATCATGGGAGATTTCTTTTTCTTTCTTTCCCCCTTTTTTTGACAATCATCACGCAACCCCCAAAATAATCTGGCGACCCCCCGGGGGTCCCGACCCCCAGGTTGAGAACCACTGGGCTACAGCTGTCTGCTTCTAACTGATCATTTTGATCTAGAGCTGTCTGCTTCTAACTGATCATTTTGATCAATGTTTTCAGAAGAAAAAGATGAACCATTTGAGCTGAGCTATTCCAATTCCCTGCTTGACTTCCTTTTCATGGGAATAAAAATATATATAATTTCTGCAAAATAGAACCTGATAAACATTTTCTAATTAAATCAAATGAGTAATTACACAATTTAACAGATTCATTTTTAGGAATAGTTGAACCTCTTGTCTATCTATTACATTTGGCAATGTGGGCAATGTTTCAATTTTGTGTCCCGGTTGTCGGGAAGGGGGCACACACACACACACACACACACACACACACACACACACACACACACACACACACACACACACACACACACACACACACACACACACACACACACACAAGGAGGCATTGGACATCACTGATGAGTCATCAGTGATGTCATAAGACTGATGATGTAATTAGAGATGTCATAAGGGGGCACACACACACACACACACCCACACACCCGTGCCCATGTAAACTTAAGGGCAATAACATCAGGGCAGGTGAGGCCACGCAGCAGCCGAGCTACAGGCGAGGCCGTGCAGCGGCCAAGCTGCGTATGCAAGCTGCAGGGCGGGCAAGGCCACGGGCGAGCCTAGGAATCAAATGCGCGTAGCACATGAGATGCCTACTTAATCAAAATCACCTTGGCGACAACTGTTATCCAAAACCTTTGGCTTTTTTAGGCCACAATGTGAATGCAACATTACTCGGAACTGTAAGTGCTCCTTGTATGTATGTATGTATGTAAGTAAGTATGTATGTATGTATGTATGTATGTATGTACTGTATGTATGTATGTATGTATGTATGTATGTATGTAAGTATGTATGTATGTATGTATGTATGTATGTAAGTATGTATGTATGTATGTATGTATGTATGTCAAGTGATTGAGGGCAGACAATTACCAATTACTTTTTTTATAACCATGTTTTGCGTCTGTCAGGCGTTAAAAGGCTTCTTCTCCTCTGTCACGCACCAGGTTGCCCTGCCAATGATCGATACCAGCGGGGAATACAGCCCTTTGAAGTTCAGCCTGGAAGACTACACCTGTGACAGCAACGCAGGTGAGGGGTTTACCCTCATGTTTCTGCCCTTCCCCCCCTCCCTCTCTCCCCTCTTCCTTCAGGCAGTCTCTATTTCTGCCCTTCCCCCCCCTCCCTCTCTCCCCTCTTCCTTCAGGCAGTCTCTCTTCATGCTATCTGTTTATTTGTCTTTCTATCAACCTCTTCATTTCCAGCCCTGACCCACACCCTCCTCCCCCTTTCCGGTGATGAACCCTAACCCTAAGTGTAATTTTGAAAAAGTGGGTAAACTAGGGCATGAATTAAGTGAGTTTAGTTTAGTTTCTTTTCTTTTCTTTTTTGCCTTACAATTTATGTATCTTGTAAAGCACTTTGAAACTATGTTCTCATATTGCTATTAGGTTATTATTACCCTCCACATCCCCGCCCTTTCCCCCCCCCCCCCCCCTTACTCCTCAAAGCAACACAGGTGAGTTGGAAGCTGAATGTTTGTGAAGGCGGCCGGGCTAGCAAAGAAATCAAATGACATCAGACCAGTGGAGGCAATAACCAAGACTCCCACCCGCAGACACGGCCAATAGCTTGTTTTCAGGTGACGTTACGTCAAGGGGCAAGACATGTGCCAGATCATGCTGGAGGGCAACCAGCAGCAGGCTACTTTTGCTACATAGGAAGCGATAGGAAAGCAGTAGCAAAAGGCCTATAGGTTTGCACTGTTCATGGCTGTTCCAACCGGTCGAATCGAGAGAAAAACAAGAGCTACTTTAGAATCCCTAAAGTGCAAACAAACAAGTGGGGAAAAAAAACTCAGTGAAAAATGGCGGCAGAGATGGATAAAAAAAACAACATGCCGTGTAGTATGAGGTCTGGAGGACGAGGTCATTTGTAATGTCTGCCGCCTCCACACGGGGCATCCAACCCTCTTGATGCTGCCCTCCTGCACTGTTTTCAACCTCATCGGAATCACATGGTTGCAAACAAGCTATTGTGTCTATCCACCTTATTTCTAGCTGCCATGATGCCTTACGTGAAATATGGGTGCTGACACAGACACACTCGAGCCCGTAGATCTCCGTGAAGTGAGCAACAATCTCCCACAGTTTCACTTCCGGTTGACCGATTTGAACCCTAAACCCCCGTAGCGCGTACGGCTTGGCAGAAATCTCGTCGATAAATATCCAGAGTTGTTCAAAGAGCAACAGAAATAACGGATGTGATAGATAAAACTATTACATTCCCTCAAATAAGTCGTCAAACAAGTGTATTTATTGTGACAAGCAACTTTTTTTTCCCAGCGTCAGAATTTTTGCAAGGTTCTAAACCGGACCTTGCACCCATAATTATTTTACAGCGAGGCATTCAAAAATAAGGTGGACAGGAAAGTCTCACCAAGCCGGAGGTACCGCTGCCGGGAATTGAACCGCGGTCTCTCCACAGTGGTACTGTAGGTGTGTGCTTTTACCAGACGCCCACGTTTTTATCCAGTGTCTGTTCTCCTCGCTACTGAATTTGCGGATTCTGCTTTGGATCGGTGAGCACAGTGATCAGCAGTGTCTCACTCGCCCCCTCGGGTCTTCCCCCCCCCCCCTCTCTTCCTCTCTCTGTCTCTCTCGCTCTCTCTCCATCTCTCTCTCCTCTCCGCTCTGGTTTCATAGCACTTTATTAAGTGATACCTCCCAGACAAGGCCGGTATAGTGGCGAAGCATTAGCCTTGTTGACTGTCAGCTCGTTGCAATATGCAGCTTGAGCTCCTCCAGGGCCAGGAGGTGTTCCCTGTGTGTCTCGGCTGGTCAAGAAGAGACCCCGTCTTTGTCCAGAAGATGTTCCCTGTGTGTCTCGGCTGGTCAAGAAGAGACCTGTCTTTGTCCGGCCGAAGGTCTGCCCCCGTAAACACGGCTTTGGCGGCCAGCGGTTATGGAATTAATGCGCTCACTTACCCAGGCAATAAATCTGCCGGATTTCTCAGCAGCCCCGGGGCCAGTCTTTTATTAGGTTTTAATGAATCCCTTTATGATTAATACTTTGATGTGACTTAAGATGTTTTACTCACATTGATAGACACGTCTGCCTCTGAGCACCCTATTCAGTGCTACACCTTGTACTTTGTGTCGTCTCTGATGAACTCACCGTTACAGTGGTAGCCATTGTAGAAGTCTCCCACCCGTCCCCAAAACCAAGATATTCCAAACAATCCCTCTTGGGGATCAAGCAACCGTTGAGCAGCTGCAGTGTTGGGATGTTTGATGTAGACAATGTCTACGTCTGTAGCGGCGTTAATATCGACTGTCTCCGCTCTCGTTGAACGTCACATAATATCTTTACACACATCTTAACCAGGGGAAAGTGGCTCTAGGAGGAGGTGTGTGATGGGGTAACGTGATCTGACCTTCAATAGCTAATCTAACAGAGGGGGGGGGGGGGGGGGGGGGGGTGTGGGACGCGGTCGGGAACAGCCCGCTGATAAGGGGGTGTGAACAGATTGTCCTGTACTGTCCCTGACAGACAGTCGGGCTTTTGTGATGGAAAAGGGCACTTCCCTGCTCTCCCCCCACCCCGCCCTCTGCCCCCCATCTCCCGTCTCCCTTACTGCCCCCCCCCCCCACACACACCCCTCACCCCACCTCCCGTCTTCTCGCTTTACTCTCCCCTTGCCCTCGTCCTCCTCTTGCCAACCCATTCACCTTCCCTTTTGAAGCATTTTAAAGCCCATGTATCACAGCCTTAATGAAAAGGCATTTGTTCAAGCGTTTCCCTCATGTCGCGCTCCCTCCCTCCCTGACTGTGTCCCCTGACAGACGGTGTCCACCTGCATGACGAGATGTCCGAGGTCAGCCGGCAGTACAGCCAGCTCAGAGCGCCCTCAGCCAAACCAGTCACATCTCTGGAAGACGTCAACACCAAGCTCTACATTGGAACTGAGGTAAACATCCCCCCCCAATAAGATCAGGTTTTTAAAGCAAGATTTTGCTTCGGTACATTTTCTACTTCAGCGCGCTTCAATACCATCTTTGTTAGTGACTTTTTTTTTCTCACCCTCTGACATTACGTACAGTTTTTTCCCCCATCTTAATGCTATTGATATTGAAAACAGACAACATGACTTCTTGGGAAAAATTTGGCCAGAACTTTAGATGAAACGGTATGAAAATGTCATGTCACAAATATAGTGATCGTGTTCATCAATATTATCACGCCATTGTTAAAAGGTGCTGAAAATTTTTCAAAAAGTACTGATACACTCGCTGAAATCATTTCACCAAGTTTTATATTGGGGGACTGGGGGGAATAGCGTGATCCTCCCACGTGCTACGTCCTGCCGGTGAAACTCCTCACTGTCAGGTGACTACTAGTACACATGTATCGGAGGAAGCATGTGGTAGTCTATGGCTCTCTCCACATCGGCAGAGGGGGTGGAGCAATGTCCGAGACAGCAGGTGGAATTGGCCAAATACAATTGGGGAGAAAATCTGAGAAAAATCTACTAAAAAAACAAAAAACATTATTTACATGTTTTTACTGCTGGCAGGATGGGGAGATTGTTTACACTGACTGGAAGTTGGAGAAGGACGACTCTGGACGGATATACAGTAAGTTGGCAGTACCGTTATCATTGTTGCTTAAAGGCTTGACATTAGAGGTATTCACGGGTCGCGATCCCTAATGGACCTGGGGAATTTGTGCTTGGACCCGTTTGGACCAGACAATTAAAATATAATAGGGGTAGTAGCATGGCTCCAGATGTTTTTTCAAGTCAACCTTTCTACCAATAGAGTTGAGTCGTCACGTGGTGCAGCGCCGGTATTAAAGTGCAGTAACTTAAGAGGTGCAGAAATCAACTGAGCATGAAAACGCCCACAGAGGATTTTGGACAACAGTGGGAAAACAGCTAAATGGAAGCAAGCGAGAAATACAGTGCAGAGACTGATCTGACATGCAAAGAACTGCTATGCAAATGAAATACAATAACTGAAAAAGAAGAAGCCCATCAATAAAGAGCTTGGGCGAAAAACATCTGGGGCGATGATGAATAATTTGACAACATGGATGTTGCAGAGACCCTGAACAGGTCTTTTTCTGAAGCATGGACTGGAAATAACACTTATGCATGCTTTCCCTTCCCCAAACCTATCAGTTTGGGTGAGTTATGCAGCAATGAAACAGTCCCTCCTAAGACTAAATCCTAGAAAAGCCAGTGGTCCAGATGCTCTCCCACCTTGGTTACTAAAGCAATGTGCTGATGATCTTGCACCAGTTGTCACACATCTAGTGAATTGCTCCTATCAACTGGGAGTTGTACCTAATGAATGGAAGGCTGCAAACATCTGCCCTGTCCCAAAAGTCCCAAACCCAAGACAGATAGGCGACTGGAGGCCAATTTGCCTAACCTCATGTCTTGGAAAGGTCCAGGAGCAACAGCCCTGAAATAATGCAAGAATCAGCATGCATATTTACCAGGATATAGCACACAAATGCTCTTGTTGAAGCCACCCACACCTGGCTTACTCAGACAGACTTGCAATGCACCAATGGCCCAGATACTGCTGGCTGATATGTCAAAGGCAAAAGCTGTGTCATTAGACTCTCTGACATAGAAACCGATACATCAATGGAAGGTGAAGCAAGGTGGCTTGAGGAATGGGCTGCGGCAAATAATATGCTTCTTAATGGCAGGAAGTCAATGGAGCTGAGAGTATGCTTCACTAAGAACCCTCCCCAGCCAGCACCTCTAATCCTCAATGGCCAGGTTGTCCCTGTTGTGACAAGCACAAAATACCTGGTTTCCTCCTGGACAATCAGCTCAGTGGAGATGTTCACTGGGTTTCCACCTGGACAATCAGCTCAGTGGAGATGCTCACGTCGATTTTCTCACTGTGATGCTAAGAAATGGGCTCCCTGTAGAAGACCTGGGGCCAGATTCACCAATGTGTTCTTAAGATAGATCGTAAGAAATGACAAGAAGAAAATTTAGGACGTTCTTAAGAAGGTTTTGTGAATCCGGCCCCTGGTCGATATCTATAACACACTGATCACACCATGTCTAGAATATGGGAGTGTACTGCTTGTAGGCTGTACGGCTAAACAACGAGCCACCGTGGACAGGGTTCAGAAAAGGGCTGTGTAGAATAATTACGAGGTTCAAGGACGTCTCTTTGTATCTACCTGATCTGCAAACACGAAGAGAACAGACCACTGTGAAGCTGATTCAGGACATGATGCACCAGCCTAACCACCCGCTCCACCACATCCTCCCTCATAGTAAGAAAGAAAGGACTGGCCGTGTTCTGCGCAAAGGCAATCAGCAACCAGCTCAGTGGCCTTGTGGTCTGAGTGTCCGCCCTGAGACTGGGAGGTCGTGAGTTCGATCCCTGGCCGAGTCATACCAAAGACTATAAAAATGGGACCCATTTGCCTCCATGCTTGGCACTCAGCATCAAAGGGTTGGATTTGGGAGGTTAGATCACCATATGATTCCCGAGCGCGGCGCACGCTTCCGCTCACCGCTCCCCAAATGCAGAGAACAAATTTCACACATTGTGTGACAATCAGTGGGACTTTACCTTTACCTTTAGTTGTCGTTGCCAAAAATCAGAACAAATAGACTGAGAAACTCCACCATCTATAGACCTTATTCGATTGACGTCACTCACGTACGGGCACGCCCACCGCCGCCATATTCTCGACATAGCGCTGCAGCTTTAAGTGACAACCTATGTGAGAGCAGCGTTTATAGGAAGCTAGCCGCCGTTAGCGTTACCTGTATCGTTCCAATTGTGTTCGGATGGTGACCTGCATTAGGCATGGCTGTAGTAATGACAGCAATAAAGTACCCGTGGTTTGTTTCTATCTCTACCGTCCACAGACGTGAAGGGAGCGAGACGGAGGATACGTCAGCACAGGAGAGGTGTGTGGATAGTTGGGAGAGACAGGTGAAACTTTCTGACAGCTCCTCACAGCAAAGTCTGTTCACCTCATTTTTTCTTTTGTTTATTATTACAGGCATTAACGGCAGCATACAAACAACAACTCTGGGTTTTTTATTGCTGTCATCACTATTGCAATTTTGTAATGGAACAGAAACGACAATAAGGCCGTTACTATAGTTGTCAGCTGCAGGACGGTATGTCAACAATATGGCGCTGTTCGGGTTTAGCGAATAAGGTCTATAGTGATGTCATATAAGATCACAAATGATGTCATAATGCTGTCATAATGTGGGGGCTTATTTTTCAGTGAAGAGAAAGGTAGAGCGCACATCTAGTCACAGAAGGTAGGTGCCGGACAAATTAAACAAACAGTAAAAATAAATAAAATCCTCACACTGGAATAAATGTCCCCCGGTCAGTTTAATAATCATATTTTAATAAGTGTATTTTTCAGTCCCTCAGTAAATTGTGATTTTGCGATCACAACCAATCTCTGCAATATTTGCGGGGGCTTGCAATTTTTCAAAATCCATGCGATTTCTCCGCAAAAATGGCAAAACAGGTTCCTCAGATTGCAATATTTGCCAGTTCCCACAATTTTACAGCAAAAATAAATTCACAAAACTTCAGAAATTCCAGTTATAGTTAGAACAAGCGTGAATCCTCCATAGCTGCTGCCGCCAGTCAGAATTGACGTCATAGACACTGATGATGTCACAATCACTTCACACAGCCCTCCACAATATGTTAATGACGTCATATACATTGTGACATCATCAGTGCGGACATCCAGCTACGTTTGGGATACCCCTGCTACCCCTGCTACTGCTCCCTAATGATGTCACCCAGTGATGTCATTGTGATGTCACCAGTGATGTCACTCGAGCAATTGTGATGTCATCGGTGATGATGTCATTACTGATGACATCACTGATTGCATCACTCAGTGATTACATCACAATTGCTGGAGTGACATCACTGATGACATCTTCATCGCTCAAGTGACATCACTGGTGACCACCAATTCTATCATAAAGTGATAGTCATTTTTCCATAATCAGTGACATCATAAATCGTCCCTGCAGAGGCTACCCTGCAGAGGTTATAAGTAGCATAGTGCAACCATTGTAAATCAAGATCTCACCAATTCTCATCACCAATTCTAGGTATGAGTTATATTATGGAGGGAACAAAAGGTCACAACCAGGGCTGGATTCACATGGAGGCCCCAGACGGTTACGACCAGGAATGGGGCCTAATAAGGCTCCATTCCTCCATCATATGGCTTAGAGATTTTCTTGATGTCGAGAAAAAGTACCTCCTAATAATGCTGGAGGAGCAGACCACCAAGTTTACAGCCTGCCATGCCGAGAAGACGGGCCTCCGCCAAAAGCTGGAGGAGCAGGCAACCAAGTTTGCAGCCTGCGAGGCCGAGAAGAGTGGCCTCGGCCAAAAACTTGAGGAGCAGGCAACCAAGTTTGCATCCTGCGAGGCCGAGAAGAGGGACCTCTGGCAAAAACTGGAGGAACAGACGACAAATTTTGCAGCCTACGATGCCGAGATGAGGGCCCTCCGCCAAAAACTGCAGGAGTGCACCACCAAGTATGCAACCTGCGATGCCGAGAAGAGGGGCCTCCACAAAACACTGGAGGAGCAGGTCATCAAGTTTGCAGGCTGCGATGTCGAGAAGACAGGCCTCCGCCAAAAGCTGGAGGAGCAGGCAGCCAAGTTTGCTGCCTGCGAGGCAGAGAAGAGTGGCTTCTGCCAAAAACTTGAGGAGCATGCTTCCAAGTTTGCATTCTGCGAGGCCGAGAAGAGGGACCTCCGGCAAAAACTGGAGGAGCAGACCACAAATTTTGCAGCCTGTGATGTCGAGAAGAGGGTACTCCGCCAACATCTGCAGGAGCTGACCACCAAGTTTGCAGCCTGTGATGCTGAGAAGACGGGCCTCGATGCCGAGAAGAGGGGCCTCCGCCAAGACCTGGAGGACCAGGCCAGCAAGTTTGCAACCTGCGATGCCGAGAAGAGGAGTCTCCGCCAAAAATTGGAGGAGCAGGTCATCAAGTTTGCAGCCTGCGATGCTGAGATGAGGGGTCTCCGCCAAAAACTAGAGGAGTGTACCACCAAGTATGCAGCCTGCGATGCTGAGAAGAGGGGACTCCGCCAAAATCTGCAGGAGCTGACCACCAAGTTTGCAGCCTGTGATGCTGAGAAGACGGGGCTCGATGCCGAGAAGAGGGGCCTCCGCCAAGACCTGGAGGACCAGGCCAGCAAGTTTGCAACCTGCGATGCAGACAAGAGGAGTCTCCGCCAAAAACTGGAGGAGCAGGTCACTAAGTTTGTAGCCTGCGATGCCGAGAAGAAGGACCTTCGCCAAAAACTGGAGGAGTGGACCACCAAGTATGCAGCCTGCGATGCCGAGAAGAGGGGACTCCGCCAACATCTGCAGGAGCTGACCACCAAGTTTGCAGCCTGTGATGCTGAGAAGACGGGGCTCGATGCCGAGAAGAGGGGCCTCCGCCAAGACCTGGAGGACCAGGCCAGCAAGTTTGCAAGCTGCGATGCCGAGAAGAGGAGTCTTCGTCAAGAACTGGGTGAGCAGGCCACCAAGTTTGCGGCTTGCGATGCCGAGAAGAGGGGCCAACGCCAAGACCTGGAGGACTGATTGTGATATCAGTGATGATCTCATCACATGAGCAATTGTGATGTCAGTGATGATCTCATCACATGAGCAATTGTGTGATCAGCGATCTCATCAGTGATGTCACTCAAGCAATTGTGATGTCATTGTTGATGTTACTTGAGCAATTGTGATGTCATCGATGATGAGGTCATCAGCCCATAGTGACCACGCCACGTTGAAATTTATGACAGAATGTAGGGAAACAGTGGATGGACAAATCGAGAAGCAGGTGGTAATGCAACATAAAGGATGGCCACTGCCATAAAACACTAAAGAAGTCCTCTCACATAGACATTGTGACATCACCAGTGATGTCACAATGGCTCGAGTTACATCACAATTGATGCTACAGCTGGGCACTGTGAAGACGATCACCAGTGAAAGAAACGGACATGGTTATTGGAGCAGCAGAGCTGAGTGCAACTAGAATTCATTTCTAGTAAGTTATTAATTTCCATATAATTTTTTGTCAAAGCTACAGGGAGCCCCACTGGAGAGGGGCTAAAGAGCCGCAGGTTGCCTACCATACCCCTGATCTATCTACGCTACAGTACATTGCCTTAAAATGTTTCCATAATTTCCTTACCCCAGGATGTTTTCTGAGGAGACTCCAACAATACTTGTAGTGTTGAACATTGTACAATTACAGTCTGTTTGAGCAGTAGTTAATTGGAGGTTGTCCACAAAAGTGCTGCAGCCTAGAGACAAAACAAACAATTGACACTGAAAAGATCACAACATCAGCAGCCTCCTAATTATTACACTTTTTCCTCCTATTTTTATAACCATCATTAAGTCAGTCATCATTAAGGCCAGTTGCATTTGATGACCCTGGTGCTCCTCAGCATGTTTAGTGTTCAATTCATGAATAATGAAGGGAAAACAGCTATAAGCATTAAAGGGAAATTCAATTATACGAACTCCCTGTGAACCAACAGGTTATTTGGCCAGCACTCTGTTATTGCACCCAACTTTGATTAAAGCACTGATTAAGCTTGCAGGCACAGACGCACACACAAATGCTCACGTGCGCACGCGCGCACACACACACACACACACACACACACACACACACACACACACACACACAATCTTTCCTCTTTCTCCTTTGCTTCTGACTTAATGCCCCTACACTCTGTCACTACTTTGTGCAGTTTTTGTCTTCTGGAGGTTAACTGTGATTCCTGGGGCAGCAGAGTTGTGGCTGTCAAACACAACAACGTATCTCTCTGTCTGTCCTCACTCCCAGCTGCCAAACCTGTGCATTGTTTCTGCACCCATGACTGGTGGGTGAATACGGTGCAACGCTCGCCCTTCTTCAAAGACATCATTTTGACAGTTGGGGGCTGGAAGTTCGCCATCTGGAAGGAGGACGTCATGGTAACAACATGCATTGCTTCACCAACAAGTAGCTCAGCAACAAAATAAACTGATTCTAACTTTATTTGATTTCTCAGGATTAACATTCAAAGTTATTCTCGACCTGATTTCAGTCGGTGACCATCTACAACAGGGATGGGCAACTGGTCTTTTTTATTTTATTTACAAGGCAGACGTTTTGGGTGAATAAACTAAATGTAGCATACTTAGAAAACTATAGAAAGCATTAATACTCCACTAACTAACAAACTAGGTTAGACCACCCAAATCAGTGTTTTTATTTTACTCTACGTCCCTGAACATGGCATTACTAAATATATGTGAACATATAAATATAATGTTGGTATAATAAACTTTGATTACCAGTATATTTTGTCCTTTTCATCGAATTAGTAGCTATAATTAGGTAATTGGGAGTGATGGGGTTACAGTAGGCTACCAGTGGAAGTGCACGGTCACAATCTGGCCCTCTGGTAGCCAGGACATTTTGTGTGGCCCCCTCTATATCATCAAAGTTGCCCATCCCTGATCTACAAGCCGATGCATAAGCTGAAACTGATAAACATGCAAGATTGACTGCCATTCAAATCCCTTGACTATCCTGCGTCATCCAGCAAGGCCCCATCCTGCAGTCAGCATGCTCTGAGCAGCTGTACACCACGGGGTACTGGTCCCAATCCCGACCGGCTGTCTTCTTCATCGGGAAGGAGGACGGCGACATTGAGGTGTGGGACTTGCTGGAAAAAACCCACAAACCCTTGCAGGTCCACAACGTCACCACGGCCAAGATCACCTGCATGAAGCCCTGGATTTTCTCCCGTGAGTTCTTCACCAATTTGAACTGTAAAATACAGTATTTTATTCCGTTAGTCCCCACCATGGACTGTAAATATAAGGTCCCCACCCTGCACATGAAACTATGCTCACCTACATGACAAGTGTGTTCAGAGATATGAAGCTCATTTACTGCTTTTATGTTGCTTTTTCCACAGACAAGCTGCACTTCCTGGCTGTGTCTGATGACCTTGGAATGCTTCATATTCTTGAAATTCCACGGATGCTCCACAGCGGTTCCAGTCATGAGGTAAGACGGTCCAACATCCTCCTGTATTCACCTTAAAAGAGTACATGATTAGTTAAGAGTATGATGTTTCTGTTTTCTTTGCAAAAACAATGACATACTCTTCATCAAGATTGGAGTGAGGTATAGTCACATTTTGTGGATGTAAACAACTTCTGCGCGTTTCTGTTTTTACTGCATTGATGTGTTGACAGTTCATCTAGCTTGTCAGGAAGGGGGTTAAATAATGCTCCAAAGTTAGGCAACATTTTGGCGAGGGGTAGAACTACCATGGCTATTTTCAATTTGCCTAGAAAATAAATAGAGTCCGCACACTGATATTTGTCAGCTCCCAGGTCAGTTTATTTAACGTTTCGACCCAAAGGTCTTCATCAGAAATGTAGGAGGAGCACTCATATACATACCGGGACTCAACACCGATTGGTGGAGAGACAACTAGACAGGTGAAAACATTTGTGTCAATCAATGCTCATACAGAACAATACATAGATACCGGTATACATTTGCATGTAAGTAAAAGTACAGAGTGTATAGACCTTCACTACTAACAACTGACATTATATAAATGCAAACCCAAAGAAAAGAAAAGAAAACATTATATAAATCTATTCAGTGTAAGCAGTGTAGGTAGTGTGTTGGGTCACATAGAAAACCAACAATATCTTTAATAGTTATAAAATGAGACCAGTATTCTAGATACTGGCCTCAAGGAGGTTTCTCATTAGCCATGAGGTGTGCAAAACACTAATAGTCATGACAACACAGTATAACCACCAACAAGCACCAGGTAGAATTACATAGAGAAAAAAGAGAGGCCCACAGTCTCTAGACCATGGTCAGGATTACCTACACTGAGATCAGGGACAGCAAAAAAGAATCAACAGTGTGTAGAGGAGAACAAATATGCGTTGGACAAAAGGTAGCAAAAATTATCTTAATAAAGTTCAAATTAATTTAAGAAAAGGGGTCAATAAGAGGGAGAAAGGTCCCAGATTAACTGTACCAACTGAGTATGTTGATAAGACCGTACTTATCAACAGTGTTGAGTCCCGGTATGTATATGAGTGCTCCTCCTACTTCCTCCTTCATTTCTGATGAAGACCTTTGGGTCGAAACGTTAAATAAACTCACCTGGGAGCTGACAAATATCAGTGTGCGGACTCTATTTATTTTCTAAGTTTATTTGCCTTTTGTCCTGCACCTGACCTCCTTCAAGCGGATGTGCACGCCCTACTTCTTTCATTATTTTCAATTTTCCCCCTCACAATTTTTAACTGCCCCCTCAGTCACTTGATCCCGGAGCCGGGCCTGAGCTGTAATGTGATTGAAATCTGTCCAGTTTTATGATTCATAGCTATACTGTAGTGGTGGAGTGAAGGTAAAAGGGGCCGTATGGATAGGAAGGTGATAGGAGTCTGGATTCGAGGGGTGGGTAGGGTTAGTGCAGTGGTTCCCAACCTTAGGATCGCAACCCTAAGTGGGGTCGCCTGGAATTCAAAAAGGGTCGCCTGAAATTTCGATTTTAATTTATTTCTTCATTTTATTTTTATTTTTTACACCAGACCCAATTTAAATACTACTGAAGATGATTAGGGCCGCTTGCGATTTATTAATTTTTTTACTTATTTTTTAGTTCTGAGTTTAAAGTGATAATCTCTAAGATTTCAGCTTTGTTCTCTTGGGTGACACCTATGGCGATGAGTGGTAATTGCAGGTGACATCCAAACAGTGTTACATTATGTGACATTATTTACTAATGTCACATAATGTCACTATACTGCAAAGGCTTCCATCAATGGACCATAGCCTCAATCAACATTGTGAGTGACTCTTAATTTATTTATTTTTATTTAGATGAAAATATTTGAGATTATAACTATAAATCAGGATTCTGAGAATAAAGTCAGAGTTTTGAGATTAAACTCAGAATTCTCAGATTAAAGTCAGAATTCTGCAGGGAAACAGAAGCATACTATGTGACATCACTGACGATGTCACTGATGACATCATCGATGGTGTACCGGAATTTGAATGTCACAGGTCCCTAGATTTTTGCGACGTCAAAATAGGGTCACGAGCCAAAAAATGTTGCGAACCCCTGGGTTAGTGGCTAGGGGAATGTGGGTGGTGTTGGGGGGCGGAGTCTGGATTAGGGTGGGTAGGTGGATATAGAGACACTGCATGAAATAGGCCACGCCCATCACGGGGGAAAGCTCTCCATTCACTTCCACACACCAGCGTCATTTTCTTTGAATTAAACATGGATAAAAGCTGTTGTGTGATGGGCTGCGCAGACAACTAATGTAAAAAATCTGCAGTGTCTCTATGGGTGGGCTGGCTAGGGGGCTGTGGGTGTGCCGTGGGCTTAAAGGTTTGGGCTTGTTCATTAAGAGAAAGCACTGCTGGTATCGATGCTGTTGCAAATGAGTATTGTGTTTCACATTTTTTGTATCAATATTTAATCATACTATCGATACCTGTTGTAAATGAGTATTGTATTCGTTCCAGATTTTTAGTCTCAATACTATTGATACTTTTGACAACATTACTCCAAACTTCTGAACCTTTTTTAATCATCTATATACATTACCTTGGGACTGCTAACCAAGACCCTTCTCCTCTCTCTATGTGCAGAGGCTGAATGTGAGGAGATACTTTGAGACAGAGGTAGACAGGCTGCTGTATTTTGCCAAGAGGGAGGAGATATGGGCCCAAGAGAAGAGGGAGATGGACGCCGAGGAACTCAAGAAGAAAACAGTGAGATGTTTTTCTTATCCAGGGACGCTGGTTTGTTGATGGAGGGTTGCAGGTTTGAATCTATGAAGTGAAGTGAATGAGAGTTACTTCTCTCCACCATCAATAACTGCCATCAACCTGCCCTTGAGCAAGACTGATCCTCTGCCCTGACATAACCCCATTTTGAGAACCACTAGTATAGGTGAGCACACCTCTGATAACAGTGAGACTTGCAAATGGCTTTTATCAACTCAGTTAAAAATGCTTACACCAATTCGGCAAAGTTGAGATTGTAACAGCTGGGAAAGCCCCCCCCCCCCTCTTTCTCTTTCTCTCTCTCTCTCTCTCTCTCTCTCTCTATCTCTATCTCTCCCCCTTCCTCTCATGTTTAATTCATCCAGATGGTTATTTGATCCTGGGCACGGGGGAGAGTGTGCTTATTGACAGCCAGTGCCTGGCAGTCTGTCATATTGTTGGCTTTCAGCTGACTATCGGAGCTGCATCTCTTAGAGTGGAAGCTCTCAAACCTTCCATAATGCACTCCAGCCTCCTATAGAGCTCAACAATTTGGAGCAAAAAATAAGAAATAAAAACACATTTTATTTTTTGCTTCAAGTGAAATGTTTTATGGTCACTCACGATTCAGCAGGTGGCTGGTTGATTTGGTTCCAGGCTTAAAAAAGGATTTTTTTTGAAACACCTATGGAGAAAATGAATGGAACTGAAGGAGCTGAGAAAAGGTGGATGGTTACTGTTGAGCTCTATTCATAGCTTTCAAGGGGCGTTACGTGCTGCCGGGAACGCCCACCTGGTGGTCAAAAAACTTGTTCATTCCACTGCCGCCGAATCACTAGTTTCTCACGCTGTTTGTTCAGCCAAAATGCTGGATACCTGTTGTGCTATCGGTTGCACTAACCGACGAGGAGACACGCCTGGCTTGTGCTTTTACAGAATGCCGTCGGAGAAAGAAAACTCAGAAAGGAGGAGGTTGTGGATTTGTGCGATTAGACGTGGTTCAGTCGCTGGGGAGGGCAAATGGCTACCATCAAAGTACACACGTCTTTGCAGCCAACATTTCATCAAAGGTAAGCTCAAGTAACGTTAACGGGGTATTTTAATCATTATTGTAACGTTACTTGAGCTTACCTTTGATGAAATGTTGGCTGCAAAGACGTGTGTACAAACGGCTGAACAAACAGCATGAGAAACGCGGCTGGCAGCGAATGAACAAGTTTGTTTTTTGACCACCAGGTGGGCGTTCCCGGCAGCACGTAACGCCCCTTGAAAGCTATGAATAGAGACACTGCATGAAATAGGCCACGCCCATCACGGGGGAAAGCTCTCCATTCACTTCCAAACACCAGCGTCATTTTCCTTGAAATAAACATAGCTAAAAGCTGTTGTGTGGTGGGCTGCGCAGACAACAAATGTAAAAAAAACGCCACTCCCAAGCAAAACTAGGAGGCCATTGAGAATTGGCCAGAAGAAAAATGTGGAGCTAGCTGTCAAGGAAGTAAGTTGGAGTGTTCATCTTCTGTATATATGATCTTTGTGTTCAACACATGACATAGGAGAACACCAGGATTGGGGGGGGAGTTTTTGTTTTTCCCTGTTTTGGGCGTGGTTTCTGAATGATGACGCGCTCCGCAGTGTCTCTATGCTCTCATGTGGCAGTAGCATAGGAGCAGGGTAGCTGCCACCTTTTACGTACGCTTTAGTGGGAATTATGCTAGATTTCTGCATAGTGTGTGGTTCAATATTTGGTGAATTAGTGTCTCTTGGGACGGGATGGGTTGGGATTGAAAATGCTCATCAAATCTAATTGTAAACAACTGAATAAATCCTGACACAGAGAAGTTCATTGTAAACTACTCATCCAAATGATACTCTTAACTCGCCAAGGGAATGCATAGTGATTATGAACACAGCATCCGTTTTGTTTTGCTGCAGTAATCCCGCCATTGTTTCCATGTTTGTGGTTATTTTCTCATCTCTTCCACCAACAGGAGACATGATGGTTCTGTTGTCTTGCTTATGCTGTTGTGTCAGAATGGTGCAAGAAACCAAAGTGCACTTTATCTGCACAACTGCAGGCGTTCATTTGAGTTACATCTCGTTCCCAGCCAGACGCGAACACCCCAATTAACTTGAAGGTCAAATACCTTACGAGGACAAGTCACCTCAGGAATTTAAAAGAAACAATGCTGTATGATTACTGTTTTCCTGTGTGTGTCAATGTGTGCGTCTCTGCCTGTGTGCGCCTTTGGTGTGTTTCTCTGTGTATCTGTTTGGATTTGTCTCATCTCGCCGTGATTAGAGTGAAATTTTAAAGTCATTACAGGAAACTATCATTAAACAAACCCTCACTTAACCACTCCATTCACAAGTCGATTATTTCTCAGTCACGTTGCCAGGGAAACGCAAGTCTGGTGAATGGTGTGAAAGGTGTGTGGCACAATGAAAAGTTTCCTCTCAAAAAGCATTTCCTTTGAGGCGAGAGGAAACGATATGAATAGTGGTCCAGATGTTTATATTGTAAATTTTTGCTAATGAAATTATCAAGATACTGAGGCGACCTGGGTGAAACACACTTAGTCCTAGAAGAGTTATAACATTGTGTGATCCAGATTGGACTTTATCATTCCTGCTTCAACGAGGGGAAAATATCAGATCTAGCTTAGAAAGTCCTGTTCTCTGGCTCTGTGTGACTCCAGTTTCACTCTGGGTTTTGTCCCCAGGAGATTGTCCCCTCTGTAAAAACTCTGGGGCAGCTCGACGAGGAGGACAGGAAGCTGTATGAGCAGTACCTGGCGCTGGAGAAGCCCATCCTGCAGGGCTCCAACCTGCTGCCAGCCACTGACAACACACAAGACATGTGATCGCACGCACGCACGCACACACACACACACACACACACACACACACACACACACACACACACACACACACACACACACACACACACACACACACATTCTTACTTAGGTCACTTATAAGTATGAAACTTGTTAATAAAAGCAGCTTTCAAAACATTGACACACCCTTCCTGTATATGTTTTGAGAATTTGATTTTGCCATTGACATTTAGACAGTCCTTGGAAGAGGGATTCGTGGACCACACATCAGAGATCTAGTTACTGGGTAATGCCATCCATTAGCTCCCTGCTCCCCGCTGATCCCCTAGGCTCCAGGTAATGAAATACATTTTGGAATGGCCCAAGGACCTAAACTTGGCAGGAAATCATTTCATGGTTCTTTAATTTCATGACTCCTATCTGTTTTGTCCTGTAACTGCTTGTTGTAGAAAAGTACGTTATATACAATATGTATATTAATATAATATGGCTCATGTCATGTCTCATATAAAATATTAATCGGCCCATGGCCGCCTGCTATTGATTTACACCATTGATCTGCACTGCAGCAGCATCTTGTGAAACATCCCTACATTAGCAGAGAGGTAAACCTCCCCAATAAACAAGCAATGAAGTTAGGATCTTTCATTCGTCCTTTAAAGATATTTAGACTAATTTCACAGAATACATAAAATGACAATTTTCTTTTATCAAAAGTGTGTTTGTTTGGCAATACATTTTGTTTATATATATATATACATTATATATATATATATATATATATATATATATATATATATATATATATATATATATATATATATATTCCCCCCGTCTTCATTTAACTTTGCCAATTCCATCTGCCGATCTGGGAAGAGTTGTAGACTAGCACATCCTTCCTCTGATACATGCGCAGTCGCCACCCGCTTCTTTCCACCTGACATGCGGAGTTTCACGTAGCACGTTGGAGGATCACGCTATTTTCTACAGTTCCCCCGCCCCCCGAACAGGTGCTAACCGACCAGAGGAGGCACTAGTGCAGCGACCAGGAGGACACGTACCCTTAATCCGGGTTCCCACCCGCAGACACGGCCAATTGTGCCTGTATGGACACCCGACCAAGCCGGAGGTAACACGGGGGCTCGAACCTGCGACCCTCGTGTTGGTAGGCAGGGAATCTAGCGCTGCACCACAGTGCAGTACATAACCAGAGTTATGTACAGTGTGAATGGATAAATGGGTATTTTGGTTATCAGTCTTGAAAGGTTGTCACGGGCTTTTTTTTCTACCGTTTTTCTTGAAAAGAAGCAACATTCAGAAACTGATGAGTTTCCGAATGCCTTATTTCATTTCTCTGATCATTCCAGTGGGCAGCCTGGCTGAAATGACAAAGCACCGACTCCCACACACTGTCCACACCTGACACACTGTCCATTCCCATGACAAGATCATTCAATGTCTCAGATGTAGCGATGGAGCACAGCTTACCATAATACACCAATACTAAGGTCTCCTCATTAGCCTCGCTCCTTCACTGGGGAGAACATGAGGACAGCTGGAGGACATGAGGACATGGCGGGTCCATCTCAGGTCAAAGCCATAGTCAGCACTGACAGCCACGGTCCTGCCAGAGAAGAGACGATAGGGAGAGAGGGTCACCGCATAAGCTGTTTTTGCTCTGTGCTGAGATGCCCCGTAGGGGGAGAGAGAGAAAGAAGGGCAGAGATTGGGAGGGAGAAGAAGTGAAAGTTGGTGGGAGATGGTGAAACAAGAGACAATGAGAAGAAGAGAGAGAAGTGGAGAGATTGGAAAAACAGAGGTTTGTGGTGGTGGAGGGTGGGGGTGGTAAGTGGAGGGTGTAGGGGGTAAGCGGTCATGTCGGGGGGGGGGGCCCTCAGCGGAAGTGAGATGGGGCGGTGATGGACAGATGAAACACCCTCTCCATGACTCATTCATGTGGACGCTCGTGTCACAGAGGAGGAGGAGGAGAAGAAGAGGCTCTGCACACCGAGGAGAGGAGGCAAGCGTCCATATGGCCCCCGAGGCACCGGCACGGCCCCAGGGTGACAAAGGGGGCCTCTGCTCTGCGCCCGTCCCCTCCTCAAAGCTCTCTCACCCACCCCCTCCTCCTCTCTCACCCACCCCCTCCTCCTCTCTCACCCACCCCCTCCTCCTCTCTCACCCACCCCCTTCTCCTCTCTCACCCACCCCCTCCTCCTCTCTCACCCACCCCCTCCTCCTCTCTCACCCACCCCCTTCTCCTCTCTCACCCACCCCCTCCTCCTCTCTCACCCACCCCCTCCTCCTCTCTCACCCACCCCCTCCTCCTCTCTCACCCACCCCCTTCTCCTCTCTCACCCACCCCCTTCTCCTCTCTCACCCACCCCCTTCTCCTCTCTCACCCACCCCCTCCTCCTCTCTCACCCACCCCCTCCTCCTCTCTGGAGCCTCTCACTTTCTCCCAGGCCAGCTCAGGAATGCTGCCTTCTGCGAGTCAACACACACACACACACACACACACACACACATATAGAGTGGCTTCACCCTCGCTTCACCTTAATTATTGTGCTTGCTGATAGGCAAGCACAATCTTGGAATCTCTCATACTTATTATTATTATTATTATTATTATTATTATTATATTTTCTTATATCCAAAAGTTGTGTTCGCCATTTATTACTGCAATAGCCGATGCAAAGAACGTGGTGCAGTGGCATCAGCTAGCGCGCAACCTGAATATTGGCTGTGTTTGAAGTTGAGCAGACGATATAGCGACGGGTTCAGCTCTGCGTTGCGTTCAGGCCACTGGGGGAAAGTGCTGGACAATGCGGGCAGCAGCGACAGAACGGCTGTAAACCCAATGACCCCCACAAGCAAGCGGGGTATTCATGGTGTCAGATTTTCCTCAGTTGATTTCTTCATCTAAGCCCGAGAGATTTCCCAAACCTAACACACAGAAGAGAGGAGATCTCCAGCAATGGGGGGGTGGCTATAGAAGGGCGGGGTGGATGCCTGCATTCCAACTTTTATCACCAATTGTTGGAAGTTTTCAAGCCAAATCCTGGGAAACAATGCGAGCAGGTGCTGGGCAGGAGGGGCTGTAAATCTGGCCTGGCGAATTAAGCCATTGCCTTGGCATTGTTCTGGCCGGCCTCCTGGCTGCTCATGCTGGGTGTGGAGGGGGGGCAGGGGGGCAGGGGGGGCGGGTGGAGCAGGGGTCTGCTGCACAGGGAGATCTAAATCTCTGCACATTTCACACATGTTCATCTAAGCTGTGCCCCAGCTGCAGGGGCAGAGATGTGACACACACGCACACACACACACACACACAGAACACACACACACGCGCACACACACTCAAACAGAACACACACACACAGAACACACACTCACATGCACATGCACACACACACACACACACACACACACACACACACACAGAACACACACACACACACAGAACACACACACACACACACACACACACACACGTCGCAGGCCGTGCAGGAGTGGCTGCTTATTGCTCCATGACCACAGACTAAAGGCAAAAAAATATG
Organism: Poromitra crassiceps; assembly: GCF_964638095.1. Taxonomy (NCBI): domain Eukaryota; kingdom Metazoa; phylum Chordata; class Actinopteri; order Beryciformes; family Melamphaidae; genus Poromitra; species Poromitra crassiceps. Next base: position 42,260,942 of record NC_139632.1, read on the forward strand.
AGCAGATGAAAGCAGAGTCAAGTGGCTGCCGCTGAGAAAAGGACAGCGGGGGTACATATAATTCTCTGCCGCCATGGATTTGTTTGACACCCGCTTTTCTTGTCCTGCGGAACAACAGATTGACATCCATTGAAAAAGACGATAAGAATATCTGATAAGAATACCAGGCTACCTTCAATACATATTCCTATATGTATTGAAGGTAGATTATTTTCCCTCTCAGAAGGAAAAAAATAATTTGTGTCTTTCTTTACCCTCAGACAAGACCCTGGATTATCTTGCTCACCTCTAAAATAATCAACAGCTAATCTAAAAGGTGCAGGATAGGGCAAAGCTGTGTTTCTCTCTTTAAAACCTCTGGTGGTGGGTTTCATTAGTTGACCCTCGACCTTATAAGAGATCAGGTGACCAGGGCACTACTTTGGAATGTTCCCTCTGGACCCCTTTTCATTTTCCAATTTCAAAGCTCTCAACAGTTTGGATTCCACCCCCCGAAGCTTTCAGAGCAGCACATACTATGAGGTGGCTCCACCCCCCGAAGCTTTCAGAGCAGCACATACTATGAGGTGGCACAGAATTTAGTATTATCTCTTACTAACATCATGCTCTCCCACTCTTCACATCCCATCATCCCCCTGCTTGCACCGCTCCCCCCAATTGGTCAAATTGCATGAAATTCAGCACTGCACTCTGTCGGCTCCCCAGCAGGGCACCCGCAAAGTTTGAAGTCGATGGGACGAACGGTTCTCGAGATAAACCACGTTTTGTGTTGCCGGTAGGTGGCGATTTAACTGTGCGCATGTCTGAATTACATGTCACAACTATGGGGACATTTCTTTTAGTAAGGGGGAATGTAGGCCTATAGGCGATGGATTGAATCGGTTTTCGATTGGTAATGCCTAAAGATAGAACAATACAAGCAGGCACAATATGCCCTCCGAACTGCAATAAAAAAGGCACGGAGAGATTATGGAAAGCAGCTGGAGTCAAAATTGGACACTAACAACCCCAGACACCTGTGGAGTGGACTCCATGCTGCCACAGACTTCAAAGGGGTGAAACGACAGAACCCCAGCACGTCACCCACCCTGCCGGACGAACTCAACGCGTTCTACGCTAGGTTCGACCCCTCTGCCAGGGCACCCACCCCCCCAACCCACCCCCCCCACCACCCCTCCCCCTCCGCTCCCCCTCATCCCCCATCACCCCACAACCCCTCCTCTCTCCCCCCTCCTCCCCTCACCCCCCAGTGCCCCACAACCTACCCTCCACTCCTATCTAACCCAGTGCCCTCCTCCCTTACCCACCCCTCAGTGTCCCCCCACAAACCCCCTACCCCCCCCCCCCCCTATCTAACCCAGTGCCCTCCACCCTATCCTCCCCCACCCCCCTCCACCCTCACCTAACCACTAACCCCCCCTCACCTTCCCCCCACTCCTTTCCTCCCCCACCTCCTCTCCACTCCCACCTAACCACCAACCCCCCCTCCCACTCACACCCCCCCTGCCCCCACCCCCGAAATAAGCCTTTTGATTGATTGGTTGATTGAATTTATTTGATCATTGATAAAAAAAATATATGTATGCAACTGCCCAGCGGGAATACATACAGTACATTTAAAAAATCATCGAGGTTGAGAACACAAGAGAACACAAGAAAACATCATGGACGATGTTGGAAATAAGTGTTTACACTTTTACATGCTATCCCTTGGATCTTTTATTGTCTTTATATCCATGAATAAAGTCAATCAAAACGTTTATTTTCATTGTGGACTTTTTCTTACCCTGATATTAACCTAACCAATCATCACTCCTCATGCCTAAACCCAGAGATGGGAAGTAACTAATACTTCTACCTTAGAGACTACACACAACACCAAATCAACTTTAACAATATTTATTGTGATGAAAGTCTTTGGCGGAGGGCCCCTTGACCCAAGGGGAATCAGCCACGTGACGGCGGACCTGCCATGAGTTTGGCAGCTAGGGGGCGACAGAACCCTCCCCCTTTGGGAGAAGAGGTCTACCCTGGTGGTACTGGGGTGGAAGCCGGGGAGGTGGTGGGTTGACACTGCGCACAGATACAAAGAGCATCAGACAGGTAGGAGGGAACACCCCCTTTTAAACAGCCCGCTTGGAGAGATGGCAGGCTGACATTGGATAATTGATAATGATGACGTAACTAGTTCCGTGTCTGGTAGAACTTCCGTAAACTCTCATTTTGTTACTGTACTTGAGTAGGATTTTCAGGTATCTGTACTTTATCGAGTATTTATTTTTCTGAAACTTTTTACTTTTACTCCCTACAATTTAACACAAATATCTATACTTTCTACTCCTTACATCTTTCAAAACAGGCTAGTTACTTTAATTTTAATGCATGACAGACAAATATGATGCAACGTTGTTTGTTTGTCTCTCTCGTCTCGCACTCCCCCCGCTTTTACCCATTATGTGCACCTTTTTCGTGGAAAAACCATGTCACAAACTGACAACTACTACCAATCACAGTTATAATGCCTGAAGCTCTAAAAGAAACTTCTGGAATTGCTGAACTAGAAAGTTTACCACAAAGGGACTAAAACCCTCAGTCTTCTGATCCAAAATCATACACCTTGTCCATTAGGCCAGGTGATTTGACTGTTGGGCCAGGGTAACTTCTTATTTATTTGCCACTAGAGAAAAGGTTTTTGTTAAGTGTCAAAAAGCCCATCATAAAACCGTTGTCATCATTTGCCATTCAATCATCTGCACATCAACTACACCTTTGAAACATCTCCCTCTGGGTCCTCAGACTTTGATGGGTGTGCCACTTGCCAAGGCTTGAAGTGTAACCAGCAGTCCCTCAGTTTAGCACATGGTCTTTATACCCTTGGCAGTGGACATGGATCAGAGGAATCAGCAGCAAGATGAGAAATTGATAATGGCTGAGTTTCCCAACAAAGAAGCTTCTTAACCCTAGAACACTACCGTGATTTAAAGTCACACCATCACTAACGTCGGGTGTATTTCACCCGATGCAATATACCCCATAAAACATACTTCTCATCAAAATATCTTAAAGTACAACAATACATGGCACATTGAGGTACTCTTCTTTTGTTTTTAAATGTGAAATATCACAAAAAACACAAAAAAGTTTATTATGGGGGACACTATAAAAAATATGTCACACACACACACACCACTCCCTGACTTGAGGGAACCTGTTTGGTGGCCTCACACAGATCAATCAGGATCCAGATCTACTGGATCCCAGTCAATTTAGTACCTGGAAAGATCTGGTCCAGGTGACATATCAAAGACTGCAGGATACCGTGCGTCCAGGTGGCTCACCTGGTAGCACATACGATGGAGGCTCGGGTCCAAATCCGACCGAGGTCCTTTGCCACATGTCATCCCCTCTCTCTCTATCCTCACCTTTCCTGTCTGCCTACTGTCCTATCTAAATAAAGGCAGAAATGCAGAACTCCTCAAAATAATCTTAAAAAAAAGAAGACTGCAGGATATTTACTGAAGATTTTCAGGCTCTTAAGTCTGGTGAAGAACTTCCTAATTGAGAAGCATAACTTTCTTTTTCAAATCCCATACTCATATTCCTTTCTTATCTCCTTCTTGTCAGACCTACTTCAACACTCACAGATCAAGGTTTAAAGCTACAATATGAAAGCATTGTAAGAAGGAACTGGGCTGTAGCTCACTCAGATAAACACGTGGATGTTGTGTGATGTTCAAAGGTAGTTTGTTCAATCCCTGCCTCAGGCACCACCTGTGATGCTCTCTTTTAATCATCAGCAGTAGTTTGAACACTGATAGAAATAAGCTGATTCAAGATTCAAGATTCAAGATTCAAGATTTTTATTGTCACTCCATGGTACAAGTATCACGTGTGAAATTCTTGTGCTGTGGACTCCGTTTACAACATAGTGCAAATAGTAGGAGATGTAGGAGTCTAGTCAGTCTCTGACTCTAGCTCAGTCAGATAAACAGCTCCTCAATTGTTCAATTCCAACCTGTCTCACTCATTATGCTCTGTGTTGTTGTCAGTGTGAACACAGTGTGTTGAATTCAGAAGGTGAACTCTTAACAGTTCATAGCTCGCCAGGATGAATCACTGTCTGTTGCTACCTGACAGGTGGATTATTGGTTCTATTCCCGATGGAGGAGACAGATTACAGCAGAGATGGAAAAAGTACACACTTTCTTTACTTAAGTAGTTAATTGTGTAAAAAAGATTCTGGTAAAAGTACTGATTCAACTAAATTACTCAAGTAAAATTAAAAAAGTACAGGCTCTGAAATGTACTCGTAAAACATATTTTAAGATGCATAAAGACTATACTTTGATTCATAATGTGTGTATGTTTTCCCCCACAAAAAAGGTGCACATAATGCGTGAAAGCTGAGTCAATTTTGAAGTCGTGAGTTTGAGCCTCTGTCAGTTTTGAATGGCGACAGCCAGAGCAGAGGAAAGAGTAATTTAAAGCCCTGAGAAAACCTACCTTCCCAAGTCTGGCCTGGTGGCACAGAGAGTTGGCTTGCTGCCTAGTACTATTGAGACCTCAGTCACGTTTGAGGTTGTGGGTTCGATCCTCAGTCAGTTTTGAATGTCGAGAGCCAGAGGAAAGAGTCATTTAAAGCCCTGAGAAGAAATGTAATCTACTTTGACAGTTATTTGGTGTTATTAACCTATTTCAACACCCACAAGCAGACTATTGGAATATGGTGTTGGGCAATTTGAGGAATTAGCATAAATATACAATTTAAATTTTGTCTGTGTGGCTGAGTGGTCAGTGCAGTCTGAATGTACCTGAAGGGGGCCTGGCTCTCCTTTGAGCGAGAGACCTATAGAGTGAGTGTGAGAGAGAGAGAGAACAGAGGTCGGCCAAAATCCCGCTGTAAAAAGTTTGACCTGTCTGGTTTAAAAAAAGAAAATCGTGGTCAGTGCAGTCTGAATGTACCTGAAGGGGGCCTGGCTCTCCTTTGAGCGAGAGACCTATAGAGTGAGTGTGAGAGAGAGAGAGAACAGAGGTTGGCCAAAATCCCGCTGTAAAAAGTTTGACCTGTCTGGTTTAAAAAAAAAAAAATTTGTGGTCAGTGCAGTCTGAATGTACCTGAAGGGGGCCTGGCTCTCCTTTGAGCGAGAGACCTATAGAGTGAGTGTGAGAGAGAGAGAGAACAGAGGTCGGCCAAAATCCCGCTGTAAAAAGTTTGACCTGTCTGGTTTAAAAAAAAAACATTTCGTGGTCAGTGCAGTCTGAATGTACCTGAAGGGGGCCTGGGGGGGGGGGGGGGGGGGGGTAAAAAGAAATGTGGTTAGGATTAGGGTTATGGTGTGAAATTAGTGCAGCTTGGCTTTCTGACTCCCCCCCCCCCCCACACCCACACACACACACACCAGATTTATGTTGATTGATGGCTGAAATGTTTTTTTTTAAACCAGACAGGTCAAACTTTTTACAGCGGGATTTTGGCCGACCTCTGTTCTCTCTCTCTCACACACTTGCTCTCTAGGTCTCTCGCTCAAAGGAGAGCCAGGCCCCCTTCAGGTACATTCAGACTGCACTGACCACGATTTTTTCTTTTTTTAACCAGACAGGTCAAACTTTTTACAGCGGGATTTTGGCCGACCTCTGTTCTCTCTCTCTCTCACACTCACTCTATAGGTCTCTCGCTCAAAGGAGAGCCAGGCCCCCTTCAGGTACATTCAGACTGCACTGACCACTCAGCCACACAGACAAAAGTGAAATTGTATATTTATGCTAATTCCTCAAATTGCCCAACACCATATTCCAATAGTCTGCTTGTGGGTGTTGAAATAGGTTAATAACACCAAATAACTGTCAAAGTAGATTACATTTCTTCTCAGGGCTTTAAATGACTCTTTCCTGTGGCTCTCGACATTCAAAACTGACTGAGGATCGAACCCACGACCTCAAACATGACTGAGGTCTCAATAATACTAGGCAGCAAGCCAACTCTCTGTGCCACCAGGCCAGACTTGGGAAAGCAGGTTTTCTCAGGGCTTTAAATGACTCTTTCCTCTGCTCTGGCTGCCGCCATTCAAAACTGACAGAGGCTCGAACTCACAACTTCAAAATTGACTCAGCTTTCACGCATTATGTGCACCTTTTTTGTGGGGGAAAACATACACAAATTATGAATCAAAGTATAGTCTTTATGCATCTTAAAATATGTTTTACGAGTACATTTCAGAGCCTGTACTTTTTTAATTTTACTTGAGTAATTTAGTTGAATCAGTACTTTTACCAGAATCTTTTTTACACAATTAACTACTTAAGTAAAGAAAGTGTGTACTTTTTCCATCTCTGCTGTAATATGTCTCCTCCATCGGGAATAGAACCAATAATCCACCTGTCAGGTAGCGACAGACAGTGACTCATCCTGGCGAGCTATGAACTGTTAAGAGCTCACCTTCTGAATTCAACACACTGTGTTCACACTGACAACAACACAGAGCATAAAGAGTGAGACAGGTTGGAATTGAACAATTGAGCAGCTGTTTATCTGACTGAGCTAGAGTCAGAGACTGACTAGACTCCTACATCAGCTTATTTCTATCAGTGTTCAAACTACTGATGATGATAATAAAGCATCACTGGTGCTGCCTGAAGGAGGGAATGACCCAACAACCTTCGAACATCGCATTCGCACAACAACCACATGTTTATCCAAGTGAGCTATAACCCACTTCCTCTTGTTATGTTTTCATATTGTAGCTTTAAACCTTGATCTGTGACTGTTGAAGTAGGTCTGACAAGAAGGAGATAAGAAAGGAATATGAGTGTGTGATTTGAAAAAGAAAGTTGCGCTTCACAATTAGGAAGTTCTTTACCAGACTTAAGAGCCTGAAAAATATCCTGCAGTCTTTTTTTAAGATCATTTTTTGGGGGCATTTCTGCCTTTATTTAGAGAGGACAGTACGCAGATAGGAAAGGTGAGGATAGAGGATGACATGCGGCAAAGGACCTCGGTTGGATTTGGACCCGAGCCTCCATCGTATGCGTGCTACCAGGTGAGCCACCAGGACGTGCAGTATCCTGCAGTCTTTGATATTTCACCTGGATCAGATCTTTCCAGGTACTAAGAGACAAACAACATTACATCATATTTGTCTGTCATGCATTAAAATGAAAGTAACTAGCCTGTTTTGAAAATGTAAGGAGTAGAAAGTACAGATATTTGTATTAAATTGTAGGGAGTAAAAGTAAATAGTTGTCAGAAAAGTACAGATACCTGAAAATCCTACCCAAGTTAAAAAAAAACATCCAATCAAAGTACAGTAACAAAGTATTTGTACTTAGTTGGCCTGTCCAAGATCACTGGACCATCAGTCTGTGCATTCTGTTTTGGGGGCGATCTTCTCTTTAGGCTTAGGAAAAGAGGTCAGGGCAGCTGGTTCCTCATCAGCTTCAGGGAAAGTTCACCTCAACAAGCAGGTGAACTCACTTTTACTGCTGACAAGAACTTGACCTCAACAAGCAGGTGAACTCGGCTGAGGAGCTCTTGGACTGGAGGCGGGCGATATCATATCATATACTAAAATACCAACCGTATCGCTCCACTTCCTCTCCAGAGAACAAAGTTGTCGTGGAGTGTGATATCGCCACAATGTTAAAGGCTGGTTGGAGGATGAATCAGGAGCGCTGGTAAAGGTGTGCCACCTGCACAACTTATCAAACCAGAGCGTTGATCCAGACCGCAGCTGCCGTCAAGGCCCCTTTTCAGTCTCACCTTTCACATTTTTCTCTCCTATCAAGCGGAGCTAACCCTCAGCCTCATCCTGTCCTCGCATTGAGAGGAGATTGCTCTCTTCTGGAAGAGATCGAAAGGGAGCAGCGAGAAGGAGTGCTAGGGGGAGAGAGAGGGAGAGAGGTGATGAGCAGCTTACCTCTAAGAGGGATTAGCCTTATTAAAATGAAATAGTCTAGTCCTGAGTGACAGAGCAATGGAGGTGGAGGGGGAGGAGAGAGATGGGGGGGGGGGGTCGGGCGCGTTGTGTGAGGCCCGGCCCCCGGGGATCTGAAGCGCCGCTCCTCTGTGTTCTCCTTCCCGTCCATTCTTCACTTTCACCTCTGGCTCTCTCCTCCTCTTCTCTCTCCCTCTCCCCTCCGGCCCCCTGCTTCTTCCCCTCTGGTCTGCTCTCTCATCATCACTGGAGATCCAGAGCAGGCCCCCGGAGCAGGGCGATCTGTCAGCAGCGCATCACAGCACTGCCCCTCGGCCCTCAGATGAGCTGCCAAGTACAGGGGCTGCTCCCCCCACCCCATCCACAAAAACACACATCAGAAAGGCTGGGACTTAGGTAAAATGTGATTAATAGCCCTCCCTATTGAAGGGTGCTGCATGTATGGAATTTCTGTCCAGGGTCGCTCCTTAAAGGAGAATTTCGTTTTTTTACACCACAGACCTTATTTCCAGCTTAGAATAGGATGTTTTACTCACCCAAATAACTTTGGTTTCATTCGGCTGCCCACAGAGGATATTGAGCTCGGAGTAGCATCCTCAAACAGACTATAACGGGCGCAAACGGGGCCAGCTGCATGCGCTCTGTAAATTACACATTTTCTGTCACATCGCGGTTCATTATGGTATATAATTATGAGAACATGAATTAGCGATCTAACTAACTAATCTAAGAGAGTCAACTCTGACCTGCCCAGGATGTGCTTCAGAAGAAGCAGTGAGAAGCGCTTCTGTTTGGTAACAGAAGAAGATAAACCACAGAAGAAGAACATAAGCACTGTAAGCCCATCCGGGGCAGGTCAGATTTGACTCGTTCTCTGTTGTGTTGTTAGCTTAGCAGCCTAGCTTGGCATATAGATATGATCTGATGTCAAGATTATGGACGATTCAATTCAATTGCCGCTCGTGTGGAATAAGGCCACATATCAACAACAACAAACAGCAGCGGGAGATAAAGCGGGAGGTGTTATCTATGTGATGGACACTCGGACAGCAAACAGAGCAGGCTGTCGGCACTCGGCAGCACAGGAGGTTAGTTAGATCGCTAATTCATGTTCTCATAATTATATAACAACCACAATGAACCACGATGTGACAGAAAATGTGTTATTTACAGAGCGCATGCAGCTGGCCCCGTTTGCGCCCGTTATAGCCTGTTTGAGGATGCTACTCCGCGCTCAATATCTTCTGTGGGCAGCCGAATGAAACCAAAGTTATTTGGGTGAGTAAAATATCATATTTCAAGCTGTAAATTAGGTCTGTGGTGTAAAAAACCGAAATTCTCCTTTAAGGTTCCCAGCGATTACCAAGGCTTAGCTATCCCATGTTCATAAGCATCGCATGGCCTGCGTGTATTGGAGGACATCAGTGTGAAGTTGAACCAACCTAAATCTCTCTGGACATGAACAGTGACAGATGTAGAGATTTTGAACATGCTGAGTTTTTCTTTTGGATTTATTATTTCCCAATGAATTGTTGACCAGCTGACCAGCGGGGGAGAGGGGGGCAGTCGTACTCGGAATCGGGCACGGAACGGAACAAAATGAAAGCAATCGTTCCCAGTGAGAAAGCACCATGGTTTGGCTCATGCCTCCTACTTTTCAGTCAAGTAAACCTTAAAGGAACAGCTCAAGTGTTTGGAAGATTGGCCCATTGGTCAACTGATGTAAACCCCAAACTATAAGGCCATGTGATTTTGGTGTTGGTGTTCTCATCACTTAACAGCTACAGGTATGTGTTGACCAATATGGCCAGTGTCACAAACCCCTTTCCATATTGCTTTAACCTTTATTGTCACTCACCACACTACACTATTGAACCTTTATTGTCACCACACGACACTATTGAACTAGCTGCAACGAAAAACGAGTCTGAAACAAAGAAAGAGAGTTTGTGTGGGCAGACCTCTGCTTGAGTGGCTGCAGCATTGATATCGAATCAAAGGTCGAGGAGGGGAAGGAGGGGAGAAAAGCTCTGGTTTCACATGCAGGTGGCTGTCAAGGATGTTTACCCAAAGAGACCTGTATCTATCTCTCTCTCTCTCTCTCTCTCTCTCTGTCTCTCTCCCAAATTAGAAATGAACAAAAGTTCAGTTGACTCAGACAGACAGTGTGATATCAAGTGACGGCCCTGACTAACAGCAGGCTCCGTGTTATTATGTCTACCTCGCTCTTCATATGGGATTTCACTCTGGTGCTTTCATTGGGAGTAGAAGAGATTTGCCTGTCAAATGTGAATGCTAAAACAGATACTTATTAAAGCCACCAGCTGAACGTAAAGTATAAAACATATACAGTAATCCAGATGTTCAAAGGTTGAATAAAAAAAAAAAAGTTTGCATTAAGTACAGTTTTAAGAATAGTTTGAACCTCTTTACTCTCCTTTTTCAATGGCAGTTTGCATCTGAAATGAGACCTTGAGACTAAGGGTGCCTGACAGACAGGAACATACTGTGTGTACATGTAAAATTATATACATCTTCAAATTGTCAATGGAAAAAAAACTTGGCTCCACTGCCACATAAATTCCAGTCTGAATGTTCACTGACATTGAGTGCAGGTAGAAAAATGATTTACTTTCGTCTTTTGTCTTCTCTCCAATGGGGGTGGGATATAAAACAGAGCCGCGGGGCCCAGCCGGTACATTCTGTACTCCTCATAGACCTGAACGTACTGAACGTACCGACATCAAAAAACGCCTGAAAACCATTTAGTGCTGAAAGAGCGCCACTCGCTCATGCTAACTGCCAGAGATGTTTATCGCCTCAGCTGGAACACGTACTTTTTACGGCCCTGTTTTTGCAACCGATTCCAGGGGTCATGAGGTCGGGGGAGAAAATACTTTACATTCTGCTCAAATCACATCCAACCGCTTCAGACTACCCATTTTCATGGCCAGAGTCTGCTTTAATAGGCTACCTGTGGTTACGCGTTACCTCTAAAAAAAACTGTTGCAGGGATGATTCTGGAGGCCCGGTGAGATCGCAGCTGCGTCGTCCTGGGAATGTCCCTGAAGCTGTGCGCTGCGCTGGGAGACTCCCACAAGCCAGCGAGGGCAATTCCCCCCACTTCTTTATCTCTGCTCAGCCGAGGCTGCCTTTCAGCTCTCCCACCACAGCAGGGAGATGAATCTGCAAAACAGGGTCCAGTTTCCTGGAAGTGAATGTCACTAAGGTCGTCTTTTCAGTCACACAGAACAGAGACGGTCTTTAGGACGCTTTGGGGAAAGCCGGCCCACAGGATTAGTCAGATTGAACCAGACTGATGTGACCGCTAGCCCACATGCAGAATACCAGATGTGAGCAAATTGGTTAGAACTGTTTCTCTGTGTGTGTGTGTGTGTGTGTGTTGCAGTGAAGTTTTTCAAAAATTCAATACTTTTTTTTTATCGAACGTCCCTTGTGTTCTCGTTTCATGTGGAACCATGAGATGCAGATGCTTCTGGCCGAAAAGCCTCCACATTTTGGGGTCATCTTGATATTCAGCTGATGCCGCCGCCCTCTGAACTCTCAGCAGTGTCCTCTACTAACCTGTCCCACTCCATCCTCATCATGCCTGGGCACCTATAAAATGTTGCGGTTTAGATGGCATTTTGAAGAGACAGGGCAACAATCACAAATATAATACCGTCACTGAAAAGCCCAAGATGTCCTCTCTACACACTGCAACAGGTTCCATGATAACATGATACATGTATGGTTCTTGAAATGAAGACCAGAGAATCATCTCCCCTACAGAAGACAAACATTCATTACCGGGTCTCAGGTGGATCAATCTGTGCTCATCTGTTTATACAGGAATGTCAAGATGCTGCTGTGCCACTTATGGGCAGAACATTTTTTTTTTTTTGGGTCCGTTTAGTGTTTAAACCCAGAGATTGCGGTGCTCTTCTGCACTGGATTGATTTTTCCTTGTTTAGACAGACGCAAGAAGAATACACCATTTCAGTGTTGAAGCATTAGTTCAAGTGTGAGTTTTAAGGAGCGTTTAATTGCTAGGTGTGAAGCTTTATTGTAGCTCTGTGAACAATCAAGGAAAATATGTTTTTAACTGAATTACTTTGCAAATACAAAAAGTACTTGGGGTTCTTGTAAAAGTGTCCAACTGGTTTTTTTTCTAGGTGCAATTGACACCATTCATTGCAATCAAAATCCTAAATCAGCGGGGGAAAACATGGCAGTGAGTGTGAAATACAGTTTGAGCTGCACGGCGATCCTACTGTGGCATGTTCTCGCAGAAACCAAGAGCAAATAATGTCATTTCTATATCACTACTACTGACTCCATGGAAAACAGAGTGAAACAAGGCCTCGTGGTGAATGTGAAATAATATACTTTATTACGACCATACATTTCTCACCATCAGTACAAAGTCACTTTCTGTTTAGTGATGCTTTCCATGTGGCATTTTCTCTCCAAAGGACCGGACAGAAAGACAAACATGCGTGTATACATGCTGCTATAAGACGACCAGAGAGGAAGGTGAAGGGATGATCATCAACAGGAAGCAGCCAGAGGTCACCACTTGTCTGGTTGTTGTGGCCCTGTTCCAACACTGCATCCCTCTGGCCGCTGACTGATGGAACATTCTCACATCCCTCTGGCCGCTGACTGATGGAACATTCTCGTATTGGTTCAGTCAGGCTTGCATGACTAACATCAGGCACAATCCTACGATGGATTTACACTTCTTTTGTCGTTGTGATGATTTTTGTTTCATGCCTGGACAAGACTGAAGCGATCACGCCAAGTGAGTGAAAAGAAACGGGGGAGGAAGGAAGAGCGTCTTATTTGAATATCAGAGCAGGAGCCTCGTTCATAAAAACATCTCAAACGGGATCATTGAAACGTGCGGAGGCAGAAATCCACCTCAACGTCTCGACAGAGACGAACCTTTAAAATGGACGTGAAAACGTTCCCAGGCAAAACTTTGAAAGATAAATGATGCCCCTGGGTCTTTTTTTGTCCTGCCTCCCAGTGACCGTCAGGGAGGACAGATGGTTTGAAAGAAACCCTGCTGAAACTCATTTCGGTGCTAATGACCGGTAACGCATAAAAAAAGAGAGGGCACTTTCACACCATCTTACCAAATCTCATTAGTATCATTCAGTTTTAACGCCTTTTTTTGCTGCAACCAGCAGCTCTATAAGTCACTCTGTCAGTTAGCCAGCAGCTCTATAAGTCACTCTCTGCAACCAGCAGCTCTATAAGTCACTCTGTCAGTTAGCCAGCAGCTCTATAAGTCACTCTGTCGGTTAGCCAGCAGCTCTATAAGTCACTCTGTCGGTTAGCCAGCAGCTCTATAAGTCACTCTGTCGGTTAGCCAGCAGCTCTATAAGTCACTCTGTCGGTTAGCCAGCAGCTCTATAAGTCACTCTGTCGGTTAGCCAGTAGCTCTATACGTCACTCTGTCGGTTAGTCAGCAGCTCTATAAGTCACTCTGTCAGTTAGCCAGTAGCTCTATAAGTCACTCTGTCGGTTAGCCAGCAGCTCTATAAGTCACTCTGTCAGTTAGCCAGCAGCTCTATAAGTCACTCTGTCGGTTGGCCAGCAGCTCTACAAGTCACTCTGTCGGTTAGCCAGCAGCTCTATAAGTCACTCTGTCGGTTAGCCAGCAGCTCTATAAGTCACTCTGTCGGTTAGCCAGCAGCTCTATAAGTCACTCTGTCGGTTGGTCGCACATTTTTTGCCCTAGGAGGCTGAAATTAGGCAAGGAGGTCAAGTGTGTGTGTGTGTGTGTGTGGTGTGTTTGTTTGAATGCAGTGCAGCAGAGACAGAGTAGGGTCCTACTATCCTTAATTTCATAAATTCGCATATGTGGTTGCAGCTATTGCCAATTTGCAGGTGTCAGATTCTGTCTGACTGGTGAGATAATTCCATTTATTTCCAATGCAGTGTCACTTGGTTCAGGAAATTAAGTTTCTAGGAAAAAGTATTGAATCAAGTTGATTTAGGCAGGAGGTGTCCGTGTCCGGGTAGTGCAGCAGTAGATCCCCTTCCTACCAACACAAGGGTCGCAGGTTCGAGCCCGTTACCTCCAGCTTGATTGTGCGTCCATACAGGCACAATTGGCCGTGTCTGTGGGTGGGAAGCTAGCCTTCCAAAAAAGAAACAATTGAAATGATCTCATCCAATTGGCAGATTTGTTTTACCTTATTTGAATTAAAATAGGATTAAGACTACCATACGAGATTAGATGACTAGATGATATGAATATTTTCTACAGTGTTTGTATGGTTTGGGGGATATCTGGCCATGTTTTAAGATTATGCTGAATATATATTTATTTCATACAAAAATAAAATACATGAACACATTTATGTCTGTGCACGATGGTGGTCTAGAGCCACAACACAACAATCGTGTGTACCGAGAGTCAGAAACTGTCCCTATATCAGATATTATAGAAGCTGCCCCAAACTGAACCAGCGTCTGTCTCTTGTCCTCTGGAGAAATGCTTGAATAATGCAGGGTGAACAAACGAGCATACTTTACAAAATAGTCTCTATACACATAAATATCAAATACCAAGTCAGATGAGAAATAGTCTTGTTTATGTCAGTAAAGCTTTTTGACCATGCAACGTTCAGTACCTATCAAAAGAACAAACACCACAATTATGAACAGAGCTTAGTCCACCAGAGACGACAAAAAATAAAAATGTACACAATATAACAAAAATAACAATATCACTCTTTCGGCAAGAACACATTTTGATCATACTGTATATTTTACAGCTAAAGTTGTACCATTAGTCCAGCACATTAAGATGTGTACAGGTAGCTTGAAGGGAGGAAAGCGACTGTTACTACAAGTCAACACTACGAGGTCATCGGAAGTATTTAAATACGCCATCGAAACATAAGCTGTAAAAAATAATATACTCCGAATACATTTATATTTATATATATATATATACATATAGGTTAAATACTGATCATTCTGAATCCCTGGATTGCTGAAAATGTACTTTGTCTATTTAGGCAGCTAACTAAGTCACACTAACTCCACTAGCCGCTTCTACTGTTGCTCTGCAATTTGCGTTTCACATTTGGCTCTTTGTCTCTTTCACGGTTTCGCCAAAAGGTGAGAGAGTCAGGAGAAGCAGAGAGGCAACTGAAATAGACATCGGTGGTTTTTAAGCCTCGTCACTTGATATTAGGGGTGCACCGATCACGTTTTTTGTCACCGATCGCCTATGGGAAATATCTGCCCAACCGATCATCGACCGATCACCGATTACCGATCACCGATATATAAACTCCTCAAAAAAAGTTTGGAAACGTTATTTCGGTCGATTATTTCTCCCCTTTAATAATACCAATTGGTATTGTATTTTATGTCGTTGGAAAGCCTGATTAGTGATAGGGCTTTTTTTTTTTTTTTTTTTTATATATAAAGAAATATCAGCAATCAGCCGAAAAATATCGGCAATCAGCCGATCGCATATTTGAGGTCAAAATCGGCCGATACAGATTGCGTGCCGATCGATCTGTGCACCCCTACTTGATATGAACTGAATATGATGTCAGATGAAAACATATTCTTTCTAAATGAATTGTTGCATCTATATCCGTTCATATTTACAAAACACACCTGTCTCGGCCCTGTGCCTTAAGAGGTTTCAGTGGGCTAGCTGACCAGTGGCTGTTACACCTGTTACTCCCTACTTCAGCCCAAGGCCAACACATTACTGCACATACTATCATGACAATCTACAGTACTGCACGGACTATCATGACAATCTACAGTACTGCACGGACTATCATGACAATCTACAGTACTGCACGGACTATCATGACAATCTACAGTACTGCACGGACTATCATGACAATCTACAGTACTGCACGGACTATCATGACAATCTACATTACTGCACGGACTATCATGACAACACATTACTGCACATACTATCATGACAATCTACAGTACTGCACGGACTATCATGACAACACATTACTGCACATACTATCATGACAATCTACAGTACTGCACAGACTATCATGACAACACATTACTGCACATACTATCATGACAATCTACAGTACTGCACGGACTATCATGACAACACATTACTGCACATACTATCATGACAAATCTACAGTACTGCACGGACTATCATGACAACACATTACTGCACATACTATCATGACAAATCTACAGTACTGCACGGACTATCATGACAACACATTACTGCACATACTATCATGACAATCTACAGTACTGCACGGACTATCATGACAACACATTACTGCACATACTATCATGACAAATCTACAGTACTGCACGGACTATCATGACAACACATTACTGCACATACTATCATGACAAATCTACAGTACTGCACGGACTATCATGACAACACATTACTGCACGTACTATCATGACAATCTACAGTACTGCACGGACTATCATGACAACACATTACTGCACATACTATCATGACAATCTACAGTACTGCACGGACTATCATGACAACACATTACTGCACATACTATCATGACAATCTACAGTACTGCACGGACTATCATGACAACACATTACTGCACATACTATCATGACAATCTACAGTACTGCACGGACTATCATGACAACACATTACTGCACATACTATCATGACAATCTACAGTACTGCACGGACTATCATGACAACACATTACTGCACATACTATCATGACAATCTACAGTACTGCACGGACTATCATGACAATCTACAGTACTGCACGGACTATCATGACAATCTACAGTACTGCACGGACTATCATGACAACACATTACTGCACATACTATCATGACAATATACAGTACTGCACGGACTATCATGACAACACATTACTGCACATACTATCATGACAAATCTACAGTACTGCACGGACTATCATGACAACACATTACTGCACATACTATCATGACAAATCTACAGTACTGCACGGACTATCATGACAACACATTACTGCACGTACTATCATGACAATCTACAGTACTGCACGGACTATCATGACAACACATTACTGCACATACTATCATGACAATCTACAGTACTGCATGGACTATCATGACAATCTACAGTACTGCACGGACTATCATGACAACACATTACTGCACATACTATCATGACAATCTACAGTACTGCACGGACTATCATGACAACACATTACTGCACATACTATCATGACAATCTACAGTACTGCACGGACTATCATGACAACACATTACTGCACATACTATCATGACAATCTACAGTACTGCACGGACTATCATGACAATCTACAGTACTGCACATACTATCATGACAATATACAGTACTGCACGGACTATCATGACAACACATTACTGCACATACTATCATGACAATATACAGTACTGCACGGACTATCATGACAACACATTACTGCACATACTATCATGACAATATACAGTACTGCACGGACTATCATGACAACACATTACTGCACATGCTATCATGACAATCTACAGTACTGCACGGACTATCATGACAATCTACAGTACTGCACGGACTATCATGACAATCTACAGTACTGCACGGACTATCATGACAACACATTACTGCACATACTATCATGACAATATACAGTACTGCACGGACTATCATGACAACACATTACTGCACATACTATCATGACAATATACAGTACTGCACGGACTATCATGACAACACATTACTGCACATACTATCATGACAATATACAGTACTGCACGGACTATCATGACAACACATTACTGCACATACTATCATGACAATCTACAGTACTGCCTGCCTCATAAGTGCATTCTTGTTGTACAACATTAGTGTTTTGTACGTCAATAGAAAAGCTCTCTGCTGCCTTAAAGGGGACATCCGCTCTAAAACAGAGTTGACATATGTTACTCCTATGACCTCGGGCTGTCCCAGTCTAGATGAACATAACATGAGGTTTACAAGCTAGAAGCTCTCCTGACAGAAGCTCTCCTGACAGAAGCTCTCCTGACAGAAGCTCTCCTGACAGAAGCTCTCCTGACAGAAGCTCTCCTGACAGAAGCTCTCCTGACAGCCTGTATAGAAGCTCTCCTGACAGAAGCTCTCCTGACAGCCTGTATAGAAGCTCTCCTGACAGAAGCTCTCCTGACAGCCTGTATAGAAGCTCTCCTGACAGCCTGTAATTGAACGACAGATCCTGGAGTTTCCCCCATTCACAGTGAATGAGAGACCAATGTTCTGGTAAATAACAGCAGGGTCAGACCGATATATGCGTTTTAAATGTTGAATATCGGCCAAACATGCCGTCCATATGATAGAGGTTCCTCATTGACCACAGCTACAGAAAAACAGTGTAAAACCTGCATTATTATTTTTTTTACATTCTATTTGTTTAATTGTTCGATTACGTTTTTGTTTTGTTTGTTTTTTTGTAAATTAAGTTCCCCCTACCATTTCAAAGCTTCTTACATGGATAGCTTATTTAGTTGTCAAATCAGCACTCTGTGTTTATAAAATCAACAGAGTCGGTCTCCAATTCATTGACAATGGTAGCAGGTCCAAGATTTGACTCTTCATAGCATCAGAGAATGGAGGCTGGACTGTCTTCAGATCATAGGAGGAACATCAGAGAATGGAGGCTGGACTGTCTTCAGATCATAGGAGGAACACACATGCACTGTCTCAGGGTTCCCCTCAAAGTACCACCTTCACACAATTAAGGCACCTTTTACACCCCTGGGGGTCAATGGGTTCTTCTAATAAGAAGAGAAGCAACAATAACAACAACATGGAACACAGAACCGGACTGACACAGAACCGGACTGACACAGACCGACAACAACAACATCAAGTAAGACAGTCGACAAAATCCAAAGGAAAAACACTGCGGAATGTCTATGGTTAAGGTACAAAACGACACCGACGCAAACGCCAGAAGTGCCCCGTTACATTTTCTTCTCATCTCATCCATTTACACAGGAGTACTTTACACAGGAGTACTTTACACAGGAGTACTTTACACAGGAGTACTTTACACAGGAGGACGCACTCAGCACCGTCTGGATCCTCAAGCACCTTGATCGGTAAAGTCAGTCTGCCCCCTTCCTGTGTGTGTGTGTGTGTGTGTGTGTGTGTGTTAATACATGTGTGACAGTGCTGCCCTCTTACTGTGTGTGTGTGTGTGTGTGTGTGTGTGTGTTAATACATGTGTGACAGTGCTGCCCTCTTACTGTGTGTGTGTGTGTGTTAATACAGGTGTGACAGTGCTGCCCTCTTACTGTGTGTGTGTGTGTGTGTGTTAATACATGTGTGACAGTGCTGCCCTCTTACTGTGTGTGTGTGTGTGTGTGTGTGTGTGTGTTAATAGCCGTTTTCCCACATGCGTACCGGAAAATTACCTGTAAGTCAATATCGGACATTTCCCTTCACACTTCTGCTCGCGCATGTGGGAATCTATCAGCGAATTTTCCTGTATGTTGGGGGGGCGGGGGGAGGGGGGAGCTTATTTGGGGGGTCGGCAAAACTCGAAATAAGTTCGCTTGTCAGTTGTCACACAATAAATCACACTCGTTTGACTTAAGAGCAGCGTCAAGCCGCCAGCGTAATCAACACAGCCGATTTCCCCCTCCCCTCTCTGCTCGAGAGCAGCAGCCACAGGACAGACACAGCGAGAAAGGCTTGCAAGCTGCTCAACGCTTGTATGTATGTAGAGAAAGCAGACTGGCTTCGTTTGATGTGTCCGGGGTTGCCTTCGGAAATCAGCAAGCTGACACTGCTCTTATTAGGCTATCACAAGATCATTTCGCCAGTTTGCTTTAATGTGCGCGAATGATTAGATTATGCCAGCTGGAACATTAAGCAACGTGTGTAGGCTACTCCTCGCCCATGATTGAAGGACCGCTGTCGCGGAAAATGACTGGAACCGTTTCCACTTGCGTCCCCTTAAGAGCATACCGCTCTTCTGACTAGGTCGAAAGTGGTGAAATGTCGGGGACGACGGGGTCGCGCTTATACCGGCACAGCGCCTTTCTCACATGCAGGCATTACACCACGTTCCGGTCATTTTGCGGTACAAAGCGCATGTGGGAAAAGGGCTCATGTGTGACAGTGCTGCCCTCTTACTGTGTGTGTGTGTGTGTGTGTTAATACATGCGTGAGAGTGCGGTATGAGTCAGTATCCGACATTGAGCTTGTTCTTGTTGAGCTCCCTCTCCAGGTTTCCTATCAGCGTGTCTATGCTCTCTTGCAGGTCTCTCAGGTTCACCCTGTTGCTGAGCACAGGGCTGATGTCCTGGATCTTCATGTAGGCCTGGTAGGTGTGCTCTCTGGGCAGCCGCGGGGGCAGAATGTGCTCGCACACCCGCTCCTCCTCCTCCTCCTCCTCCTCCTCCTCCGACGGCTGGCCGGTACCTGAGCCGTCACTCTCTCCCCGCTCCTCCTCCTCCTCCTCCTCATCTTCGTGCTCTTCCTCACCCTCCCTCTCCTCCTCCTCGTCCACCACTGCCTCCTCTCCCGGAGGCTGCTCCTGCTCGGCGGGAGCTGACATAGGGGGCGGGACCTCCTCTTCTTGCCCCTTATCTGGTCCTTTATCTGCTCCTTTCCCCTCCTGCCCCACGTCATCTGCCCTCTCCCGCTCCTCCTCCTCCTCCTCCTCCTCGGCCGCCTCCGTGTCCTCGGAGGGTACATCGTCGTAGTCCGCCTCCTCTTGGCCAGGAGGTGGCGGCAGCAGCAGCAGTTCAGGGGGGAAGTAGTTCTCTCCGCAGCGGCTCCAGTCGCCTGCGTAGCGGTTGCTGGGGCTGTCCAGGCGACCCGCTTTGGGCCTCAGGACGCCCGACATCTCCGCCTCGGTCAGGTTCAGCACCTGCGGCCGCTCTTTTCTCCGCCGCAGAGGGGGCGCCACCGGCAGGTCGGCCGAGACCGCGGGGGAGGAAGACTGGCCGTGTGGGTCCACAACTGGAAGAGCAGACAGACGGTGAGACAACAGACAGGGACGGTGAATCCGTAGAAAAATGCTATTTTGAGTCCGTGGGTGACTCAACAAATTGACAAGCATGGCAACTAGGGCTGTCACTTTTCATTCGAAATTCGAATGCAACTTCGAATGTGGGGGAGGGGTTCGTGTTCGATATGTAAATTGACTGTTCGATTTTTTTTTTTATTATTTTTTTTTTCTTTTCTTTTCTTTTCTTTTTTTTATGAACCAAAATTAACCAACTGCTGCTTGCTGATAATGTTAATCCCATGTCAGAAAAAGTCTCGAGATTTGTCGCGTTAGTCTCTTCTGAGTAAGATTGTCTCCAGGGTCTGAAAAGTTGTCTCGAGTTGGATGCAGCCAAGTTTGTGAGGCAGTGTTGTGACTGTGAGCGTCCAAGCTAACACGTCGGGCTGATGCCCGGTGGCCTGGACTAAAAAAAAAAAAAAAAAAAAAATTAACCAAAAAACTTAGAATATATTCAAACGAATTTCGGGCAATTAAAGTTCGTTCGAACTTTATTTTGGGAAAAAGTGACAGCCCTAATGGCAACCATCCTATTTTAAAGCATGGCACCCATTCTCTTTGTTTCCCCCTTCCCGTGCTCCTTCCCCACCTCTCCTTCTCTGTTCTCTCCTCCCCCACATGTCCCATTCTCTCCCCACCTCTTCCCTCTCCCTGCTCTCTCCTCCCCCACACCCTCCCCTCTCCTGCTCCCTCCTCTTTCCCCCTTCCCCTGCTCCTTCCCCACCTCCTATACTCCCCAGCATTTCCCATTCCCTCCCCACCTCATCACTTTCCTGCTCTCTCCTCTCTCACATTCCCCCTGCTCTCCTCCCTTCTCCTGCTCTCTCCTCCGCTCTCTCCTATATTTCTACATTTTCTACATTTCTTTATCAATTGTTCAATGTGTGATCATTACTACTGTAATTTGCTACTGTTGTGTCAGCTAGAATTAGCTAGACATATTTTCTGTGAAGCCCTCTGGGACAGGCTTGTGAATTAGGGCTATACAAATAAACTGGACTTGATATTTTAAAACATGCCTTGAAAACAAGCCTTCAGTAACACACAGCTGATTCCTGGTCCAGTTGAATTGGCAAGTTTCTGCATTGATTTGTATGAAAAGTCCTATAAATAAACTGATTGATTGAAGTTTAAATTCTCAAGTGGGAAGTCATGGAGAAACCCATGGCATGCTGAAAACAAACAAACACACACACACACACACACACACACACGACACGTCACTCACACACACACACGACACGTCACACACATGCTGAAGTCACACCACCACACTTAACTGTCCTGAAGCTCCTCTATCCTCTCCTCTGTGACTTGAATGTGCTGTCTTTGTTTATTATACGCTACATCTTATACTGTGTTTTATCACGTGTTGATCAAAGCACACAAAGATGAAGTCTAAAGTGGAACCCTGTCTGGACGTAAGAAAAGGATAGTGGCAGTAATCTGACTGTGCTATGAAGAGGAACGGTCAGCACTCCAACCCAACCAGCACAGTCCAGTTTACCTGTCTTTCTCTCTCATTTCTCTCTCTGTGTACCTATACTTGTCCACACCGCTAGCTCTCCCTTACTGGATTGAGAGGGAACAAAAACAGTGTTAACAGTTAAGACATTTTGATTTGGAATATGACTGAAGGTGAAGTCTACGGAATAAAAAGATCATTCCTGTGTCAGATGGTTTCTTGGCCTGACAGTTTGAATACTTTTTCACTCATTCAAGATGATTATTATGACCGAGAAACCTCTGCCCCTATTGCTGCTTATTCATTAACATTGGGAATGGCTGAATATTGCTGATTTATGTGTGTGGTGAGTGATTCATCCTTCCCTCCTATCCCCAGGCTAAAGTCTCATCTAATGATCACCCAAAACAAACAGGAATGATCCTTTATTAAAAGATACTGTGTTCATTCATTTCACCAGACATGATTCAACGCTGAGACAAAAATGATTAGGCTGTCATCATCATCATCATATATCAAAGGGAGCATGTGGGCAATCATATTTTTTTGTCCCACTGAAATGTGATGTCATCAGTGAGGCGAAGTTGTGACATCGGCAGTGATGTCGTAACAGTAAGTGAGCCTGCACAGCGGTCGAGCTGCAGGCAGGGTGGGCGAGGCCGAGCAGCGGCCGGGCCTAGGAATTAGCCGAGCCTAGGAATTTATATAAAAGGGAGCAAGTGGGTACTGTTTGTTTCCATTTTTGTCCCACTGATATCACAATGGCTGTGTTCTGATCTGCTAGTAGTTCCCCTTCAAAGTGGACTGCACAGGGCATTCAGCCATGTTAAGTAATATGGCTGAATACCCTGTGCAGTCCACTTAGCTGGGAACTACTAGCCGATCGCAACGCAGCCAATGTCTATGACATCATCAGTGATGTCATTATTGAAAAATCAATCAAAATCATCTTATGATGACTGATGATGTCATAGTCACTGATGATGTCATAGGAATTGTGACATCATCAGTGATGTCACTCGAGCAATTGTGGTTTTTGGTTACACTTAAGCAATTGTGACATCAATGATGATGTCATAGCCATTGTGACATCATTGTGATGTCATCAGTGATGCAAAGTTGTGCAATTGTGCGCTGCACATGCCAATAGTGCAGGCAAGCCGTATGTGAGCTGCAGGGCCAGCTCGGCGAGCTGCAGGGCAGGGCGAGCTAGCGAGCCTGCACAGTGGGCGAGCCTAGGAATCGAGCGTGTGTACGTAGCGTGCGAGATGCCTAGTTATTATTATCATTAAAGGCACAATGTATTGTTTTTCTGAAAATGTGTGGATTTAGAAAGGGGATAGCACTGCTGGTGGATTTAAGGAACGGTCATGGCATAATCCAAGTCTCCAGAAGCCCCAAGATGCCAAGTTGACTTGAGAAGATGTCATTTACACCCTATTTTTATCTGAAATGTTCACTGTAGCCGTGATTTGAAAGTGAAAGTGAAAATGTGACTTTCTGGAGACTTGGATTATGCTAGCATGAGCAGTGTTTTTTTTGTTTTTGTTTTTATGTGTGAAAACTATTGTTTAGGAGGATGCTGCAACAGCGTTTTGCTGTGAAACTCCAGGACCGTTTTGTGGACTAAAAAACTTCACCCGACCATCGGCATCGAGTAAATAATGACTGAATTTCCATCTTTGGATGAACTGTTCCTTTAACAGTGTTATGCCTGACAGAAAATATCAAGGACCACACACACACACACACACACACACACACACACACACACACACACGCGCACACACACACACGCACACACACACACACACACACACACCTCCTCTTTCTCTTCCCGTACTGCATACACTCTGCCATGGCCTGATCTCTCCCTGACCACCTGCTCTCACACACACACACACACACACACACACACACACACACACACAGTTGGCAAAGCACATGGTTCCCACCGAGAGTTCACACAGAAAATGTCCACACACACATGATGCCTCCTCACGAAATTTGTGAAATACCATGAGGCGATTATAGTCCCACAAATACACACACACATGGTGCACTCTCACTCAACCCCTTGCCCTTGCAGAAGGCACAGCATGTACAGATTGCCTTGCACTCGCTCAAAGACACAAGACACACTTGACAACAATGGCAGCGTGAAGGGTTGGGTATGAGAGTGGGGTGTGAAGAGGCGGCTGAAAATATCCCATAATGGTTGTGAAATGCTAGGGTGAAGCTCTGCAGGCCCAGGGCTAAGGTTAAGCCTGGAATGTCTTTAATTATAGTCCAGTCATCCTACACTGGGAGGAGGGGACCATCCTACACTGGGAGGAGGGGACCATCCTACACTGGGAGGCAGGGACCATCCTACACTGGGAGGCGGGGACCATCCTACACTGGGAGGCAGGGACCATCCTACACTGGGAGGTGGGGACCATCCTACACTGGGAGGCGGGGACTATCCTACACTGGGAGGCAAGGACCATCCTACACTGGGAGGCGGGGACTATCCTACACTGGGAGGCAGGGACCATCCTACACTGGGAGGCAGGGACCATCCTACACTGGGAGGAGGGGACCATCCTACACTGGGAGGTGGGGACCATCCTACACTGGGAGGCAGGGACCATCCTACACTGGGAGGCAGGGACCATCCTACACTGGGAGGTGGGGACTATCCTACACTGGGAGGCAGGGACCATCCTACACTGGGAGGCAGGGACCATCCTACACTGGGAGGAGGGGACCATCCTACACTGGGAGGCGGGGACCATCCTACACTGGGAGGAGGGGACCATCCTACACTGGGAGGAGGGGACCATCCTACACTGGGAGGCAGGGACCATCCTACACTGGGAGGCGGGGAAGTGGACAGAAAGAAGATAGTCACAGGGGGGCGTAAACACCGGCTCCAGGCCAGGACCGAGGGCTTGGTCAAGGTTAGAATTTCTCAGCAGACCGGGTCATTACAGCCAGGTGACAGGTTGTAGTCACTCCCCGTCTTCTATTAGAGACTGAACACACACTTCTTCAAACCCCACTCCACTCTATCCCCGCTCCGCTCCCAAGGCCATCTTTAAAACCAGGGTGGCACTTCCTAGAGCCTGGCTCCAGACCTTCGAAGTCCCGCCAACATCACAACTGTGGAGTGGGCGGGACTATTCAGTGTGAATATCAGGCTAGGCACTTCCCTGATTTCAAGAGAACTGGTTGAATTGGGGGTATTGGAGGATGCCGTTAGATGAAGAGGCAGGACCAGCCAGCTACACTTATGGTTGCATTACAGAGTCAGGACCAGCCAGCTACACTTATGGT
Source organism: Poromitra crassiceps (assembly GCF_964638095.1). Classification (NCBI taxonomy): domain Eukaryota; kingdom Metazoa; phylum Chordata; class Actinopteri; order Beryciformes; family Melamphaidae; genus Poromitra; species Poromitra crassiceps. The sequence goes on from NC_139632.1 coordinate 42,286,687, forward strand.
TGCATTACAGAGTCCATTCTTCATAATATAAGGACATGGAGCAACAGATCCACTTTAAGTAGTTGGTTACAGGTTATCATCTGAACCTTTGTTTATGTCAACCTTTCAGGGATAAAGGTTGTTCACGCATGATGCTAAGAACTCTTGACGTTCTGAAGCAAAGATTTTTCAAAATACTACATACATGCACAAGCATTTTGAAAAATGTGTCCACTAGGAAAAAGTCCAAACGGAGACAAAATCAAGAGAATATTGCTGCTGTAAAAGCTCATGCCTCCAAAATGTAGGAATTCATTAACAGTCCTATTTTTACATTGAGGACAATGCTTTTTTTCTTTTGTATCGCATATTGGGTGTTATATAATGTTCTTGGCCCACAGAGGACCAAGTACTCCTTCAATGCATGTCAGGACAAGAAAATCAACAAACTAATGTTAAACCTAAAAAAGGTTTTGACCCGATAGTGATCATCCTATCCTTTTTAATCTACCTGTAAACACGGTCAACCCGGTCAATTTGGAAGTGTAAAACCTGGTGGTTAAACCTGTTTCTACAGAACCCAAGACCTCAACTGCACCACCACGACATCCACTAGCATCTGATACTCAGCTTTCTACTCAGAGGATGATTGGAGAGAGTTTAGTTGCCAAAACATCCACAAATTCTAGACTGCCTGTGCTCAGTGTCATTCTCCTATCACTGGTGAATTGGGTTGTGTCTCGTCTCACATAGAGCAGACAGCTGCAGCCTGCGGAGGAGAGCAGTTGGAGCGGGAGACAGATGCGTGTGGAGGGCGGCTGGTACTGGATGTCTGTCCTTGACTTGGTGATTTATCTGAACCCCGGAGCCGGGCCACGCCTCCAAGCTTTGGTTTGCAGTGGGGCTTAGCGGGCTCGCTCCTGATTGGCCCCGCCCTCCACCCGCCTGTCATAATGAAGCGTTCTGCGGAGAGATCCGCCTCCGAGCAGCCGACAGATGGTGGCCAATGGCGATCTGCGGCGCCCGGGCCAGCAGTGGGTAACCTCAAGGATCAAAGCAGCCCCACCCTTTTACGGGTTGTGAGTGGAGCTGAACCGCAGGAGCTGGTATTAATTTGCACAGATGCACTGACATGAATAGGCTGATTGTAAATAAGAAGTGTTTTAAGTCGACGTACAGTACCTGGTAGAACTGTATATATATAGTCATAATTGTTTTGGGTGGTAGGAGCGCTTTGGTCTCAACATCGAGTTTGTTTGAGGTGCTCTTTGCATTATATAGGGACATGTATATAATACACAAAATACAAAAAAAGACTCCAAGGCACAATGCCTTTATTGTCATGGCATCGTCATACAGAGTGCCAAAGTCACACCCTCTCCCGGGTTCTGCATACGACCTAAGGGATTTCATCCATTTTTCCATAGACGTTTTGAAAAACCCTTATAAAAAGAGTTTTTGATTTTATTTAGATTTTATTTATTTTATTTTTTACCATGGAGGTTTCCAACTTCCATCATTGGAATTTTGAAACCCTCATTAGTGTTTTGCTTGCACCTGTGTTTATTCTGCCTTTTCGACACAAAATGTCCCCCGTGAAAAGGGTCTATTCAGAATCAGGAGAGACGGCATAGAACATTTCACTCAGACCAAAAGAACAACAACAAAAACGGGGTGCGCTTTTTGTTGTTGGTCTGAGTGGTTTAACTAAGTCAAACTCCTTTTGTAAGGATTTTTCCAAGCGTCTATGGAAAAATGACTGGTGGATGAAATCCTTTCCGTCATATGCAGAACCAAGGAGAGGGGGCGTGACTGTGGCACAGATCTCTTGGACTTCCTGGTGAAGGCTTGATGCGCAGACGTGTCAAAGTTTCTTTTTAAAGTCTAATATGACCATGCCATGCCATTTTAATTGGTTTAAAGAGAGTGCTTCGGCGGTTATTGTTGCTGTTGTGTTGTATTTTTGTAAAATATGGTAATATTGTGTATAAAAATAGCTACATAAATAGCTACAAAGAGAGAGAAAAGAGGAGTCACCCACCTGGCCACAGCTGTAGCAGGTAGTGCAGGACTTCGATGTGCTTCTTGAAGTGCAGGGCGCTGGCCAGCTCCTCAGAGTCGATGAAGACGCGGTTGGTGTGGCAAGACGCGTCCTGCCGCTGGCTGAGCAGCACCGGGCCGAAACACACCGCCAGGTTCTGACATGTCATCTTGTTCACTTCCTGGTGGGACGCCACCAGCTTCAAGTGGTCCAGAAGCTTCCGCAGTGTCACCTGAGGCACACGCACGCACGCACGCACGCACGCGCACACACACACACACACACACACACACACACACACACACACACACACACAGACATGTTATTATTATGATTAGTAGTTTGGAGTGGTAGCATTGGCAGCAGCGCTACACTGCAAAAACATGAGCCTTAACAAGGCGTTTAGTTTAGTGCAGTATTGTGAGTCTTAAAATCTAAAATGCAAAACACATCAGGCATATGATGCGCATCATGTGATGCCCCTAGCACACATAGGAAGCGCGACGCTGCAGTTCATCCGACCGACCACACACAGCGTGGGGCAGCGAGGACAATGAGACGATGCATACCCTGCTGGTGTGTTTTGCACTTTATTTTTCAATTTGGTGAGATCATTTGGCAGAATATTTCACCTGTTTCAGTGAAAACAGAGTCAATAGGAGACCAAATGCCATGTGAGATGGACACATCTAACAGCATTACCTTTTAACGTGCTTATAATGCTCAAAATGCACTCAAGTTTGATTTTCAACATTGCATGACTTCAAAACGATCAAAACACGTGTGTGGTAAATGGTTAAACATATACCGTAAATTCCGGACTATAAGCCGGAATTTGTGTGTGTGTGTGTGTGTGTGTGTGTGTGTGTGTGAGGGAGAGAGAGAGAGAGAGAGAAAGAGAGAGAGAGAAGGGGGCGTGGCTGAAGACACTGTTGCTTGTTGTTGTGCTGCTGATCTCCAGCCAAACAGCTAATGAGTGACCTTTGTTACCAATCTGAACTACCGTAAATTCCGGACTATAAGGCGCACCGGTCTATAAGCCGCACCTTCAAAGTTGACTATTTTTTTCTTATATAAGCCGCACCGGTCTATAAGCCGCGGGTGTTTTAATGTTTTTGTTTTTTGTTTTTTGTTTTAATGTTTAATTACCATATGTAAGGGTTCATGCACAGAGGGGATTGTCGGGAAAGAGATGGCTGTTTGAGGAAGCTCCCATTTATTAACATTTCAACAAAACAACATAACACAACACCACCTGTGTTGTTTTTTACAGTGCACACAGTGTCATACAGTGTCATACAGTGTGGTGAAAAGAGGGCAAGAGAGGAAATTAAAACTTATTATAGTTATATAGGATTTATAGTTAGAAAGAGTGCTAAAAAAGAGAGATTTTTTTTTTTTTTTTTTTTGAAAAAATCCATAGATAAGCCGCACCGTTATATAAGCCGCAGGGGCCAAAAAAGGCCAAAAAACGGGGAAAAAGGTGCGGCTTATAGTCCGGAATTTACAGTACATTTAATGTAAATTTGCACTTACAGATTCTAACATTCTATGCTAACTAGCTAAATGAAAGCCAAATTAAAGGGTGCGTCTTCTCTGGTTTCTCTGAGCTGGATCACTGGTTGTAATTCCATCGGCTGGGACGTATCGGCTATGAGTGGTACTGTAGTACTAGCAGCAGTTGTAATAGTAGTGATGCAGAGTATTATCTATCAGGATCCTCATTATCAAACACCACCCCCATCCTCCTCATCAGGGTGAATGCACGTCCTTCCTCACCCTCTCCACCTCGGGCAGGTTGTCCAGCAGGCTGACGGTGTGCTCCGAGTCGGCCTGGTCGTTCTCACAGCCGGACGGCCCCATGCGCAGAGGCCTCCTGGCCATGGACTCCAGCACCGCCTCGTACAGCTGCTTGGTGATCAGAGGGTAGGGCAGCTCTCGCAGGAAGTCCTTCAACACCCCTGGAGGAGGGACAGAGGGAAACACAAGAGATCATGAGAAACACTTCAGACAGCCGAGTATCAAGATCATGCCAATTCAGAGCGTGCTGCTGACAGCAGCTGGATGTTAATTCAGTGGAGACACGTTGTCATCAACAAGATAGAAAATACATATACATATACATAATACAGGGCTTTGCACCCAGCCGAGGGTCGCTTGATTTTCCTATGGATATATCAGCAATCATATCGGTATCGGCAGATGTCAGTCATTTTTTAACATATCGGCATCGGTCCGATGTTTCAATGTTAATATCGGTTATCAGCATCAGCCAAAATTTTCACATTGAGAGGAGAAATCTATGATTTCTGGGCTTTTCCAAATGTTTTGGAAATAAAGAAAGACATTAATTTGTCAAATGCATAGTGTTTACATGTGTTTTTCAGTATGTACAACATTTTATTATCACAGAAATGTGTTTTTATACAGATCATATCGACATCGGTAAATATCGGTTATCGGCCATAACACCAATGTTAATAATATCGGTTATCGTATCGGCCAGAATTTTCACATCGGTGCATCCCTAATGGATGAGCAAAGAAACACCTCTTATCCTTCACACGGGTGGCTTCAATACCTGACAAATCCCGAACACTATCATCTTTATGAAGCGTGCTTATTGAACACTATCATCTTTATGAAGCGTGCTTATTGAGGAATCCAAAGCCTTTCTTTCCCCTCTCTTTAGACGACTGGACCTGGCTGGCGCACTCTGTTGGCTGCCAAACGTGTTTTTTTGTGTGTGTGTGGCGTCTGGTGAGGTGCCTGATTGGTCGGGCGTGACACTGCAGCCAACAGTTGTTGGGGGGGCCTGGTTTCTGTGACGGCGCGTTCACACCTGTGACTTCAGCCTCCCGTGGCCCAAACAAAAGCAACGGGCAAACATGAAACCCACGCTGTCTGTCTCACTAAGCCCCGGCATGGCTTCTCATCAAAGGCGGAGGGGGAAAAAACGAACAAATAAGGGAATAAAAAAAAAGTCTCTTGGCAGCGTGACAGATCTTTGCGGTGGATTCTTTCCCTCTGCATGAAGCTGGATCGGTTTTCAGAGGAGGCTGGGGGGGAGGTGTAATCAGCAATATTGGATATGTTTAAAAGTAATGCACACTGCCTATAAGACGTGCAAACAATATGTTTCTCTATGGAGGTTAATAAGAGTCACCATTTTATGAGTTACTTCCAGTATCATGTTCAAATGACATGCAAATAAGAAGTATGCTGGCCAGTCGCCATCCATCAATTTAAAATGCAGAGGACACATGTTCTCTTGCCCCACCTCAACCCCAGACTTTACAGCTTCCAATTACAACAGAAGGTGAGCTCAAATGTAACACGTCTGCTATTAAAATAATAAAAGGTATATCATTCTGCTAGAAATGCAATCCTGAAATCCACGGATAACTAGAACGACCGCACCGCCGATATATGCCTCCGCCAACAAGTGAGCAGTCGACATGCACGTCTGTCCAGACTTTGACGTTTGAGCCAAACGTGAAGAAATTTCGTCATGGTGTTACTGAGATATGGTGTTACACAGCTTGAAAATGGCATTTGTGAGGTCACAGTGACCCTGAACTTTGACCTTTGACCACCAAAATCGAATCAGTTCATCCTTGAGTCCAAGTCAATGTTTCAGGCAAATTTGATTAAATTCCATCAAGGCGTTCCTCAGATATCGCGTTAACGAACATCGGACGGACGGACGGACAACCCGAATCCATAACGCCTCCGGGCCTGGCTATCGTGGGTGGAGGCATATGTCATTTTTGTGTGTAAACAGGGTCTGTTTGCAGAACAGGATGTAAGACTTGCTCCTGTGGTACAATCACACCTCCAAACCCCTCACACCCTTGAAGCCCTTACATGCATCTATGTCTAGAAGGACTCAACTGTAACAAAGATAAACAAAGGCAAAAACACTTTGTGCCAAGAAGCTAAAACCAATTTTGCCACATAATAATTATGCTAGCTCTGCATAAAAACAGGTAGAAGGACATACATGTACATATCTACTGTATGTGAAGTAGCATCCTATTGGTCCAAATTCAGGAAGCAGTCAAGACAACCCCTAGAGCTTTTGAACCAGATCCTGATTAGGACACTGTAAGGAGCTAATGCTTCATTTATACATCACTGAGATGTGCAGGTGTTTTTCTACTTCCTGTAGCCTCTCGCCTGCTATTTTACAGTAAACTACAATACAGTTTGGTGTAATTCCACTGACATCCCCTGGTAAGGAGGACCAAGGGCACAACTTAACATGCTCACTTTTTTAATCCCACTAAGTCCCCTCTCCCCTCTTTAAGGGAGTCTGGGGCTTAACGCTCCAGTCTATTCTGAGCTGGCATTATACGCCCCGTGCCCCATTCATCTGGGGAGGACAAAGAGCAGGTTTGATATTAAACTGGAGGTTTCAGCACTTCGAGGTGTTGAAAGACTCAAACAAGAGGCCTTGAATGGAGGATTGGACGGTAATGTTGAAAGAAGCGTCTGAAGCCAGTTCACTGTCAGACCCCGTTCACACACACTATTACAGTAAGTCTGCCTTTCAGCTACAACAGTCGTCGAGAGCATCACGTAATGCACAGCTAAGCTATTACATTTCATTTATTATAAACCTTATAGTGAATATTATCAAACCACACGTCAAAACAATGCTATCATAATGGTAAAAGGTAAAAGCACTAAAGCTCTTTGAACGGTTAAGTCATCATCACCGGTATTCACTTTCAATACGTTCCTGCCCTTTTCTTCTCCAGTGTCAAAAGGTATTTCCTTGACCTATATACAGTGTCATCAAAGTGGTGGTGCGTGACAGCATCCCGCTGAACGGAGCAAACAGACACTTTTCTGCACCCCCCCCCCCCTCCTCCTCCAATGCTCAGGCCCCTCCCCCCTGGCACAGGCCCCCCCCCCTCTCCCCCGCACAGGCCCCTCCCCCTCCCCCGCACAGGCCCCCTCCTGCACTCCAGATCCAACACGCCTCGACAGGGCAACGCACAGCAGAGAGAGTGAGGGGGGAGGGGGGAGGGATTGCATTCCTGAGGCAGGTAGCTGTGGCTCTGAAACACACACACACACACACACACACACACACACACACACACACACACACACCATATCTGTCTGTGTCAGCAAGATTTGAAATGAAACAAGTTTTAGTGGTACACTACAAGGCGAGTGTTTATCTGCTCATTTGCAATGCCAATTGGACCAAAATGCCCCTAAAAATCTGGAAAAAAGTGAATTTCTTACTCTGGTTGGCGGTGACAGATATGACTAAGAGATGTCTGTTTAGTTTGGTGGAGCTGGGGGGAAGAGCAGATGGCGGTTCCGGGGAAATTACAGAGCAACAAAAGTTACAGTACAACAATATTCCTTTTTTATTCTGATTCTTCAATCCATCTGTTAAACATTCATCTGGAAAGGGTTTGGTACGCCGTTTGCTACGAGCGGATTACGATTAAGGGCCGATAAATGCCAGATCGATTTTTCAACGAGAACTACGCTTCTGATTTCCACAGCAGATTAAACAGCACTGCTTTGTGAACATCGTCAGGCTTCTGTCACAGAGTGATATGTAAAGTGACACGTGTTTGTTAGGGAACCCCTTTGTTTACTTATGATATTGTAATTTACGTCTTTGCTACAGAAAGTCAAACAGGAAGTGGGAGTGGCTTAGAGTTTATTATGACGGGGCATTTCCGCTGCGGCCTCTCTCTGCCATTTGACTCTGTTAGTCTGATCAGGAAGCATGTATCACTCCTGCTCTCCAGTTCCCTAGTTTTCCCTCTGTTTCCACGTGTAATGGGTGTGACCGTGTGTGTGAGACTATGATTTCTAGTTAGCGTACCCTAATCTACTGAACGGGAGCTGCCCACGGCCAGCTCCAGACTGCCGGCCGAGCTGTATAGATGTCATCATCACCCCGGCCTGTTAGCAGGTGAGCCGCTCCTGTTCCGTTTATCTTCTGCTTTGATTATTCCTGTGCAAAGACGTACTGTGTTGATGTGACGAGTTTGATTTGACCAGACACGAGCTTGATCATATTTTGAGAGCCACGCTCTGTCACACTTCCCATTCTTAATCTGTACTGAGACCGCGCTGAGATCATTATAATCTGCTTTTTTCATCGCTCACAAACAGATTGCCTGGAAGCAAAATGAGCTGTACCCCCCCCCCCCCCCCAGCCACCTGTACCCCCCCCCCCCCAGCCACCTAACCCCCCCCCCCCCAGCCACCTGTACCCCCCCCCCCCCCCCAGCCACCTAACCCCCCCCCCCCCCCCCAGCCACCTAACCCCCCCCCCCCCCAGCCACCTAACCCCCCCCCCCAGCCACCTGTACCCCCCCCCCCCCCAGCCACCTAATAAAATGCAGAGGTACCACTTTTCTTTTTCTTTTTTTCACAAGATGGAAACTCCAGCATGGTAGACCCTATGACCTTGCCTTTAAGTGCTGTGAGGCACACACAAAAAGCAGGCTGGCTTTCACTTAGCACTGCTTAATAAAACAACACACCTAAATATACTTGCGCATACTGTACGTAAATACAACCTCACACGCAATGTATGAAAGCATCACATACATCTATAGGCTCTTTCTATTGCCATGTCTTTAGACGTGTGTGACAGAGAGTGTGTGTGTTTTGCTCTAAAGTGAGGAGAATGCAGCCATTGAGGTAAATCATTAGCCTGCCTCGAGTCAGCGCCTGTGTTTACTTTAGTGCCTAAAGCCCTGTTGGTGCCTGAACCACACACACACTCATAACATACGCACACACACACACACACACACACACACACACACACACACACACACACACACACACACACACTCATAACACATGCGTACCACCTCATCTCAATTTAACATAACCTATAGAGGTTCCAAGATATGGAATTCACTCCCCACCCACCTTGTT
>NC_139632.1:42298133-42310633 GCF_964638095.1 Poromitra crassiceps
CAACAAAGGGGGCACTTGTTAATGACTTTCCATGTCTTCACTGGGGCAAGGCTGCGACGCACGGCCCGAGTGGGGGGGGGGAGCAGCAAGGCTGCGACGCACGGCCCGAGTGGGGGGGGGAGCAGCAAGGCTGCGACGCACGGCCCGAGTGGGGGGGAAGCAGCAAGGCTGCGACGCACGGCCGAGTGGGGGGGGAAGCAGCAAGGCTGCGACGCACGGCCGAGTGGGGGGGAAGCAGCGAAGAGCGGAACAAGTCTGTGGAAAAGACAAGTCACCGAGGCGAGTTTACAGACCGCAAACTAGGATCGATACCTGTGCTGCTGGGCGCTGGTGAACTTCTAGCAGCTAACTGGGCTAGAGGGGCACACTGGCTTCCTTTCATTCTGAACCACTTCTCCACCAAGCCTGCTCTGTTCCATTTGGAAAACATTAGATGCCTTGTTTCCACAAAAATTCCAAACAGGTTGAGCTGAGGCTTAATCATTAATGTCACTTAACTGCCCTCCCAAACCAAACGTGTCAACTGATTCATACGTCGTTGTTGTTGTTGTTTTTTTGACAACCTGGATTATCTAATAAGCAGCTGTACATTTGAAAATACAGTGGTGCTTTCAAGACTGTGCTGTAAACACTGAGCTTTCCCTGGCTATGCTGAGGCCCATTTGGCCCTGCTGTGTGTGTGTGTGTGTGTGTGTGTGTGTGTGTGTGTGTGTGTGTGTGTGTGTGTGTGTGAGGGAGAGAGAGAGAGAAAGAGAGAGAGAGAAGGGGGCGTGGCTGAAGACACTGTTGCTTGTTGTTGTGCTGCTGATCTCCAGCCAAACAGCTAATGAGTGACCTTTGTTACCAATCTGAACTAGTTACTGAAGCCTTCCTCAGCAGGTACAACTACATCAACTTTGATTTATTTATTTATGAAGCGTATGCTATTGTTCTCTCTATTACAGGGACAGAGACACCACAACCAGGATTCAATTGCAACTCTCAACTCAATAACAATGTAACAATCAAAAAGTATTCTAAATATTTAGAATTCTTTAAATTAGAAGAGCTATTTTGGCCATTTTAAGATTCTTGCATTTAATCTATAATGGCATTTTTTTTTTTTTAATAAATGCACCAAACAAATACTACACACAGTTCAAATTGAAATGAGGGCAACACTGTGAAAAGCACTATATAGTGAAGTTGATGTCATATGAAACTAATTGGGTACCAACCATGGCATGCTAACTTGTCAGAAAGGGGATTAAATAATGCTCAAAAAGTTCGGCGACATTTTGACGAGGGAAAAACTATTTCAAAGGGGGTGCCTTGACCTCTCACCTCAATATCTGAGTGAAAATGGGTTGTAGACGTGATAGACAGATGGCTCATCCAATCACCTGCTAGGAATTCTTTGAAAGTGCGTGCCCTTTGAAACGGTTTCCTGAGCGACTCGTTCCCAGGTGGTTATGTGAAAACAAACCATCTGGCAGCGGCAGGTTAGTTCAAACATCTACAAACGAAGTGAAAAAGTTGAATTGTTCAATGTCAACTAATAAAGTGTTGAAATGTTACAAATACTCTGTAGACTCTCTGTAGGCAGACTATCCGAATACAGTGTACTGACCCTGAGTCTTATAGTGTCTGATCTGAATACAGTGTACTGACCCTGTGTCTGCCACTGCACAACTGTCACCACCTGGTGATGGAGTTGAGAGAGATGTGACCCCTACAGGGCAGGAGTGACCAATCAACGACACAATTGCTAAAGCAAGATTGTGACGTTTTTCTTTATTTTTTTATTTATTTTTTTCAAGTGGAGAACACCTTTTTGGTTCCTTTGAGTGGATTGTGAATGGAAACAAAAGGGTTGTGATTTGAAACAAAGCAGAGCCATGCACTGAGCGTGTTTTGCAAGCTTTGGCTTGAACTCTGACCCCTGGATAATCCCTTTCACTACCTCTGCTTTTAAATTAGCCGTGTGACACGACAGCCCTCTTAGCTCATCCGTTTTGCCTGCTTATTAGCCTGTCTGCCCTCTGCTCCACACTACAAAAACATCTTCACGTGTCATTTCATCCTAGATTTACTCTGGATTATTTTCTTTTAAACAATACATCATTCAGATTAAAATAAAAGTGTTGAAACAAGAGGAGTGATGGGTCATATTTCTAAATATTGTTAAAGTCCCTGGAAACCAAAATCCACAAAAACCTTCTAACTATTAAATTGAGGGTCTTATGTGAGTAAGTGTGTGCCTCAGAAAGTAGGAGACATTACTTTCAACCCAAACCCCCAAAATCGCCACTTTTCTACAAGGTCTGGATTTCCACTTCCTCATTGAAGAGAGCGGTGCGCGCGGTGCTAAAATGAATGATCTTATCACGTCTTAAGATTTAATCGAATCACACGCACGCACGCACACACACACACACACACACACACACACAGTAGCGCTGTGCACTCGCAACGGCAGTCTCTCTTCCTCTCTGTCAGTATGCGCCGAGCAACGAGCGAACACACACACACACACTCCATCTCTCTTTCCTTCTCTCTCTCTCTCTGTTTCCCTCCCTCTCTCTCTCTCGCTCTCTCTCTCTCTCGCTCTCTCTCGGAGGAGACCTGCAGTCCTGTACGCACACACACACAGGACACGCCCACACAGTCAGCGGGAGAAAAGGCAGTCTAAAATCTAATTGATTCTCATGACTTTTGTCATGACTGTCAAACCTAAATTTTTATGACGTTCATCATCATTCAAATTTGGCTGGTGGCTTATTAACATAGGTTCCTGTGATGTGATGAACTCAAAATGCTAAATAATAAAAAATTATTTCTGGTTTCCAGGGACTTTAAGAAAATTTTGGAACAAGTGAAATTAGGCAGTTGCTTTTCAACTGGTTCGATAAAGAAGGTTTTAAGACTAAATCCATGATTATTTCCTATTTGGAGATGGTAATTTTTTGCAGTGCACACCCCAAATCTCTCATCTGCCAGTCCAGCCTGGGCCTTCCCCCTCTCTGTCCCCTCCCACTCACTCAGGCTCCTCCCACTCACTCAGGCCCCTCCCACTCACTCAGGCCCATGTGCAACAGCCACTCGCTCGGCAGAGCAAATTTAGACAGCAAGCAAAAACCAACAATCCACGCCAGTGCTGGCCCTTTTTTTCTAACCCGCTCAACTGTTAACTGTGTTCTTTGCCCTGCCATGCAAATGCAGGCGGATCAAAGCGGGCATGATAGGAGGACGCCTATACGGGGCCTCTTCCCAAAACCAACAGCAGCTCCCACAATGCCGAGGGGCTTCCATGGTCTTCCTCTTTTTGTGGGAGAAAAAAAAAATCATGACCAAGTCATTTTGTCTACCTTCTACCCACCCCTCCCCCCCGTCTCTGTCCCAGTGTTGGAATCATTACTCAATACAATGACACAGCAGTTTTTGTAAGATGAAGAATATGAAATATGCAGTGACTCATCTAAAATGCCTGGCAGATATTAATCAGCACATCAAACCCTCACAACTAAAACTAGGGAATAGGGAGACTCGGTATTGATAAGTATCGATCGATCAATCATTTCTCAAAACCTGATTTCTCAAAAATAAGGTCTGAACTTATCGATACTGTTATCAAGACTAGCGGGGCAGGCATTTAACTCAAATCACTGGTGCACAAACCATACAATTGATTAATTTGTTTTAAAAATAGTTGTACTTGTTCCAACCGGTTCAGATATATTTAGAAACAGGAGACACCACATAGCACTCATAGAGCAAAAAAAAAAAAAAAAATTGCTGATAGAAAATATTTTTTCAATGTAGTTTTTTTAAGTTTTGGTCCGAGTGAAATGTTCTATGGTCTCTCCCGATTCTAAATATAGCTGGACCGTTTGGTTTGACAAAGTAAAACTATTTTCTATAAGCATTTTACGAAATGTCTATGGGAAAATAAATGGCGGATAAAAATCTCTAGTACAGTGCTGGAGCAGGAAGTAGGCGGTCACTTTGCCTCTCTATTCTTCAACTGTTCAAATGAAGAGGTGGGGGTGCTGTGACAGAGAAAAGGGAATGTTCATCACAGCTGCCACTTGTGTGTTCAGTGAGAGTGAGGTCTTCACTGAGCTCCTGCACATGGCACCCTGCACCAGGCACCCTGCACCAGGCACCCTGCACCAGGCACCCTGCACCAGGCAAAACACTGTTCAACAATGTTGATTTGAACAGACTGTCCTTTCAGACAATGTTGGAATCCACCATACTATTTCCATTTCAATACAAAGCAGCAGAGCAGGAAGAACCCACAAGACTTTGACTGGAAATGCTCCCATCATTTAAAACTCCTGGTTTTAAATGATGGGACATGGCACCAAGAACGCTGCTTTTGGGTCAACAAACATGTAACCAGTCAGTGTGTTGATGACAGCAGGAACACTGCAAGCATTCCTTTCAGTGTTCACACCTTCAGAGTCATGGGCTCAAGGTTCCTAATTGAGTGAAATGACGTGGAAGTAGGCTACCTCCTGTTAAGTGGCAGCCGTGATAAGAAGTAGGCTACCTCCTGTTAAGTGGCAGCCGTGATAAGAAGTAGGCTACCTCCTGTTAAGTGGCAGCCGTGATAAGAAGTAGGCTACCTCCTGTTAAGTGGCAGCCGTGATAAGAAGAGCCGTTTGAATTCTCTTAACACTAAGGTTGCCTTCACATGATAAGAGATCTTTGGTTGCGCTCACGAAAGGTCAGTGATAAGTAGGTCAGCGTTGAGATATTTAGAATTTTGAGCATGGAGCAAAGTGGCAATATCGAGCTGTGCCAAGGGTAGTGCTGAGCTGTGCCAAGGGTAGTGCTGCCACCTAGTGGAGAAGTGCCACTCTCCTCCACAGGAAAACAACGGCACAGCAGGCGCAGAGCTGTTTTACCGCGGGTCATGTCGTGGAGGCACCTTAAGGAAAGGCGCTTCAGTGCTTCCTGACTTAGCTCCTTTGGCACAGGATACACTGCTGGACCAGGGATACTCAACTTGCTTTGCCACTTTCGTGAAATGATAGAAGGCCAGGGGCCAGTTAATAAACAAACAATATACATTTTCCTGTAGCGGATTGTAGGTTTTTGGGGTGTCAGCCGGAGTTTAGTCTGACAATGTTGTGCACACCGGATAGTTAGTTAGTTAGTTAGTTTAGATACATACATAAGTGCCTGGGTAGCGAGCAGACGGCGGGAATTTTACAATTTAGCAGCTAAATCATAGATTATTGAAAGATATTCCATATTCCAGACTGAAATGCTATAACAGAGGTGGAGTATTGGCTAGAATGACATGAACATTTGGACACTTATTCAGCGGGTATCTTGCATGTTGCGTTCAGGCGCACTGTAATTTGTTTTTGTTTTTTTTGCAATTCCATCGCGGGCCACACAGGGGGGCCAAGTTGAGTATCACTGTACTGGACCATCCTTTATAAAATGAAATCCAATAATGCTGCCGTCCCACAAGCCTTGTAGCAGCATAGCCGCCCGCAAGGAATAGCCGCATTAGCTTGCTAGCATGGAAAAATGCATTTTTGTCAGCAACTAAGCAATGGATTTCAGTTTCAGTCACTCAGTGGTGCTTTGAGCCCGGCGATGCCTAGTGTATACGTACAGTACATATAGCCTAGTGAAGTCCAGTGGGATTCTCTCTAGTGTATACGTACAGTACATATAGCCTAGTGAAGTCCAGTGGGATTCTCTCTAGTGTATACGTACAGTACATATAGCCTAGTGAAGTCCAGTGGGATTCTCTCTAGTGTATACGTACGGTACATATAGCCTAGTGAAGTCCAGTGGGATTCTCTCTAGTGTATACGTACAGTACATATAGCCTAGTGAAGTCCAGTGGGATTCTCTCTAGTGTATACGTACGGTACATATAGCCTAGTGAAGTCCAGTGGGATTCTCTCTAGTGTATACGTACAGTACATATAGCCTAGTGAAGTCCAGTGGGATTCTCTCTAGTGTATACGTACTGTACATATAGCCTAGTGAAGTCCAGTGGGATTCTCTTAGCACCATGGTTGTCTTTCCCTACGCCCTGATGATTTCTCCTCCTCATCTTTCCTTGACCTCATGACCTTTTCCATCGAGGTCAGGGAAACGTGCTTACGAATAGGAGTTAGGTCTTTTCTGACAATTCCAATCAGGCTGAGTTGTTTACTTTTGGATTTAAAAAAAGAGAGGGAGGGACAGTAGAGAGCATGTCTCAACCAGCGACCTGCAGGAGAAAGAATGGCCTGAATGTACAGCATGGCCCGGTGTATGTGTGTGTGTGTGTGTGTGTGTGTGTGTGTGTGTGTGTGTGTGTGTGTGCTCGCGTGCATGCGCACGTGTGTGTGTATGTACCTTTCCCTCAGGCCCTGGCCCATACTGGTATGTTGACTGCTGGAATGCTTTTACTGCAAACAGCAGACAGACACATGCACACACACACGCACGCACGCACACACGCGCACACACACACACACACACACACACACACACACACACACACACGCTGACCTATCTGCAGAGGACACATAAGGAGTAGCCTGCACAGAGAGACACTGGTTCAGGCATGTCTGCTGTGGCGAGTGAGGGGGCGCTTCATTCACGTCACCGGATCAATAAATCCACACCACCATCTAAGCAGGACCATCTACACTGGTCATGGTACTGCCTCCAGACCAAGGCCCTCAGGCATGAGCCAGACTCTTCTCTTCTGTGGTTCCCCAGTGGTGCAACCTTTATTTAGCTCAGTGGTGCAACCAGTTACCAAACTCCATTCGCTCCACAGAGACCCTCTCAACCTTTTAAGAAAAGGATAAAGACCCAACTCTTTAGTGAACATCTTCTCGCCTGATAGACAATATGCAACCGCTGAGCGTTGGCCTTTTTTGCCGATGCCGATTGCAGTCAACAAGCCCAAAATCGGCCGATACCGACATGCGGCCGATATATCGGCGCATAGAGACACTGCGGAGCGCGTCATCATTCAGAAAAGGCCTATTTCATGCAGTGTCTCTATCCCTAATTGTAATTCTAAGCAATTCCCCATTTGTGCTGTTTTTAGCGTGTATTTCTCTCTCTTTGACTTGTATTCACTGTACGTCATACTGAGTAAGTGCCACCTCAGCTAGATCGATGCCTAAAAATGTCTTACAAACATACATAAAATGTGTTGGATAATCATAAGATACTGAGGTCAATGTAAGATGATGATTCACTGCACAGAACATTATTAACAGCTCTATTGAGTTGCACCTCCTACCACCAGGCCTACCAGGCCAAATCAATAAGGGATCGTAGCTTTCACCTGGGACCACCTGCTCAGCCTGTGTGTCACGCAAAGAACAACAGCTGCCAATGTTTTGTATACTCACTCTCTTATGTAATTATGTCATAGGGGCGAAAGGGGCGTTTACCCGGTCAGAGAGAGCATCCTGTCATCAGAAGGACACCAGGTTGAGCTCCTGTGTTTGTCCCTGTCAAAGTGCCTTTGAACAAGACCCCAAGGTCCTATAGGTCCTACGTGCACTGTGAAACCTACCGTGCACTGTGAAACCTACCGTGCACTGTGAAACCTAGCATACTAAGGTCCTACCCTGCACTGTGAAACCTAGCATACTAAGGTCCTACACTGCACTGTGAAACCTAGCATACTAAGGTCCTACCCTGCACTGTGAAACCTAGCATACTAAGGTCCTACCCTGCACTGTGAAACCTAGCATACTAAGGCCCTGTTTACACAGCGCCTTCCTTTTACACGGTGACAGCGTTATTGGAGGGTGAAAACGCCAAAATCTGAAAACAGGTCCCAGAGTGGAATTCTTGAAAACGCTGCTGCCCCTTACTGTCGCCGTGTAAAGTGGAGAAACGCAATTCAGGTGATGACACAGCCCCCCTTCACCATGTTACACAATGGTAGGCAATAGGAACATTTAACTAACCCAATACAGCCTTATGGCACAGGCATCGATATTTGTATATCTGTTTCTATGTTTTGCATACCTCTGTACGTCGCTTTGGAGAAAGGCGTCTGCTAAATGAAATAAAGTAAAGCAAAGTAAGGCATAATGAGTCGCATTGACATTCAACAAACGTGATAACGATTTGCTAAAAACACAATCTGCGTTAAGTCCCCCCCTACTACTAACGTCGCACATAGCCTATTAATCACTATCTCCTGCATTGAATAATTGACAACAACTCACTGTCTGCGATGCATTTCCTCAAGTGAAGTTCCAATTGTGCTCAGGTCTTTTTTATGTTGCTTTACTCGGTTTTTATTCGGTAATCCAATCTGGAGCATGATCTGGTTTATTAGGCTACCATTTGTGACTTCTGTGTCAGAGGCGTGGAAAATGCATTTAAAAACTTTAATCACAAAGCTAAATCAAGCCCGTTAGTAGGGGTGTCACAATATATCGTCCCACGAAATTTCGCGATAGTAAAACGTCACGATATGTATCGTTGAGATGAAATCTCATATCGTGAAAAAAAAAAAAAAAAAAAAAAAAAATTCCCTCTCAAAAATAGACAAAGAAACGTCTTTGTTTGTTGAAGTTCAATGTGTGGAAAGTAGTTCAGTTGAACAAGTCTCTGAAGAGACACATGAGAAGTTATACAGGAGAGAAACCATTCAATTGAGTTTCTGGCAAAACTGTTTACTTGACAGGAAAAACTGAAGATGCATAAAAAATAGACTAAGAAAAGTCTTGTTGTTTGAGTTTGAAGAAAAACTGAAGATGCATAATGAGAATTTATACTGCTGAGAAACCTTTTACTTCAAAGTAAATCTAAGTGACGGTGTAACTCATTCTATTTCAAGATAAGCCTTATCTCCAATCTCATGTTTTTTCTAGTTGTTATTGTAATAACAATTTCCCACAACAGCATGTTTTGTATTTGTGCATTTCAAATAAAATACTACTTTTCCAGTCATATATTGTCATTATTCAAGTTTAAAAAAATATTGTTAAAATCGTATCGTATCGTATCGTTATCGTGAACCCAGTATCGTGATACGTATCGTATCGTGAACTGAGTGTATCGTGACACCCCTACCCGTTAGCAACAGACAGAATAGGGGAAGCTAGGTGTTTTTATAGTAGAGCGCGCACATCCACTCAAAATGCAGATGCAGGACAAAAGCAATGAAACATATCAAAAGAAATAGAGTCCGCACACTGCTCGACTTGCTCCCAGTTGATTTATTTTTAACGTTTCGGTCAACAAGGACCTTCTTCTGAAATTAGAAGAATTTCTGAAGAAGGTCCTTGTTGACCGAAACGTAAAAAAAAAAAAAATCAACTGGGAGCAAGTCGAGCTAGGTGTTTTTACCTTCAAAATAAAAGCCGTATTTTATAACTGGGTAAATAAAAATCAGGGTCTTCGACTCACTGCGTGTTAAAATGGACTTTTAGCTGTCTGTGTTCTATACGTCTTCTAGGGATGGGCGCGAGTACTCGGGTACTCTGACATTAAAAACTAATGTCAGTCAGTCCCTCTCCTCACATGCTCCAGGTAACGCTTTCTCCATGCAAAAATGCAAACGTTATGTGTGAACAGCCCCACACACAGCAGATTACCCCTGCTCCGTCATTACCATAGTAATCACACAGACCACCCCCCCCACCCGCGCGCGAGTACTCGAGTAACCATTCATAATAGAAGGAGAGTACTCGAGTATTTAAATTGCTTAAAATGCCCATCCCTAATGTCTTCTTAGTATTTCGGATCACACACAAAAAACGTTGCGACATGCATCAATAAGACTATTAGTTTATTTAATTACCATTATTGTGAAGGTTTTAACCAGAAGTTTCAATGTTATTCTGGCTCACTTGACGCTTTTGCGGCTTCAGTCAGCCTGACAGTCTGCACGCAAATCGTGATCACACCAGCTGTGTGTAAATGCAAAATAAAAGGTGAGGACGCAACGCTAGTTTGCCGTTTTATGCAGAGACTGTTGTCGTCTAAACATGGCCTAAGGTCCTACTGTGCACTGTGAAACCTAGCCTACCGTCACTGCCATGTGAAAACTACTTGAATTGAAAGATTATATGCTCCTCTATGGAGTTGAGAAAGTTCTACCACCTGTGGGTTTGCTACATTCTCAAAAACCAGTTGGATAAACTCTAAATTGCATGGCTGTCTACTGTAGTTAGAAACAAGGCAGTTCCTGAAAAGACCAAATTTTGGAGATTTCCAACTGATGATTTCAAAGAACCAACCATTCAGAATGACCGTACACTGAGCATGTGTCTGTGTGTGTGTGTGTGTGTGTGTGTGTGTGTGTGCTGATCCAGTGCTTTGTATTGGTGGTCAGTTTACCTGTGATGACGTTGATGTCGGGGTAGGTGTTTTCACACAGCTCAATGGCATAGCTGTCTCTCTCAAACGCCTCACGTAGCTCCTTTTTCACTGCTGCAGAACCACACAGGCGGTACAGACCAACCACCTGGAGACACACACACACACACACACACACACACAAAGTAGGTCAAATAAACACGCATGGCCAAGGAGTCAAACAGTCGACAGAGAGGCGGACATTTTTACAACCCTATCTATCAACGTCTACGTCTTTCCAAACAACCTTGTGCTGGAAGGATCAGGCAAAACGACTGCCAAAGTGAAACCTACATGCCTCACGTGTCTATTGTTTCTCCATCAAAATGGCACTTGAATACGTTTGAGTATTATCTTCCCAGTGATGTGTGTGTTTTTGAACCTATATGCATCATTGCATATGTGGTGAACAACACCTTTTGTCTGTAGGTCTAACACCAAAAGCACAGCAGAGGAACTCCACGGGCTTAAATGGATCCATTGATATTACCATTTGATGCTCATTATTAGGGATGTCCGATATTATCGGCCTACCGATATTATCGGACGATATTAGCATAAAAAAATCGATATCGGAAAATATCGATATCGGTTTTCATGCCGATATTTTTTTATTTATTTTTTATTTTATTTTTTAAATACAGGGGGAGTCTCACTGAGAGCAATGCTCTCTTTTTCAGGAGTGCCCTGTTCACATTCACACACACATTCATACCTGGAAGCTGACCAGTACAACCACAGTCTGATCTGTTGGCCACTGAGCAGCTCCACTGGAGCGGTTGGGGTTAAGGGCCTTGCTCAAGGGCACCTCAGTGGTGGTAATAAGGGAGGGGCAAGCGCTGCCTTTTCACTTTCCCCACCCAGATTTATCCTGCCGGTCCCGGGGATTGAACCGACGACCTTCTGGTCACAAGCTCGCTTCTCTAACACTTACAACTTTAACACAACATGCATATTATATATTAAACTCTTCAGCTACATTAAGCTACATTATGTAACTTGTTACGTGAAATTTTGGTGGAAAAAAAGCCCGCTTATATCGGTATCGGTTGATATCGGTATCGGAAATTAAGAGTTGGACATTATCGGATATCGGATATCGGTAAAAAAGCCAATATCGAACATCCCTACTCATTATGTTATTTTTCTTCGCTAGCTATATGAGGAAGGATTCTTTATTTGTTCTTCAGCTAGCAAAGCAGAGCCTTGATAGCATTCCTCACAGAAACCAGCTAGCTTAGATTAGTAGCAGTAGCAAGCCGGTTTTTTCCACTTAATTTAAGCTCATGAGGTAATCTCAGCATAATGTAGGCAACACCTGGTGAAGAAGAGAACCAACCTAAATCAAAATCCCAAACTATCTCTTTTAGCGTGAGGAGAACATGTCAGCACAGTGCTATGAGCCACTCAGTGTGAGGAGAACATGTCAGCCGTGCTATGAGCCGCTCAGTGAAACAGGACCCAGGTGCTGCAGAGTGGAGCGCTCTTGCAAAACAGCTGATTGTTAAGGAGCCAAACAAACGCGTGTACATCATACAGAAAAGGCTCCGCGCCAACAGAACGACTATTTCTGACTCAAATTTGGATGACTCCAAGACAGGTGTTTTAATGAAACCTGGTGGTGAGTGCCAGATGCTTCTTTTCAACACAGGTTGGGTTTCCATCCAAATGGCCAATTTTAACAAAATTTTCATAAACGCGGCAAAAGAAAATGCAAAATGATGCGCGTTTCCATCCACTCCCATTATGTGAATAGTAGGAGTTGTTTAAAAGAGCTGTGAAAGTGAAGAAAACACATGGTGTGGAGTCTCAGGAGGGAGGTGCAGGTGACAGGGGGGGGATCCACTGAAAAAGAGGAAACCACACACTCTGGCTCAGAAGCAAAGATTTAACATTTAGACAACGTTTCGGCCTGGTGGCCTTTGTTAAGTCATGTTATCACGTCTAAATGTTAAATCTTTGCTTGTGAGGCAGAGTGTGCGGTTTCCTCTTTTACCAGTGATTAAAACATCGCCAGACACCAGTCAAACGAGGGAAATTAACCGCGTTCTCTGAATAAATGTGAGGTAAAGAGGAAACATCCAGGAGGAGCTTGGTGAGCACACTGCTGTCTGATCTGCACCAACATCCCATACGTGAAAAACATCTACAGTGTCTTTGCT
>NC_139632.1:42318133-42323133 GCF_964638095.1 Poromitra crassiceps
GTTAGCTCTCAGGTCACAGCATACTGAGCTACAACGCTACTCTGGATGTTAGCTCTCAGGTCACAGCATACTGAGCTAACAGGCTACTCTGGATGTTAGCTCTCAGGTCACAGCATACTGAGCTAACAGGCTACTCTGGATGTTAGCTCTCAGGTCACAGCATACTGAGCTACAAGGCTACTCTGGATGTGGGATTATTTCTCTCACTGTATTACATAATTGTATCATACCAGCCTTCACATTAATCCCAGTGCGTTTTTCAATGTGTTACTGAATGGGATTAAAATGGCTTTCATTCATATTATGTACACTACCAGTTAAAGGTTTGGCCACACCTGATTGAATGTACTGTTTTTACATGATCTTAAAGGCATTTTGATCTAAAAGATCAAAGATGGTTGAAATCTAATTAAATCTAACTAGTGAAGGTAATGCCTATGTATGAATTTCTTCCCAAAGCCTTGAAATTAAAGAATCTAAAATATCAGATACACATAGTTTTGATTTGTTTAACACTTTTTTCAGGGATCTCTGCATAATTCCCTTTCTGTTATTTCATAATTTTGATGATGTCTTTACTATTATTCTAAAATGTGGAAATAGTAAAAAAAAAAAAAAAAAGTGTATTGTGCGAGTGTGCTCAAGTAGGCTATATATTATCTTTTTAACATGAGGGGGAAAAAGTCAACATTTCCCCCCGGTAGGTTAGGTTATAGGTTACTGATTCAGAGATTTCCAACAGCTCATCTCAAAGCGTAGACGACGGACTCACCTGGCAGCCTCTCTTCTCGATCTCCGTGATGCACTTGTGTATGAGCAGCGGCACCATGAGCGCCGCGTTCTCCCTCTCCACCACCCGCCAGGCCTCCACCCCGAACACCTGGGGCTCCCGGTCTCCGTGCGGCCCCCCGTCCAGAGAGTTCTGCCACTGCTCCATCAGGCTCAGCTTGACGTAGATCAGCCCCCGTGGCTCCAGCTTCACCGCCAGCTGGTGGGAGCGCGTCACCCGGAAGAGCGCGGGCAGCACCACCGTGCCGTGGCAGCAGACGCGGTTGCGCCTGGGCGTGGGCTCCCAGCTGAACACCACCAGCTTCAGGTGCTGGGCGTTCTCCAGCTCGATGTTGAAGGTGTGGTCCATGTCCAGGAAGGTGGTGCGACAGGTGAGGAGGGCGGTGCGCGCCTTGTTGACCGAGTCCACCTGGATGGCGCAGTAGACGTCGCGGGAGTCGACGCGCGGCGGCTTGAGGTCCTCGGCGCCGTAGAAGTGCAGGCTCATCAGGCCGGAGATGTACTGGCTGCACTTGGGCTGCTCCGTGAAGCTGTAGTGGCGGAAGGCGTCGATGTCCAGCTCCGTGCCGTGCAGCTTGGGGCTTCCTCCTGCTTCACCACCACCACCTCCTCCGGGCGCCGTCTCCTTCCCTTTCCCTCCCTTCCCCTCCGCAGAGCCGTGCTTCCCGGATTTGGCCACCAGTTCTGGCGAGTCACCGTCACTCAGGTAGCCACCTTTACTGGCCGACTTGGAGCCACCGTTGCTCTTCTTCTTGCTGAAGCTGTGCTGGGTGGACACGCTGCTGTCCAGGTGGTAGCGTGAGATCACGTTGCGGTTAGCTGCTGCCACCTGCCCTCCGCCGGATGCAGACAACCTAGGAGGGGCTGAAGGCTGTGGAGCCTGAACCTCTGGCCCGCTACTGTTGCTTCTGGGAGAATGGGCCCTGGGCTCCGATTGGCTGCTTCCGTTGCCGGTGTTGCCGTTAGTGCTGCTCGGCATCCCTTTGACGCTGAGTTTGCGACTAAGTTCCGGCAGCTTCTTCATCTTCATGGAGATCTTCCGGACAGTGCGCGGGGACTTGATCTTGTCGGGGAAGGACCAGTTGATGGAGCTGCTCTTCTTGGCGGGGTTTGGGCTGGAGGGAGGGGAGAAGCCAACTGCATTGGGCAGGTCAGGGCCATCTGCAAATAGACACAAGAAGGCACAAGGAAAACTTGTGAATTGAGAATTTTGCAATTTTTCTTTGGTTGTGACTTCTGTTTAGTTAGCAATGTTTGCATTCCTCAGGGAGACAACCCTTGGGTACGCCAAGCTACAAGTTGATGAGCTAACTGTTACCACTGGTTTCAATAAGTTGATCTTAAATAGCTGTTTTGATAGTCCAGTATAGATAAACAGGAAAGACAAGACTGAAAACACTGGCAGTGAAGTATGAACGAGCCATCATTTGAATACCACCAGTTTATTTTCAGACAAACAGCACACCACCTCAACGCACCATCAGACAAACAGAGCAGCACACCACCTCAACACCATCAGACAGACCAGTAGGGGTGTGCCGATTAATCGTTTTTTAGATGCATCGTGATGAGTCACGTGACGATTAAAATCGATTCACAATGTTCGATTATCGATTTGCAAAAAATTGCAAATTTTTTTTTTTTGCAATTTTTTTTTTTGCTTTATTTGCAAAAAATACGGTATATCGCCCGGAAAGCAGTTCCTTAACTGTAAAACGAGACCAAAACCGAAGTACTGGAAACTGGAATCACTGAAGAAAGCATGCAGGGTGGCTGTAACATGTGATGCGTGGACTTCAGTCGCAACTGAAGATAATGGAGGTACATTTGTTTGTTTACCGTACTTTAATTAATGGATACTGACAAATATACCTTGCTTAAAAAAAATCCTGTTTGGTGAAAAAGATGCATCGAAAATCGTGATTAATCGTAATAATCGTAATAATCGTTTAATAATCGAATCGTAGCACCCTTAATCGTAATCGAATCGAATCGTGAGGTGCCTAAGGTGGCACACCCTTACAGACCAGCACACCACCTTAACACACCATCAGTGATGATTAGGATTACATGCAACCTAGTAATCCACTGATGAAACACATGACTCTTTTTCCATGGGCAAGACTTCAAACAGTATAAACAGTTCAAGCAGACTAGCCCCCATCTAACTGAAGTCTCAGATGATTGTAATTTTGTCAGCCTTATAAACAGTTATTCTACTGCAACAGTTAAACTCCTTTTCATTGGGGTTGAGTATATAATACAGTTGCAGCTAGGGATGCACCGATGTGAAAATTTTGGCCAATACCGATCACCGATATTAACATTGCTGTTATGGCCGATAATATATTTACCGATGTCGATATGATCTGTATAAAAACACATTTCTGTGATAATACATTTTTGTACATACTGAAAAACACATGTAAACACTATGAATTTGACAAATTAATGTCTTTCTTTATTTCCAAAACATTTGGAAAAGCACAGAAATCATAGATGTACCGCAATGTTTCCTCTCAATCTCAAAATTTTGGCTGATACCAATAACCGATATTAACACTGCAACATCGGACCGATACCAGTTAAAAAATGACTAACATCTGATATATCGTGCATCCCTAGTTTAAAATGGGCTTCATTCAATTACTGTAAATACCAGGTTGATTAAACTGGAATGTCATTAGAACAGCCCGGCCTCTAGGAAAAGCGCAGTGTACATGCGGAGGGATTTTTGTCTGAAGACACCACTGCTTGAGGGTTGGGAGCTAAAATTACTCAAAGTCATTATTCGTGTCGTAAAAATATCCATTTGGAGTGGAGCTTCCAGGCAGTTCTAGATGTCTAGATGTCTACAACATGAGATTTTAGGGTCTAAATTTCTACGTTGGAATGACAGCCATTGTTTAGTCTACAGGACTGATTGTGGATTTCATTCTTAGAGATTGTATCCATGTCTCTCTTTTTTTTTTACAGGTGACTTCCACAACAGCAGCCATTCCACAGCTGGGCTTGTAATCTTTTATCATAAAGGACTTTTTCTTGACATCTTACATGGACATTTTACATTAACATTTTACATAGACATTATCCCACAGACACTATCCCCCCTTCCCCCCATTATATATGACTGTCAAAGGACTTTACTGGACATACATAGACATGTTACATGGAGGGACATTATTGTTTTCTGTTTGCTCCATATTTTTGCTATTACTGTGATCGCTGCGCTGCATACTGTACAAAGACAAATTCCTCGTTTGTAATAATCATATTACGATTACGGTACTCACTATGGCTATTAAAATTACCTTGTATCTTCTATCAACATTTAACTTGCTCGGTTTCTGATCCGAGCGTTCATATGAATCTGTAAATATTTCTGGACACTTTCGTCCGTACATATGCTACCTAAATATGTGCTGACCGTGACAGTGAAGTGATATTGAAAACAAAACGGACAATGTAACGTTACAAGTGCCTTGCACATTGTTACTCGCAGATATGGTACCTCCAGCTGGAATTTCTGATAAAGTGGACAGCTACTGACAGCTAGAAATACACATAATCCAAATCTGTATATTCTCTACATGCTATCTACAGCTGAAATTTGAATATATTCGATATGGTGTATAACTTTTCTAAAACACATGTCTACACACCAAGACATTCAGCGCTCCCTCGTAACAGTACAAATACTGATGATTTCTTACTCACGGTACCCCCCCAGGGTTCTCCAAGCTGACTCATTAAGACCTTTTTAATGCCATTTAGAATGAGATTTAATGCCAACTTCACTGCCATACTGGCAAAAGTATGAAGGATATAATGGAAAACCAGCATGGATTTTAAGCCCTAGAAAATAATTATTTACCAAGTACTTGAATGTAATAAAAGATCATATTCTTGTTCAGTAACAAAACAAAAACATGTTTTGTTTTGTTAGTGGAATATATGCGTATACTGTAACTAGGGTATGGGCCCCCTAGGCTCGCCCGCTGCGCTCCCTGAGAGAGAGAGAGAGAGAGAGAGAGAGAGAGAGAGAGAGGGAGAGAGAGAGAGAGAGAGCCAGCCACAGTTTGGATGATCAAAGTGGAATTTGTCAAATCATGGGCGTCCTGCTAGTCACACAACGGGAAGCCTGAGCCCATTTCCAACAGAGAAACGGAGCTTTACCCCCTTCAGCCTTCAGCTCTCTGCTAATACCATTT
>NC_139632.1:42328133-42415633 GCF_964638095.1 Poromitra crassiceps
ACGTAGTACAGAGTGGACATGTGAGAGAGGAGATCTGCTAACGTAGTACAGAGTGGACATGTGAGAGGAGATCTGCTAACGTAGTACAGAGTGGACATGCGAGAGAGGAGATCTGCTAACGTAGTACAGAGTGGACATGTGAGAGAGGAGATCTGCTAACGTAGTACAGAGTGGACATGTGAGAGGAGATCTGCTAACGTAGTACAGAGTGGACATGTGAGAGAGGAGATCTGCTAACGTAGTACAGAGTGGACATGTGAGAGGAGATCTGCTAACGTAGTACAGAGTGGACATGTGAGAGGAGATCTGCTAACGTAGTACAGAGTGGACATGTGAGAGGAGATCTGCTAACGTAGTACAGAGTGGACATGTGAGAGAGGAGATCTGCTAACGTAGTACAGAGTGGACATGTGAGAGAGGAGATCTGCTAACGTAGTACAGAGTGGACATGTGAGAGGAGATCCGCTAACGTAGTACAGAGTGGACATGTGAGAGGAGATCCGCTAACGTAGTACAGAGTGGACATGTGAGAGGAGATCCGCTAACGTAGTACAGAGTGGACATGTGAGAGGAGATCTGCTAACGTAGTACAGAGTGGACATGTGAGAGAGGAGATCTGCTAACGTAGTACAGAGGGGACATGTGAGAGGAGATCTGCTAACGTAGTACAGAGTGGACATGTGAGAGGAGATCTGCTAACGTAGTACAGAGTGGACATGTGAGAGAGGAGATCTGCTAACGTAGTACAGAGTGGACATGTGAGAGGAGATCTGCTAACGTAGTACAGAGTGGACATGTGAGAGAGGAGATCTGCTAACGTAGTACAGAGTGGACATGTGAGAGAGGAGATCTGCTAACGTAGTACAGAGTGGACATGTGAGAGAGGAGATCTGCTAACGTAGTACAGAGTGGACATGTGAGAGGAGATCTGCTAACGTAGTACAGAGTGGACATGTGAGAGGAGATCTGCTAACGTAGTACAGAGTGGACATGTGAGAGGAGATCTGCTAACGTAGTACAGAGTGGACATGTGAGAGAGGAGATCTGCTAACGTAGTACAGAGTGGACATGTGAGAAAAATCCATCATCGTGCACACCTGGGAGCAGAACTGCTTTTTTTACAACTGGTCCGTGTCTGGTTCTGTTCTGGTACTGACCGGAAAGAGCAATGCCTAATCTATGTGAAGTGCACTTCACACTAGAGGGAAACTATGGGACTCTCTGTGTGCTTTAGAGTGCTGCTGGCTGCCGTGGTGTCAGTCAGCCCACTGAGTTGTTGACTTCCTGCAAAGCCAACCTTGCAGTCCTCCTCAGCCTAGATTAGATTCCAGCTCAGACCTGGTTCTCTCTCGTGTAACTCTAGCAGCCCGGGCCAATTCTCCAGCGCCGCAGCCAGCAGCAGCACGACCTCCTGAGCGCACTGCAGTGACCAAAACAACCCCCAGAAATAGACCCTGATGCCACTCAGAGCGCTGGCCAAGTCAGATTCCTCAAGCAGGCGCTGCAGGGAACAAGAGATTGGGGAACACACCATGCTCACCCACCACCCCCCCAAAGTCCATCAATCATTATTCTCCATACAAATAGAGCATTCAGATGAACAAAAAGCCAGTCAATAGAGGAGCACACGAGGAGTCTGGAGTGTATCCGGTGAGCGAAAAGGAACTTAGCCAGCCGGACAGAGGAAGCCCATAGTCACACCGAGTCATCTACATCTGCATGGCTTCATTAATTCAGCAGACGTCTCTTATTGGTGCTCAATAGACTAGAGAGGCGTGTCAATAGAATTTTTAGCCCTGAAATAAAGTGGTGTCTGTGCTAAGAGGGAGATCTGACACAGACAGAAGAGGCAGAAAGGACGGGGGGGATAAGCGCCAAAATGTAGAGTAGACTAGAGCGCACCACCACGACCCCGTGACCCAGAGCTTATCATGACGCAGAAACCGGCGAGGGGGAGGTGTAACCGCTCGACTCCTAGGGCTGTGCAATAACATCGATACGGCAATATATCCCGAGATTTCTTTCCGCAATACTGTATCGATATTTCAGAAAAATATCGTGATATATCGCCATATCGATTTTTTTGCACAGCCGTCTCTTCGGTGACGCAATAAGAATACTTTTTATTTCAGTGCGTTCGGTAACACACTCAACTCATAGTTTTGACTCGATTTGATCAAGTTATCAATATAAAGTGATGTACATATTATTACACTACCTGGGTGGTACACACCGCGAGTTGTATTTTCAGCTCTATTTTAAAGTTTTCAGTCAATTATGTTGAGTATTGCAATATGTATTGTATCGCAATGTATCGTGATACAATCATATCGTGACCCATGTATTGTGATATGTATTGTATCATGAGGTCCTTGCCAATACCCAGCCCTAGTGTCCTCTAGTAAGAGAGTGGCATCAGCGGAGGACCAAAATGCAAGAATCATTAGCCAATGAACAGCCAGGAATGGGTCTCGCGCTACTTTTGCATGCTAAAATAAAGCCGATAATGTACAATTTGATTCATTTCAAGGGATGAAAAACCCTTTCAAAGTACAACACTGTCTATTTTGATGCAACTCGACAGTGCTGCTTTTTTTACTGAAGAGTTCCACTTTCTACTTCCTGGAAAAAAACTGGTCCATTGGAGTGAATGGAGATGTCAGAACTCTTCTATTATACGGCTCTGCCCAGCCCTATTGACTCCATGCGAATCACATGACAAAATGCGGACAACATGCTAAGTCACGGAGAGTGGAACAGGTGACACTACCAGGGCAGACATAAAACCACGCAAAAATCCTCCTATTTTGGGCAGAAAAAGGTGACTGTCACCTAAAGGTGACTAGTTTGCCTGCCTGAAAAAGGAGGAGAAGCTCAGTGGCTGTCTGGGCTCCCGGAGGGACACCAGTCTCTGGCATATAGGGATTGCAATAAAAAGGGCTTACTAAATACTACAAACACGCAACTATAAAATTTACACTAAAATAATCTATGATAACAGTACAATCAAACTACTAAATCACTATGCCCACTCTTCACTAGGGATGGGGATCGAGACCCGGTATTGATTGGTATCGATCGATAATTCCTTAAAACCCGAAAATCAATAAGGTCCAAGCTTATCGAGACTAGTGGGTCCTATAACTTTATATATTGAGAGACGCGAGTCATGTCATTTACCTCAAATCACTGGTGCACAAACATACATCGATTGTCTAATACAGTTTTTGAATTCAACTGAATTGCCTGCCAACCGCCATTAAACTAAACAAAGAATACAATTGCCTCACCAGGTAGGCAAATTAGATTCAATTATAATTTAACACGTTCACTGCCAACGGCGTGTTAACACGTTTTCAGAATCCAGCTGTTGACTGCCAACGACGTGTTAACACGTCGTTGGCATCGATTTTTTTTTTTTGACGGTGGGATGTGCATCTAACCCTTTTACATCTCTTATATAAGTATTGGACGTGTACAACGTGTACAACCCATTCCACCGACCCACTAAGTGGCGACAAGGAAGGAGGAAGGCAAGCAAAAAGCAGTGTGATCCATTTCCATTCTCATGAAAATGGATTGGCGGAGGCGCTTTCGTTTTCGCGCTGATTGCTGGCGGTGCGGGATTGCAAACTTGCATGGTGGATTGCGGATGGAGCACACTTTGAGGCACGCAGCGTAAATATGACCAGAGTCGCAGGGGCTTCATCGGAGCTCTCGGCCAGGGCTCCGGGAGGCGGGCGAGTCCAGCCGGGCTTCCTCGGGGAGCGGCCACGCAGACAGGCACAGCCAGGCACAGCCGCACAGCGGCAGCGGGGCAGTGAGACTGGTGACAAGCTTGTGGTGCAGCAGGCCATTTTGCCTTGCAAAATAGCACCAAATTGGAAACAGCCATAAAAGGCTTTTAGAATGGGATTTTCAACCCATTCTTTTTTGTTTCTTTTTCGCTCTAATTTAGAGTAATTTAATTTCTATTCAGAAATTTATTTGAGAGGTCGAGAGTATGAGAAAGTGCATTTGCACAGGTAGGAAAGTGCTTGTGACACGGCGCTGCAGCCAAGAAGAACGCCCACGGAGGGAGGAGTTGAGCAGAGGGGAGTTTCCTGCTGTTATGGAGGAAATTACTGTTCAAAACTATTGTTTAGGTCTTACTGATGCCAAAAATGAATGGTTAAAGTGACTGTTCACAAAAAGCCGTTTATCTCTGAATATTTTTTCTGACGCTGAAACCATGCTGTATTCAACTGCTAATGCTTACATAACTACTAACTCTACAAACTAACTCTTTTAGACAGAGAAAGCACACATTCTATTAGTTCTTTTTAGATGATTGGTGTTCACGAAGTCCTAACAGAAAAGAATCCTCGGCTCTTGTAAAATGAGCCTAGAATCCTCAAAAAAAAACCTGGCAGAACCTACCTACAACATTGAAAAAAGGCTGGCAGTCAATGTGTTAATAACCAGTCACAGACTCACAGTTAAGCAATAAAAGGAATACCAGTTCCATGTATGGTCTCGTCTTTCCAACAAATAATACGGAAGCTCAGAATCCCATCTGCACTCACACACACTATCACACACACATTGATGTTTGTCACATCACTTTGACTGTACTTACTATGTGTGTTTTCTAAAGTACAGAGAGTTGTACTTATCCTGTCATATTTGGACTAAAGGCCAGCCAGAGGACTAGCTGACCATGCTATTGTCTGTACTTTGTATTGCTTTTTATTTAGTCTTCTGTCATTTTCCTTTGCGCTTATTGCATTATACTATTGCTTGTTATTTTACTATTGTCATTTTACTATTGCATTCTTCCATTGCTTGCATTACTATCATTTGTCATGTAATGTATACTGTGCTTGGACCCCAGGAAGACTAGCGGTCGTCTTGGCAGCAGCTAATGGGGATCATTTTAATAAATTGATAAACTAGTTAGGCACAACAACACATCTTGAGCTATTTCAGCAGCTCACCCATTTCAATCATCTGGGACTTTTATCAACCTCAACCGAGGAATTGCGACAGGTCAGTTTATGATGCCCTGTAATTCATTTCACTAAATTAAATAAATAATACAAAAATGTTGATAATAGAGACAGGTAAGCTAGCTAATACGAGCAGAGATCCAACAGAAACATCTAGTGAAGAAAAAAATAATATCACAATGGATGAGTACAGGCCGAAAAGTCAGTTTTGAAAGCTGGAAATCTCCGCAGCCGGTGAAGTAATCGTTGAGTCGTTTGTTGGTATTGATCAACAACACTATAAAAACCCCAGCAGATATATATTACAGTCATTTTCTACGTTTGAGCACGGGACATTAAAATGAATACTGTACATATTGCATTTATACAGCACCCAGCGACTGATATTTCAGTGGGGATATGAGCTGAGACAAGGCAATAAAAAGACAATTTGTTTGTTGGTTGACACTATAGCCAGCTGTCAAATGAGAGGAAATGTGAAAAGGTCTCAGAGAAGGGTTGTGGACAAATTGGGTGACACAGATAATGGGCAATGCAATTATTGGGGACACCCTGACATCACACACCTGGAACTGGGGTCAGACAGCAAGTCAAAACAAGCGTGGACATGAATTCTGTGAACAAATATCAATGAAACAGATGTGGTCTGAGCTTCAGTTTCTAATCCAAACATAATATCAATGAAACAGACGTGGTCTGAGCTTCAGTTTCTAATCCAAACATTACAAAAGACCCCAATAATTCACAAGACAACAGTAAACTGACAGTTTGTTTGTTTTTTGTATTGAGTTTCATGTGACGCATAGGAGAGCGACGCTAGTGTGGATGCTCGTTGCCAAGCAACAAGCCGGAAGTTGTCCCCGAAGAATCCCTGTTTGGCCCTATTCACCTTTTTCTTTTTCCCCGCCAGGCCAGAAAAAGAATTGCAATTTTTTTTCTTTTTTTTCTGCTCTCCCCAAAATTTCAATAAACCTTTATGGCATATCATTACAATACAGCAATACTAGTGTTGACAGTAATAGAAGGTGCCAAATCATTCAAAACAATAAGCATTTTTGCTTTTAGGAGCATTGTGCCAGCGTGCAGCGCTGTTCCAAAACGTGTCAACGTGTGTCGTTGCCTGGGAAACGCACATCCCATAATCCAACTGTTCGCATCGCATCCCATAATAGTATGATGATACTTGAGGGATGCCTTTGCGAACATAGATGCGAACAGGTTAGCTAAAAGTTTAGCGTCGCCAGCGATGGCCCCAACGTTGCGGTCGAGGTACGTTTCGAAAATCCCTCCAGGCCTGAAAGATTTTCTAGGGGGAAACACTGGGAGAGGCTACTGAATGCTGGGTGGAGTGAAGTCCCACACAGCAGGCCTATGTCCTTTTGACTCCAGCTTAACATCACCATCCCCCCCCCAACCAGTTAGTATGGAGGAGGACCAGGAGGAGTGCACTGCCACACACACACACACACACACACACACACAGTGATTTGAGGCGGTAGGAGAGGAGACACTAATATAGATGAAATTATATTTTATAGCTCTCGAGTGTTTCCTC
This sequence comes from Poromitra crassiceps, assembly GCF_964638095.1. Classification (NCBI taxonomy): domain Eukaryota; kingdom Metazoa; phylum Chordata; class Actinopteri; order Beryciformes; family Melamphaidae; genus Poromitra; species Poromitra crassiceps. Next base: position 42,334,677 of record NC_139632.1, read on the forward strand.
TTACAAGTAGCCGAGCTTGTTGTTCTTTTTGTTGGGGTGAAGTGTGGGATGATGGCATGGCCAAACCCACAGGAACGAACCGCAAAGTCAACAAGCCAGCAGGCGAGGGAGGGAGGCAGTTCCGGAGCCGGGGGCCGGCCACACACACACACACACACACACACACACACACACACACACACACACACACTTGTCGTTTTCACAGCAGCCAGTCAGGGCAGCTTGTCGGCCCACACTATCACAGGACTGCTACTGTGTGTGTGCTGCCACAGCGCTCCCGCTACACTGACCCGATCTCAGAGGCTTGTTATGGTGTACAGATGAGACACAGCTTCTTCAAGAGTACTGACTTAACTTAGTGGAAAATCCTCCCTCTCTGCTGAAGGCGAGCGGACAGCTCACTGAACCTTCTGCTCACAGAGGCCCAGATCAAGATTCCTTCACCGCTGAACCAGCCACACCAGCCTCCAATTATGTCCACTCACATCTGCTTAGCCAGCATGAAAGGCCCCCTTAATGATACCGGCAAATTTCAATGTCGACTGCAAAGCCAGTGTGAAACGTATCAAACGGTACAGGCAGAAAATAGCCCTCCTTTTAATTGGCTGTGTGCGCCCCGTGATTAGCGCTTTTCCTCAGCTAGCACGCCGCGACTCCTCGGGGCCGGGTTTAATCCTAATCCCACGAGGAAAGTCTTTTCAGGACGGAGAGTTTGGCTGAGCCCCACGTGATGTCAGAGAGAGCCAGGACTCCCAGGCCAATCAATAAGCATCAAGCTGTTTACCAGCCGCCAATCAAAACTGCTGTCCTTCTCAAGGAGGTGGTGTCCTTCTCCAGGAGATGGTGTCCTTCTCCAGGAGGTGGTGTCCTTCTCCAGGAGGTAGTGTCCGTCTCAAAGAGGTGGTGTCCTTCTCCAGGAGGTGGTGTCCTTCTCAAGGAGGTGGTGTCCTTCTCCAGGAGGTGGTGTCCTTCTCCAGGAGGTGGTGTCCAGGAGGTGGTGTCCTTCTCCAGGAGGTGGTGTCCTTCTCCAGGAGGTGGTGTCCTTCTCCAGGAGGTGGTGTCCTTCTCAAGGAGGTGGTGTCCTTCTCCAGGAGGTGGTGTCCTTCTCCAGGAGGTGGTGTCCTTCTCCAGGAGGTGGTGTCCTTCTCCAGGAGGTGGTGTCCTTCTCAAGGAGGTGGTGTCCTTCTCCAGGAGGTGGTGTCCTTCTCAAGGAGGTGGTGTCCTTCTCAAGGAGGTGGTGTCCTTCTCCAGGAGGTGGTGTCCTTCTCCAGGAGGTGGTGTCCTTCTCAAGGAGGTGGTGTCCTTCTCCAGGAGGTGGTGTCCTTCTCCAGGAGGTGGTGTCCTTCTCCAGGAGGTGGTGTCCAGGAGGTGGTGTCCTTCTCCAGGAGGTGGTGTCCTTCTCCAGGAGGTGGTTTCCTTCTCCAGGAGGTGGTGTCCTTCTCAAGGAGGTTTACAGTGAAGTGAAGAGTCGAAAAAACATCAAAACCAGATGTTCAAAAACATCTGGCATACTATCAAAAAAAGAAAGAAAGTGAGCAACGATGCTGCTGTGAAACTGCTGCTGTGACCGCTAAAATGTCCAGTGATTGGAGTTGGCTGAGCGTAGCCAAACTCAGCCTCACTTTGCGTTGGACTACTTAAAAAAGTCTGTTGCGTGCCACAGAGAAGAGTTGTCAAAAGTTGTAATTATGGGCTCAGCTCAAGATGTGCCAATTGGTTGAAAAGAGCATGTTGCCACATCAGAGAGAACAAAACGTAGGAAGTCAAAGACACAAACAGAGCTTATTAAGAGACAGGGGGCCGTGTGCTGGCTGTCATCATTACAGCATCTGTCTCGGGCCACACTACCAACAATATCCAAAGTAGATTAAAAGACGCATAAACGGAAGAGAGAGCATTGTGTTGCATTTACAAGTTGTTGCTTAAACTAAAGAGATCAAGGCCCTGTTTGGTTTTATGTCTGCACACACGACAAGACAAGAGCACTGTTTCAATCAGCCAGGTGAGGTCCCACGGTGAGATTACATTTACTCCATTTTGAGACTGGAAAGCTCATTTAATGACGATGTTTCAGCCCTCTGTGTGACCTCTGTGTGACCTCTGTGTGACCTCTGTGTGACCTCTGTGTGACCTCTGTGTGACCTCTGTGTGACCTCTGTGTGACCTCCAGTCACAAGTCAATGGATATTCCTTCCTCTCAGGAATGCCAGCTCTGAATTGCGCCTGTCTGTCTGTCTGTCTGTCTGTCTGTCTGTCTGTCTGCCTGCCTGCCTGTCTGTCTGTCTGCCTGCCTGTCTGTCTGTCTGTCTGTCTGTCTGTCTGCCTGCCTGCCTGCCTGTCTGTCTGTCTGTCTGCCTGTCTGTCTGTCTGTCTGTCTGTCTGTCTGTCTGGGTTTAACTCATGAGGGACGCTATATCCATATTCATATCCCGATATATCCATATCGGGATATGATTCATATCCCGATATGGAGGGATATGCTTAGACAGCCAGGGGTCCTGTCTGCTCCTATCACACTGAACAGAACATCAAACGCTATTGAGCTAGTGTGGCCATGTTTGTTATTGGATTTTTGAGAAAGATTCTGAATTTTTCAACCAAGTAAAAATCGAGCTTTGGCCTGGCTTGGCTCTCTCTTCAGCTCAAGCGACATGTTGAAGAGACACATTTACACAGACAGGTGTGACGAGGGAATGACTGAGAGCTAAATAGGCTGTTGATCCTTTGATTAGCAAGATCTATCAACACCAGCGGTAATTAGCTCAAGGTGTTCACAACCGCAAAAAACCTGCCTGGAGTCTAGACTTAACAAAGACTAACAAAGACTGAGCGACAAGACAATGACTGCTGGCCCTCGAGCATCGGTCCTGATAAATGTGGTTCAAACAAGAGAGGAGAAGGTAAGAAAGAGGAGAAAATAATAATGAGGAGACTGGATGATAAGTCGACAAGAGGAAGGGAGGCAAAGGAAGCACGAGACGAAGGTGTGTGTGTTTTCTTCTTTTCTCTGTCTTACCTGTAGCTCTGCTGACAGAAGGCCCCCCCTCCTCCTGAGGTTTGCACGCGAGCATCTGTCTGTGCAGATGTAGTGCCTCTGTGGAATGTGCGGCATTCCCCTGACTCCCATCTCCACCACCACCTCCACCACCTCCACCGCCACCCAGGCTTTCCCCCAGCGCCTCGGGCCCGGCGCAGCTGGAGCCCTCCGGGGCCCTGCTGCTCCCGCCTGGACTGGGGTCCCCTCCTCCCCTAGCAGCGCTGGGCCTCCTCTGAGCGGCCTGGGGCGTGTCACGTCGAGGCGGGACCAGCAGCCTGGCGGCGGCGGCTCTGTGGGCCGCCGCCTGGGGGTCCTCGTCCTCGGGGATGGGGTTGTACCAGATCTCCCCTTCGTCGTCCGCATCGTTCTCCTCGGCCGGGTCCACGCACCGAGGCTGCGGAGCTACCCTGATGCTGACCTAAAACCAGAACCAGGAACAAGAAATGCAGACGATGAAGTCGAGCCTGTGATGATGATGGTGCCAGAAATATCTGATCAAAGTGCTGATTGAACTTTGAGGATAAAGACAAAGAAAGAAGGCACGATGCAACACAAATGGAAACACCTACTGTAGAGCAAACCACTGTGTTGAACTTGAATGGATAGAATGGCTATTCCACCGTTGACCTTGGAAATTTGACTACATGTAGTAGAATAAAATGGCAATTATGGGATTTTAAGGGTTAAAGGGCAACTTTGTTGATTTTCAACCAGCTTTGGTATGATTAGAAAATCAGTTGATTTGTATAGGACGTTCATACACAGAGGCAATTCAAACATCAAGTTAATCAAAAGAAGAGAGCAGTGTTACAAGCTAATGCAAATGAACAACATTTAACTTCCCTCCATCTTGCCTGGAGAGCTCCCCATTCATTCGCACTACTTCCTGCACCAAATAACATGATGTCATTTGATGCAGGAAGTAGTGTGAATGAAGGTAGGGGCGGCGGGGCAAAGATAGTGATAGTGACAATGACTTCATTATGACATCATTATGACATAATTTGGACCAGGAAGTTCTGTGAATGAACTCTCTCTCGGTCCGGGCGGTAAAGTGGCACTTTAATTGTTACGGTGAATACACACATCTTGGCTGTAAACTCAAGTCCAGCACACGTGTTGAGAACTATGCTGTGGCTGGAGTGTAAAAGCAGAATAAAGAATTGTGAACATTTGAATCTGTGTGCCAAAACTGAACTGAAAGTTGGCGTTAGCAACAAGGCTAACATAGCATTATCAAAGATTGTAGGCCGACATCTCTTGCTAGCTATTCTAGTCAGTATTAGCATTTAGCTCCCCTCTCACCTCAGCGACTTGCCATAAGTTGGTTCATACGGAAGCTAGCCCAATGGTACACATGATCAAAATGGCCACCCTAGGCTACAGTATATTTGAATGGGAATGACTGTTCTATCCATTGTTAGTTCTGTGGTGTTGGACACATGTCGGCCCATTGAGCTAGCGGAACCGTTTCCTAAGTCGGTCACTTTTGCTGCTATTATCATTGAATTTAGATTTGTCTTTAGCAGAGCGTGAAAAGGACGCTATCGCCGGTCATTTGGCCTCATGCTAGGCTAACCCTGAGCCGGTCACCTGACGCCAGACTAACGTCAATAAAATGAGCTTTCTCTCATCCAATAACTTTCTGAAACTATTTGGACATTTAAGGCCATGTATTCATGAATTATTCAAATTGACATGTAGATTGTTAGACGTGTCTAAAGTAACACCACGACATCCAGCTGGCGTTCCCGAAATGAAAAGTCTCACAAAAAGACCGGAAGGTGCGTCAGACCAAGACCAACTCAGGATAATAGTGAGCGACTTAGGACTAGGGGTGTCACAATATATCGTCCCACGAAATTTCGCGATAGTAAAACGTCACGATATGTATCGTTGAGATGAAATCTCATATCGTGAATTTTTTTTTTTTTTTTTTTTTTTTCCAAAAATAGACAAAGAAACGTCTTTGTTTGTTGAAGTTCAATGTGTGGAAAGTAGTTCAGTTGAACAAGTCTCTGAAGAGACACATGATAAGTTATAGGAGAGAAACCATTCAATTGAGTTTCTGGCAAAACTGTTTACTTGACAGGAAAAACTGAAGATGCATAAAAAATAGACTAAGAAAAGTCTTGTTGTTTGAGTTTGAAGAAAAACTGAAGATGCATAATGAGAATTTATACTGCTGAGAAACCTTTTAGTTCAAAGTAAATCTAAGTGACGGTGTAACTCATTCTATTTCAAGATAAGCCTTATCTCCAATCTCATGTTTTTTCTAGTTGTTATTGTAATAACAATTTCCCACAACAGCATGTTTTGTATTTGTGCATTTCAAATAAAATACTACTTTTCCAGTCATATATTGTCATTATTCAAGTTTAAAAAAATATTGTTAAAATCGTATCGTATCGTATCGTTATCGTGAACCCAGTATCGTGATACGTATCGTATCGTGAACTGAGTGTATCGTGACACCCCTACTTAGGACACAAGTTACGTTAGCTGCTTCCTCAACGCACTCGGCCTCAGTCTGGTGCTGCACAAAGACCTTGATGCTAACCTGGGGCAGGTGCAAGCGAAGCGGCCGCGAGGGGGCTCCTCCCGCGGGGGGTCTGAGGGGGTCAGGGGAGGGACTGGGAGGAAGGGGCGGGTCCTCCTCAGCTCCCAGCATGCCCTGGGGCTGGTCCTTGCCGCAGTGGCTCTTGCTCTGCTGCAGCCAGTTGCGTTTCTTGGAGACGGTGATGGTGTTGAGCGGCGGCCGCCATAACGAGGGCTCGTTGGCCCTGGCCACCTCACGGCCGTTAGCCCAGGGCCCGTGGACATTCTCAATGAAAGCTGCAAGCGGTGGAGAGAGAGAGAGAGAGAGAGAGAGAGAGAGAGAGAGAGAGAGAGAGAGAGAGAGAGAGAGAGAGAGAGAGAGAGAGAGAGAGAGAGAGAGAGAGAGAGAGAGAGAGAGTTACGTCTGCATGCCATCAGGTACTTAAACTCACTTGCTTGGGTAGCTTCGTTGCCAAGTCCAAAAGAAATCCTCATCATTGGCATAACGATTGAGCCTGCATTTAATCTCAGATTATTCCCAGAGGCTGTAAAACATCTGTATCAAGAAACCACACGCATGACAGTGACAGTATGGGACAATGGCATTATTATCGTATGATGTTTCCTCAATCATCCCACCTCTCTCTTGTCTCTCTCTCTCTCTCTCTCACTCTCACACACACACACACACACACACACACACACACACACACACACACACACACACACCTTTCTCTTTCTCCTCCATCAGAATGTGTAGTAAATGTATTACCACTATCTTTCTCTCTCAATTTAATCATGACCAGTTTAATTATGACCAAAAAACAAACTTTTTTTAAAGGAGACGATCACAGGGCGACGAAGGGACTGAGCACACACACTTCTTCCAGAAGAAAGGTGGAAGAAAAGAGAGAGAGAATGCACTGGCATTACAGCTGTGAAAAGAGAGAGAGACAGAATGCACTGGCATTACAGCTGTGAAAAGAGAGAGAGACAGAATGCACTGGCATTACAGCTGTGAAAAGAGAGAGAGCAGGGAGAGGAGGGTGTGTGCGCCGTGAAAAAGAGACAAATAATACAAGTGGTGACGTGGTGCCTTGTTTTTTTCAAACGCTCCCTACATGTCAAAGAAACGCCGCTGCAGCTGTGTGTGTGTGTGTGTGTGTGTGTGTGTGTGTGTGTGTGTGTGTGTGTGTGGGCACGTGCGTGTATGCATGTGTGTATGCGTGTGTGTGTGTGTGTGTGTGTGTGTGTGTGTGTGTGTGTGTGTGTGTGCGTGTGGGCACGTTCGTGTATGCATGTGTGTGTGTGTGTGTGTGTGTGTGTGTGTGTGTGTGTGTGTGTGTGTGTGTGTGTGTGTGTGTGTGTGCACGCGTATAGAAGGTTTGCCCAGCAGATAGTAAAAAAATATTTTCCTACAAATCACAAAGTACCTCTTGCAAATCATAGTTGTCTGACACACTTTTTCACCAAGTGTTGGCAAGGTGTGGGTTGATGAGCCGATGCAGGTAGAGAAAAACAAGCTCTGTGTGTGTGTGTGTGTGTGTGTGTGTGTGTGAGAGAGAGAGAGAGAGAGAGAGGTGGTGAGGGCAGGGTCTTGCTGCAACATGTACAGCAGGCCCATGTAAAAGACTGTTTTGAGCCCCTCCACACGCTATAATGACAACTTCTACTTTCCTCGAGGAAATGCATTTTCATGCGAGCCAAAGCTACATCCACCAAATTACAGACTCTGGAATATTTTCACTGTATGAAAACAGAATTCATCAGATATCCAGTGGGTGCATGTGACTGTATCATTAGAAAGGTGTGATGGAAGTCAGGATAAACCACACCCCCTCCTGCCATCCTCAATTTAGAAAATTCCCAGAAATGGAGGGTGGCAGTGGGAATTCCGTTTGTGTGTGTGTGTGCGTCTGAGCTGAGGTTCCAATATGAGTCACGTTAAAGTATATTTCAAGCTTTAGCTCGACTTGCCTAGCAGCTAGCTAATAGCCTGACATCGCCAGACACAAAATCTGCCAGAGCAAAACATGAGCCAGATTCCCAGGCTACTAGCTCACGCAGCAGTGTCAGTTAGGATGCTTCCTAAATCTAATATTGCTCAAAAGTGACTTTCCTGACACCGAACAAACAACTGACCGCACTAAGATGAAGTAATGTTTGACATTATTGACGATTTAAAAAAATAAAAATAAAGTGATAGATTTTGTTTGTTATTTTAGCGAGCGTTGTGTCACTTTGTTCTCTAGCGAGAGGCTTTTGGGGGGCGCCGCCATTAAACGGAAGTGTTGGGGCTAGTTTCTTTCTTCTTTGTCGGTTAGCAGGGTCACAAGGTATTAAGGGTTAGCAGGGTCACAAGGTATTACGGGATCCTCTGAAATTGGCCAAAAATAGGTACCTAGAAAGGTTACAAATAATGTATCCTACCTGTTTCAGACTGCCTAAAACTTACTTAAAAATGTACTTAAAAATTACAACTTCCTAGCAATGCAACCTATATAGGTTGATTCCTTGCGTTACATAAACAGCCATCGATAAATCATTTTGAATGCTTTTAATATTACATAAGCCCTACTCGGTAGATTGAAACTAAAGTGCTTTTTTGCTTTTATTGAGAAAGGTCCTGAAAGCGGCGCAGGACTGTGTGGTGCGAGGGCTCCGTCTGGTTTACTTTTCCCTGAAAGTCAAACCAACCCCTCTGAGCTGCAGGCTCGGCTTTCCTGTGATCTACAAGATCTACCAGGCAACTTTATTAACGCTTCAAGAGAGCAACTGTTGACTCACAATAATTGCTGCCATCTCCAGTGCCCCAAAATCCCTTAAAGCCCCAGCCCCCCAGCCCCTCCCCCCAGCCCCCCAGCCCCTCCCCCCAGCCTCGCTGCTCCTCTCGCCACAACAGAAGGACTCTTCAGCTTTGAGTCGGTCTCTCCGCTTCAGAGACCATCCTTTCTGCTTGACCTTTTTTTTCCATGATTACTTGAGAAATATGATCCATCTATAAAGTGGGATGAAAATGGCTCTGTTGTGGATGCCATTCCCGCGGCTTTCAGCCTATTATATAAGATGCTTATGAGTATATAAAACAGCTTTCATTGGCTAGAGCAGAAGCCACCTTTTAAGACACTCCTAATCTCCACAGTGGAAAAAAAAACAGATGCCGCCTGAAAGTTGGAAACACAACCCAGCGCCGTCCCTCTGTCTTCTGTTTCGTTTGAATTGAAGCGGACCACCAACCGCACCGCTGGGATGTGAGGCACATCTTTAAAGTACTTCTTCCATCCTGCTGCTCCGTTTGATTTAGACAGGGTGCTGCTAGCCAGAAACGTGCACCAACTGAGCCAGCAGTGTGTTTGCGTTAGCCTGGATTAGGCTGATGTTGTGTTTGAGGGCCTGTAGCTCAGCAGCTTTAGCATGTGCTGAGTAGAGGGGGAACGCACACAACGGTGTGTTAGCTTTAGTGCTACACTGAGTCCCATGCGCCAGTGTGTAGGCCTTAGCTGGAATATGTAATACGACTTTCTACTATAGTCTGTGTTGACTTCTTCTGGGCTAGCTGTTGCTTTTAACCCCTTAAACTTTGTTTAGAGCATGGGTGGCGCCAGGGAGGTGCTTGGGTGTGCTGAAGCTACCCCTAGGATAGCCATAGCACCCCAAGGAATTTCTATGGTTTATGTAGAAATAAAAAAAATATATAATGTGCGAATACTAGAAGTTATAATTTGAAAAATGAATAAATACTAATAATATAATTCATAAAACAAACTAGCAATTATTTTTTAGACTAAACTAGAACGACCGCATGGCGGATATATGCCTCCGCCAATAAGTGAGCAGTCGACATCCATGTCTGTCCAGACTTTGACGTTTGAGCCAAATGTGAAGAAAAATATCTGTCAACTCAAGGCGTCAATAAGATATGGCATTACCGAGCTTGAAAATGGCGTTCGTGAGGTCACACTATAGAGACAGTCCACATGTCTGGGAACGCCCACAAAATGTTAAACGGCTGGCGCGCGAGTGGGGTAAAACCGCCGATATATCTCATGGGCTGACTCACCAAAAGACGCTGCTGCAGGCTCTAAACTACATGTTTGGGGGTTCTAGAGCAGAACACAAGACGTCTGCTCAGATGTGCGTTTACTGTGGTGGTTAAATCCCCGATCGTGTCTGCCTGGGCTGGGCTATCAGCTAAATTCTAACTTTGCTGAATGGATAGAACGGGGGAATTTACCCCACCCTGACCCCGCCCCCAGGCTAACCCAGCGTCTATTGTGGGCGTTCCTAGAGCCTGTATGGGCGTTCCCAGACATGCGGACTGTCTCTATGGTCAAAGGTCGAAGGTCAAGGGCACTATGACCGTCACAGTGACCTTGACCTTTGACCACCAACATGTAATCAGTTCATCCTTGAGTCCAAGTGGACATTTGAGCCAAATGTGCTGAAATTCCATCAAGGCGTTCCTGAGATATCGCGTTAACGAGCAAGAAAATGGCGTTTGTGATGTCACAGTGACCTTGAACTTTGACCACCAAAATGTAATCAGTTCATCCTTGAGTCCAAGTGGACGTTTGAGGCAAATTTTATGAACATCCGTCAAGGCATTCCTGAGATATCGCGTTAACGAGGTGAAAATGGCATTCGTGAGGTCACGGTGACCTTGACCTTTGACCACCAAAATCTAATCAGGTCATCCTTGAGTCCAAGTCGACATTTGAGCCAAATTAGAAGAAATTCCGTAAAGGCATTCCTGGGATATCGTGTTAACGATCATTGGAAGGACGGATGGACGGACGGACGTACACTCTACGGAGGGACAACCCGAAACCATACCAGGCATAAAAACATAAAGCCAACACAGGTGATCTGATTCAGAGCAGTTTGCTGTGTACCTGTTATGAATTTAATGCATTTGGTGCCAACAGGGCAGAAATATGACATTATAATGCACATGCTAAAAAAATGCCATCTGGGCAGATAACACCTGTGAAGTCAATCAGGCTACTCTACTTACTGTAATAATAATATACAGTCAATGTGTACAGCAGAAAACTTCCAAAACACCAGAGGTACGATAATTATCGTATTTGTACGATAATTTACCTCCAACAATGATAATTTTGACCCTCTGGTACGATAATTCAACACTGAAGGAGCAGAGAAAACTCCGGAGCGCTTGATTCATTAGTCAAGGTGTTGGAACTGGCAGCATTCGTTTGTGATCTCAGAATCTGAGGCTGAAATAATGACCAGAAACTGTGTCTGTTGTGTGCAAGCCCGGTGCCTAGTATAATGATGTGAAATCTTATATTCAGAGAGGTGTGTTTACATAATAGTGATGCGCGGGCCGCAGTTATAACCGCGCTGACCGCGGATATCCCGCCCCAGATCATAAAAATAAACATTCTGATTAATAGCGGATGGGTTACGGGCAGTTGAAACGATGGATCATTAATGAGGAAAAATAATATTAATTACGTTCTCTAGTCTATGAACGTATTTTAAGCTACCGTACATTTTTCGTCAGGCACATTCTTAGTCGCCTATTGTAGATCCCCCAAAGGACCCACGGCCGTAAACACAACAATAGAGACACTGCATGAAATAGGCCACGCCCATCACGGGGGAAAGGCTCCATTCATTTCCACACACCAGCGTCATTTTCCTTGAATTAAACATAGCTAAAAGCTGTTGTGTGGTGGGCTGCGCAGACAACAAATGTAAAAAAATCGCCAGTTAAAGTTTGTTTGTACTCCGGAGCAAAACAAGGAAGCCATTGAGAATTGGCGAGAAGAAAAATGTGGATCTAGCTGTCAAGGAAGTAAGTTGGAGTGTTCATCATCCGTATATACGATCTTTTTGTGCAACACGCAACCATGCACGTGACATAGGAGAACGCCAGGATTGGAGGGGGGCTTTCGGTTTTCCCCCGTCTTGGGCGTGGTTTCTGAATGATGACGCGTTACGCAGTGTCTCTATAGCCATGTGCTAGGTCACAAGGCTACACTTTTCGTCCATATATGGTCAATGATGTCACCCTCAAAAAGGAGTCTCCGCTGAAGACGTGTTTGAAGCATGGGTTTGAAGAGAAGACGCGTTCGTATTTTCCCATACAATGAGGCATTCAAGTAAACTAAACTTAAAGCTATAGCGTTAGCCGGGTAAGCCGGGTAGCGTTAGCCGGGTAAGCTACATGAGGGCAAGTGGTGGACTGGACATAATACAGCATGGAAGTTTATTTGGAGTCTTGGACTGCAGCGATCGCACCAACGGCAGCAGAAACCGTAAGTTTGCTCCTTTTAGAGCGTTTTATAGCGTTTATAGCGTCGGGTGCATGGAGGGCGCGGATCTGTAAATAGTATAAAATAATTTGCGCGGATTTATGGCGGGCGGACGGTTCATGCATACACGTGGATTAGGATGGCATAAAAGCTCATCCGCGTATCTCTATTACATAGGCAGGCTTGTTACATCTATATCCCATCAGCGGAATATCGTGCCTTGTGTTTAACACAGATATTGTATCTGCAGCGGAGCGGGTACTGCGTATATCCACACTGCTCGTGTGTGTGTGTGTGTGTGCGCGCGCGCGTGCGTGCGTGTGCGTGTGTGTGTGTGTCGGGGGTGTTACAGTAGAATAAACTGTGGTGACGATGCATACAGTACCATAGTGGTACTGGGTTTCCATAGCACCAGCAAAAGAACATCTCTGGAGCTGCCACTGGTCTAGAGAAAATGTTGTTTTTTTCCTCATATTTGATTCTACATTAGTGGAAACCTCTGGAGAAAGTACATTAAAATAGGTAGAGGATATATATTGTTTATAAACTGGTACGCTGTATGTGTTGGCTATAGCCAAGCCTATTAGGCACCAGCCTGAACTACAAGACCGCAGGCTGTGCCCCTGGGGTTTCTTTGCAGGCGGGTCATAACACTTGGAGGTATAGTAGTGCTGGCGAGAGATGGTTGTGCGTGGAGTTGCTGTCAGCATGCCATCTCCTTTAAGGGGTCTTTCATAACTGGAAGAGCAAGCATGCTCCGACACGACCTGCATTCCAGACCACAGCTCCAGATTTACAGCCTTCCCCTCTGTCTCCTTCCACCATCACACTCCTAACACACCTTCTCCTCTCTCCTCTCTCTCCTTCCACCATCACACTCCTCCTAACACACCTTCTCCTCTCTCTCCTTCCACCATCACACTCCTAACACACCTTCTCCTCTCTCCTCTCTCTCCTTCCACCATCACACTCCTCCTAACACACCTTCTCCTCTCTCCTTCCACCATCACACTCCTCCTAACACACCTTCTCCTCTCTCCTTCCACCATCACACTCCTCCTAACACACCTTCTCCTCTCTCTCCTTCCACCATCACACTCCTAACACACCTTCTCCTCTCTCCTCTCTCTCCTTCCACCATCACACTCCTCCTAACACACCTTCTCCTCTCTCTCCTTCCACCATCACACTCCTCCTAACACACCTTCTCCTCTCTCTCCTTCCACCATCACACTCCTCCTAACACACCTTCTCCTCTGTCTCCTTCCACCATCACACTCCTCCTAACACACCTTCTCCTCTCTCTCCTTCCACCATCACACTCCTCCTAACACACCTTCTCCTCTCTCTCCTTCCACCATCACACTCCTCCTAACACACCTTCTCCTCTCTCTCCTTCCACCATCACACTCCTCCTAACACACCTTCTCCTCTCTCTCCTTCCACCATCACACTCCTCCTAACACACCTTCTCCTCTGTCTCCTTCCACCATCACACTCCTCCTAACACACCTTCTCCTCTCTCTCCTTCCACCATCACACTCCTCCTAACACACCTTCTCCTCTCTCTCCTTCCACCATCACACTCCTCCTAACACACCTTCTCCTCTCTCTCCTTCCACCATCACACTCCTCCTAACACACCTTCTCCTCTCTCTCCTTCCACCATCACACTCCTCCTAACACACCTTCTCCTCTCTCCTTCCACCATCACACTCCTCCTAACACACCTTCTCCTCTCTCTCCTTCCACCATCACACTCCTCCTAACACACCTTCTCCTCTCTCTCCTTCCACCATCACACTCCTCCTAACACACCTTCTCCTCTCTCTCCTTCCACCATCACACTCCTCCTAACACACCTTCTCCTCTCTCTCCTTCCACCATCACACTCCTCCTAACACACCTTCTCCTCTCTCTCCTTCCACCATCACACTCCTCCTAACACACCTTCTCCTCTCTCCTTCCACCATCACACTCCTCCTAACACACCTTCTCCTCTCTCTCCTTCCACCATCACACTCCTCCTAACACACCTTCTCCTCTCTCTCCTTCCACCATCACACTCCTCCTAACACACCTTCTCCTCTCTCTCCTTCCACCATCACACTCCTCCTAACACACCTTCTCCTCTCTCTCCTTCCACCATCACACTCCTCCTAACACACCTTCTCCTCTCTCTCCTTCCACCATCACACTCCTCCTAACACACCTTCTCCTCTCTCTCCTTCCACCATCACACTCCTCCTAACACACCTTCTCCTCTCTCCTTCCACCATCACACTCCTCCTAACACACCTTCTCCTCTCTCCTCTCTCCTTCCACCATCACACTCCTCCTAACACACCTTCTCCTCTCTCTCCTTCCACCATCACACTCCTCCTAACACACCTTCTCCTCTCTCTCCTTCCACCATCACACTCCTCCTAACACACCTTCTCCTCTCTCTCCTTCCACCATCACACTCCTCCTAACACACCTTCTCCTCTCTCCTTCCACCATCACACTCCTCCTAACACACCTTCTCCTCTCTCCTCTCTCCTTCCACCATCACACTCCTCCTAACACACCTTCTCCTCTCTCTCCTTCCACCATCACACTCCTCCTAACACACCTTCTCCTCTCTCTCCTTCCACCATCACACTCCTCCTAACACACCTTCTCCTCTCTCTCCTTCCACCATCACACTCCTCCTAACACACCTTCTCCTCTCTCCTTCCACCATCACACTCCTCCTAACACACCTTCTCCTCTCTCCTTCCACCATCACACTCCTCCTAACACACCTTCTCCTCTCTCTCCTTCCACCATCACACTCCTCCTAACACACCTTCTCCTCTCTCCTCTCTCCTTCCACCATCACACTCCTCCTAACACACCTTCTCCTCTCTCCTTCCACCATCACACTCCTCCTAACACACCTTCTCCTCTCTCCTCTCTCCTTCCACCATCACACTCCTCCTAACACACCTTCTCCTCTCTCCTCTCTCCTTCCACCATCACACTCCTCCTAACACACCTTCTCCTCTCTCTCCTTCCACCATCACACTCCTCCTAACACACCTTCTCCTCTCTCCTTCCACCATCACACTCCTCCTAACACACCTTCTCCTCTCTCCTCTCTCCTTCCACCATCACACTCCTCCTAACACACCTTCTCCTCTGTCTCCTTCCACCATCACACTCCTCCTAACACACCTTCTCCTCTCTCCTTCCACCATCACACTCCTCCTAACACACCTTCTCCTCTCTCCTTCCACCATCACACTCCTCCTAACACACCTTCTCCTCTCTCCTCTCTCCTTCCACCATCACACTCCTCCTAACACACCTTCTCCTCTGTCTCCTTCCACCATCACACTCCTCCTAACACACCTTCTCCTCTCTCCTTCCACCATCACACTCCTCCTAACACACCTTCTCCTCTCTCCTTCCACCATCACACTCCTCCTAACACACCTTCTCCTCGCTCTCCTTCCACCATCACACTCCTCCTCCTAACACACCTTCACCTCTGTCTCCTTCATCTCTGTCTTCACACTCCTCCTAACACACTCCTAACAAGTGAGATAGCAACCATATGAATTGGTGTGTAGAGTTTCTCCAATGATATTGCTGTCAAATCAATATCTAAGAAACATTCTCCAGGCCCGCTCAGCTCCTTAGTATCAGCATCAGCACATGTCAAATTGGCCATTAAACTAGTTTAGATGTGGATAAACTACTTTTGACTTGTCTACTTTTCTATATTCTAACAGTATTCCTAAACTGGACCAAATGAAAGAAGTACCGGTAACCATAATCTCTGGGACTGTTTGTAAATAGCAATGGATGTTTTTTAACAGCAATATCAACAAGTACAGTATGTGTATCTCGTTTCCAAGGTGGAGTATTGCTCTCTTTTCATGAGATGAACAACATCAAGAGGATTTCACTGAAATATTGAATTAAAAATGAACTTAAACTATGAGGAATAAACATATTGAGGATACGATGTTTGAAGCTAAAAAGGAACTCATATGCTGAGGAATACCACCTTACAAAAGGCTACAAACTAACTTACTCAAAAATGTTCATATAGACTACAGAATGAGTTACATTCACTTGTTTTGCATCCCCTAAAGAATTAAGTTGATTGCTAACTACTATAAGAAGAAGGGCATAAATTGTCCAATGGCCACACTGGGAGTTGTAACATCAGCGATTGTCGCTTTCAATTGTCGCATGCGTGTGTGTGTGTGTGTGTGTGTGTGTGTGTGTGTGCGCGTGCGTGCGTGCATGCGTGTGTGTGTGTGTGTGTGCGCGCGTGCGTGCGTGTGCGTGCATGCGCGTGTGTGTGTGCGCGTGCGTGCGTGTGCGCGCGCGCGTGTGTGTGTGTGTGCGTGCGCGCGCACGCGTGTGTGCGCGTGCGCGTGTGTGTGTGTGTGTGTGTGTGTGTGCGTCCGTGCGTGCGTGCGTGTGTGTGTGTGTGTGTGCGTCCGTGCGTGCGTGTGTGTGTCTGCCCTGCCCTGACGTCTAACCCTAACCCTCAAAACGGTGCTCTCAAAAGGAGTGGGCCTTGCTTGCTTGCCAAATGCCAAGTGCCTTTTGGCTGTCATTTGGCATGAGAGACTGATGACCTTCAGCCGTACTACCCACTATACACAACAGAGAGAGCCGGCAATTTAAGACAAGAATGAAAGAAAAGGAGTGAACTGCCACGGCCTGCCTCCCCGTGCCCCTGTGGAGTGAACTGCCACGGCCTGCCTCCCCGTGCCCCTGTGGAGTGAACTGCCACGGCCTGCCTCCCCGTGCCCCTGTGGAGTGAACTGCCACGGCCTGCCTCCCCGTGCCCCTGTGGTGTGAACTGCCACGGCCTGCCTCCCCGTACCCCTGTGGAGTGAACTGCCACGGCCTGCCTCCCCGTGCCCCTGTGGTGTGAACTGCCACGGCCTGCCTCCCCGTACCCCTGTGGTGTGAACTGCCACGGCCTGCCTCCCCGTGCCCCTGTGGAGTGAACTGCCACGGCCTGCCTCCCCGTACCCCTGTGGAGTGAACTGCCACGGCCTGCCTCCCCGTGCCCCTGTGGTGTGAACTGCCACGGCCTGCCTCCCCGTACCCCTGTGGTGTGAACTGCCACGGCCTGCCTCCCCGTACCCCTGTGGAGTGAACTGCCACGGCCTGCCTCCCCGTGCCCCTGTGGAGTGAACTGCCACGGCCTGCCTCCCCGTGCCCCTGTGGAGTGAACTGCCACGGCCTGCCTCCCCGTACCCCTGTGGAGTGAACTGCCACGGCCTGCCTCCCCGTACCCCTGTGGAGTGAACTGCCACTGCCTGCCTCCCCGTACCCCTGTGGAGTGAACTGCCACGGCCTGCCTCCCCGTGCCCCTGTGGAGTGAACTGCCATGGCCTGCCTCCCCGTGCCCCTGTGGAGTGAACTGCCACGGCCTGCCTCCCCGTACCCCTGTGGAGTGAACTGCCACGGCCTGCCTCCCCGTGCCCCTGTGGAGTGAACTGCCACGGCCTGCCTCCCCGTGCCCCTGTGGAGTGAACTGCCACGGCCTGCCTCCCCGTGCCCCTGTGGAGTGAACTGCCACGGCCTGCCTCCCCGTGCCCCTGTGGAGTGAACTGCCACGGTCTGCCTCCCCGTGCCCCTGTGGAGTGAACTGCCACGGTCTGCCTCCCCGTGCCCCTGTGGGGTGAACTGCCACGGCCTGCCTCCCCGTGCCCCTGTGGCGCGGGGATGTGTCCTGACTGGGCACGGAAAATCACACCCCTGACCCGAAGGTAACAGATGGCGAGAGCACATAATGCGAGGGTGTGCGTCTGTGTGAGGAGAGGGAGAGAGACAGAGAGAGAGAGAGAGAGAGAGAGAGAGAGACAGAGAGAGAGAGAGACAGAGAGAGAGAAAGAGAGAGAGAGAGCGAGAGAGAGAGAGAGAGAGAGAGAGAGAGAGAGAGAGAGAGAGATGGCGCACGGGTGGGGAGGAGTGTTGTGTGTTTGTCTGTGTCAGTGAAAGGAATGCAAAGCCAGAAGGAAAAAGGCTTAGTTACTTCCTGGATGCACTGGTATCAACCTGTGCCATGCAAGTCTGACAGGAAACATCACTCTAATATCAGGGGTTGTTGCCAAACCTTTTCCTGTTGGGACCCAAAAGATAGATTTTGTGTCTCCCTTGGGACCCAAACTCACACTAAAAACATACAGTAGTGCGTTGCCACGAGGACCAGTTGGCGAGCCACTCCCCACGGGTCCGCGACCCAAATTGTGTCCCGACCCACAGTTTGGGAAGCACTGCTCTAATTAAACGCATGATATATTATACACCTCATCCTCCTTCCACGTTCAAAGACTAAACAGGGCCCAGTTGCACAAAGCACCTTAGGTTAAGATTTCCCTTAGAGTCCGAGTTAAGGTGTCCATAAAATAGAATCAGCTGCACAAAACACCCTTAAATCTTCTCCATAAGGTGAAACATTTTAAGGAAAACATAAGCACAAGATTTGAGGGTGTTTTGTGCAGCCGATTCTATTTTATGGACACCTTAACCCGGACTCTAAAGGAAATCTTAACCTAAGGTGCTTCGTGCAACTGGGCCCGGATCCACTTCCCCATAAGTTTTTTCACTCACTTCCTGACATGATTTTCTTTACATACGCTCGTCTTTTGATACGTGCAACAAAACAAACACAGCAGCTTCTTTTCTGTGCAGCAGCATACAGACACAGACAGACAGACATGCAGAGCTGCAGGCTGCTTTGCTGTGTGCCACACATTCCTGTTGACACTCATTCATATGGTGATGAAGACTCTCTTGGTGTAGTAGATGTGTCTTTTTACACCGGGCAGCAGAGCCCCAGATCGTCCGAGGTTGCATCACATGTCAACACTTCAGTCCCTACTGGGACAGCCTGGCAGTCCGGTCTGCTCAATGCTCACAGCGCTTCCCTCGTCACTGTGCGGGTCTGAAACGCATTGTGTTGTGTCGTGCTGTCACATCTCTCTCACTCCCTTCTGTCCTTTTTCAATGTATCTGTTAAAAAAGGCGAATTAAAAAACTAGGGGTGTCAAAAATAATCGATTATAAGATGCATCGCGATGCGGACGTGCATGATTCTGCATCGATTCACAAATGTCAAAAATCGATTATTAAAAACATTTTTTTTTTTAATTATTATTATTTTTTTATAATCAAATAAAATATAATGGAAGTACATGCAGTTGTTTATTTTTTAATTATGGATCATAATACAATGCAATTCCAAATGCACTTTTATTTTACAAGTAGCCACACAGTGAGGAAAAAGAAAGTGAGAAAAAATAAATCATGTATTGCGGAAAAAAGTGATGCATCGATTTAAGATGCATCGAGACGCATCGATAATCGTAATCGAATCGAATCGTAGCCCTCTGAATCGTAATCGAATCGAATCGTGAGGCCAGTGAAGATTCACAGCCCTACCGTAATTAAAAGGCATCAGGGGTGAGACTGCGGCATCTAAAAAAGGCTCTTGGTCTCTCAGTTTGACCCAATTAGAGCGACGCCACTGGCAAACAGCAGAGTCATCTCTCTAGAGGGAATCTGCCACTGAAAGAGCCTTCAACTAAACCCTGCACTTTCCCAATGCCTCTGATTCAATGTTGCCACCTAACAAAGACAATCCAGCCAGTAAGCAGACATTTTGTCTGATAATAATCACTCATTTCCATTAAACAAGACGCTGGTGTTTGCCTCACACTTTGCATAGACACACAGAACATAATAACCTGCCACACAACTCATAACCTGAAGTCTAGAGTGTCAACTCCATCACCTGATCTCTCTTTAGCACTACCATCCTCCATCAATCTATCCAAGTACAAAGACACTAGACAACACCAATTATTGTCCCTCTGTCGTGAGCCTTTTGTGCTGAGGCAACAAACAAAAAAACCCAGTTGAGAAACAAGATTTTTGGCACGAAGCAGTGAGTAACCAGACGCGACATCTCTGACATGACTTGACAACAGTCAAGGAGGGTAAGATGACATGTTTTCTGCCTTTTCAGCCCATAGCTACTTTGACCCAATCCATTGGGGAAGTGGGGATTACTTTATGCAAAATGTTGAGCAATAATTACTGCCCCACAAACCTAATTCATTCAGAGAATAAACCATATAAACTGTAGCAAGTACAACACAAGGGTGTCGTAACCATGTATTTGTCATGTATGTGTCTTATTTTGGGGCACTTTATGTTTTTGGCAAGATGCATTCAGCTCACTTTCAGATATTTCAATTATTATTTTGTGCAATTCTCAATATTTCCAGGAATGCAGACTGAGGGTAAGTGTTCTCTCATTAGTGGGACAGTCTGAACCAAAATAATCACTGGACAAAAAGAGGATGGGGGGGTTGCAAGGAAAATAAAATGTGCAGAGGTGGATCTCTTGCTCCGTCTCAGCAGCAGGACTGAGTGAAACACTGTTCCTTCACAGTTCACATTTGGCCAATGCCTTACGTAATGCCTACTGGTTACTGGAAGCCTAAAACACAACGCAACCAGAAATCCTGTCGTTGCAAATACAAACATGCAAATACTCAGAAAAGCAGGAAAGGCGCGCACACCCGCACGCGCACACACACACACACACACACACACACACACACACACACACACACACACACACACACACATATCTGGGTGATGATCACGATCACCATGCATGTTTACACAGTAATTAAAGGACAAGTCAGGACAGAAATAAATTAACTTGAATCTAATTAAGGCAATGCTTCCAGTGGGAAAGAGACAGTCCTGTCACTAACTTCATATACCGAGGTTTCATTTCCAAGTAACGCCTTCAGGGAAGAAGAGGTCCACTTTCAGTCATGAATAAATTAAGAGGGAACGCCGTAAGCTCTGCGAGGGGAGTTTCTAGCGTGGTGTAGTAATTCACTGTGAGGGGAGTTTCTAGCGTGGTGTAGTAATTCACTGCGAGGGGAGTTTCTAGCGTGATGTAGTAATTCACTGTGAGGGAGTTTCTAGCGTGGTGTAGTAATTCACTGCGAGGGGAGTTTCTAGCGTGGTGTAGTAATTCACTGTGAGGGGAGTTTCTAGCGTGGTGTAGTAATTCACTGTGAGGGGGGTTTCTAGCGTGATGTAGTAATTCACTGTGAGGGAGTTTCTAGCGTGGTGTAGTAATTCACTGTGAGGGAGTTTCTAGCGTGGTGTAGTAATTCACTGTGAGGGAGTTTCTAGCGTGGTGTAGTAATTCACTGTGAGGGAGTTTCTAGCGTGGTGTAGTAATTCACTGCGAGGGGAGTTTCTAGCGTGGTGTAGTAATTCACTGTGAGGGGAGTTTCTAGCATGGTGTAGTAAGTCACTGTGAGGGGAGTTTCTAGCGTGGTGTAGTAATTCACTGTGAGGGGAGTTTCTAGCGTGGTGTAGTAATTCACTGTGAGGGGAGTTTCTAGCGTGGTGTAGTAATTCACTGTGAGGGGAGTTTCTAGCGTGGTGTAGTAATTCACTGTGAGGGAGTTTCTAGCATGGTGTAGTAATTCACTGTGAGGGGAGTTTCTAGCATGGTGTAGTAATTCACTGTGAGGGAGTTTCTAGCATGGTGTAGTAATTCACTGTGAGGGAGTTTCTAGCGTGGTGTGGTAATTCACTGTGAGGGAGTTTCTAGCGTGGTGTAGTAATTCACTGTGAGGGGAGTTTCTAGCGTGGTGTAGTAATTCACTGTGAGGGAGTTTCTAGCGTGGTGTAGTAATTCACTGTGAGGGAGTTTCTAGCGTGGTGTAGTAATTCACTGTGAGGGGAGTTTCTAGCGTGGTGTAGTAATTCACTGTGAGGGGATTTTCTAGCGTGGTGTAGTAATTCACTGTGAGGGAGTTTCTAGCGTGGTGTAGTAATTCACTGTGAGGGGAGTTTCTAGCGTGGTGTAGTAATTCACTGTGAGGGGAGTTTCTAGCGTGGTGTAGTAATTCACTGTGAGGGGAGTTTCTAGCGTGGTGTAGTAATTCACTGGTGCTTTTGAGAGCTTTGGCGTTTCTTTTTTTAAATGGCTCTTTGTGAGGCGCTGAGAGGCCCACAGGGGCACGAGAAGCCCGCGGCTGACCTTCATAAATACTTCATTTTGTTCATTCACGGCACCACGCAAACAAGTTAAACAACAGGAATGGCATCCTAAATATTCACTCGCAGTCTTTTTAAAATGCACGTTACCATGGTTACCATGGCGCTGGCCAGAGCAAATGATGGAGGAGGAAGACAACATGACAGCCCACCCCCCCTCTCCCAAACTCTCTCACTCTCTCTCTCTCTCTCTCTCTCTCTCTCTCTCTCTCTCTCTCTCTCTCTCTCTCTCTCTCTCTCTCTCTCTCTCTCTCTCTCTCTCTCTCTCTCTCTCTCTCTCTCTCTCTCTCTCTCTCTCTCACCACAGACAGACTGCAGTGGCTCCTCTCCTGCTTGGGATTCCTCTGGCTACAGCTGTGGAAAAGTTCAGTGGGGACAGAGAAAGGGGCGAAAGCTGAGCAAAAGTGGTGAAAAATAAAGAGAGAATAAAGAGAGGGAAAATAACGTGTTTTTCTTTCACGAAATGGAGAGAAGGTCGATGGAGGAAAGAACTGCAATGAGAGAGCGAAGGAGGCTGTGCCTGTGTGGAAGTCCAATGCAGAGGCCTTCCGCTCCCTCACCCCGGACATCACTCTATTTCTAGCTGCACACACAGTCAACAAGGGCCTGCATGTGGCCTCCCATCTCTGTTTACTCTGGAGGAAACTCTCCAACTAACACACACTGTCACAAGCACGCACGCAGGCAGGCACACACACACACTGACACACACACACACTCACACGCAGACACACACTGTCACAAGCACGCACGCAGGCAGGCACACACACACACTGACACACACACACACTCACACGCAGACACACACTGTCACAAGCACGCACGCAGGCAGGCACACACACACACTGACACACACACACACTCACACGCAGACACACACTGTCACAAGCACGCACGCAGGCAGGCAGGCACACACACACACACACACACACTGACACACACACTCACACGCAGACACACACACACACACACACACACGTAAAACTACCACTGGAAGCAAAAATAAGAAGAGAGGGAGATATTTTGTATTATTTTTCTTGCCCCATGTTAATCTACTGTGACACAAATGGAACATCAACAGTACCAAGTTTTCCACACTGAGTGTCCGACTCCTGTGTTTAAACTGGCTGTCTGCATTTCCTTTTATAGACGAACCCCATGATGCTTAAGACCCAATATAACTTAGATCAGCTTGATACTGCTGCTGACCAGGGTATTTACTATGAATTGAAGTCATAAAAATGTGGGTAAACACTGTTCTCCAAATAGAATGGACTGGGTGAACTTTGTTTAGGTGGGTTTGCTCTCCTCTGCATCTTAGATTGCATTTAAAACACCTAAACAAAGCCATATGCTGTTGACAGATTCATAGATAACTGATAATACATATACGACACGTTACTGTGCATGGCAGGTTTCATGATACAGATGTTTTCATGTCTTTACGCCCCACATCACAAACACAACATTGACGCATAATCCAACACTCATTTTGGATTTAACAGACATAATCAAAGTCATTCACACATACAGAGCCCCACCACCAACACCACGGAAAACAGCACACCAACCGACGAGCAAAGGAGAGTGAGTTAGTTGTTATTGCACTACACTGTGAGTGATCCTACGACCGACGTGCTGCTCATTTAGTGTTCAAATGCACCTAGATTAGTGTGAAGGAGAGGAGCCGCCACGGGTTAGGAAATCTTAAAAGGAAAGCAAAGACGATCTGAGGCGACCCGTCCCTTTGCTTTGCATCCAGAAGGACCACCACCAGACTCGGTTTACTATGAGTGAAGGACCACCACCAGACTCGGTTTACTATGAGTGAAGGACCACCACCAGACAGAGTTTACTATGAGTGAAGGACCACCACCAGAAAGAGTTTACTATGAGTGAAGGACCACCACCAGAAAGAGTTTACTATGAGTG
Organism: Poromitra crassiceps; assembly: GCF_964638095.1. Classification (NCBI taxonomy): domain Eukaryota; kingdom Metazoa; phylum Chordata; class Actinopteri; order Beryciformes; family Melamphaidae; genus Poromitra; species Poromitra crassiceps. The sequence goes on from NC_139632.1 coordinate 42,358,560, forward strand.
AAGGACCACCACCAGAAAGAGTTTACTATGAGTGAAGGACCACCACCAGAAAAAGTTTATGAGTGAAGGACCACCACCAGAAAGAGTTAACTATGAGTGAAGGACCACCACCAGAAAGAGTTTATGAGTGAAGGACCACCACCAGAAAGAGTTTACTATGAGTGAAGGACCACCACCAGAAAGAGTTTACTATGAGTGAAGGACCACCACCACCAGAAAGAGTTTATGAGTGAAGGACCACCACCAGAGGGAGTTTACTATGAGTGAAGGAGGATGACAAAAATCAGACTGGAGGAAGGAGGGTGAGAGTTCCCTGATTGAGTGGATCCACGGGAGTTGAGGCCACTCTCCGTATAGCCTTCCTACCTGGCTGCTGCAGCGTAGAAGACGAAGAAGGTTTCCCCCCTCGTTTTGGACTGGGCGACTTGGCCTTGGCACATTTGCCCCCTCGAGTCCCCCGGCAGGAGGTCTGCCCCCCTGCTTTACACGCCCCGGGATCAGCCCGAGGAGGACAGGGTCTGTCCCGGCCTGGGCCTCCTCCTCCTCGGGTCGAAGAGCCCTCGATGCGCTGCTTCATCTCGGACGACAGCAGGCGGCCCTTGTGCATCCACTCTTGCATCTTGTTGACGGTGACGCCGTGGCCCTTGTTGACGGAGCTGCCCGCAGGCCCCTGTGTCCGCGCTCCACTCTGCTCCCGCTTGGCGCCGCCGTGACCCGGAGAGGCCGACGCGTCGCCGCCGTTGTTGTCCGAAGAACCCGTGAGGCTGTTGACCGAACCCCCGGTGTCCTGGAGCAGCTCGTCGCTGCTGGTGGCCTCTTTGACTTCGGCCCCTGTGGCCTCTTTACCCCCCTCTGCCTCCATAGCCCCTTCATCCTCACACATGTCTGGACTCTGGGTGTCGGAGGCGTCCGCACGCAGCGACGACGGCCCACCAGGATACCTGATAGCGCCGTCGCTGGCGGAGCGGAGTAAAGTGGGCCTTAGCTTTGTCAGGGACAGGTTCAACATGCTCTTACTGTTCAGCTTGCCTCGGAGCTTGCACGACTCCGGGTTCCCGCTGAGGCACAGCAGCAGGAGGGACTCGGTGTCGGACACCTGCTGATGAGGGCTGTGGTCCCCTCCTGAGGACCATGAGTCGCTGTCCACGTTCTTGGCAGACAGCCTTGAGCACAGACTATCCCGTGAGTGGCTACTACAAGAGGACTGCTGCTCCATGAAAGCGCTGCTAGGCTGCTGCTGCACATCCAGGTTGATATCATGCATGGCATTAATCAGCAGGTAATAAGCCTCTTTCAGCTGACTCCTAAGCCTGTCTGTTTCTTGGGCACTATGACTGTCACTGACCGGTCCTTTATCTTGACCCGGACGGGGGACAGCTTCTGTCACCTCCACTTTATCACTATCACCTTTCGCTCTTACAGTTTCATAAAAGGGGAGAATTTGGTTATCGTAGTAATCCTCGTCCTCACTGTCTAAAGAGTGGTGCCGGAGTGAGCCCTCTCTGGCGCACAGGGATGCCATGTTGATGTCGCATATTTCTAACTCTGTGGGGAAGAAGGTCGGACTTTGCAGACCGGTGTTGCCTCTGATGTCCCCCCCACACTCAGGCGAGCTCCCGTAGCTCTCAATGCTTCTGATTAAAATGTTTTCCTCCGTGGTGTTGCTGCCCGGGATACAGTTTGGATACACGAGCGTCGCGCAAGTTGCCGAATTGCTCTCCAAAGTTAATGCGTTGCTGCTGTCAAAACTCCCGTCGGCGGCGCGCTGGTGTAGCGCCGTGTGTTCGTTTGCAGCCACCACCACATTCCCTGCCATGTGCCGGGGGCCCTCTGCGGGCTTGGCGGCCCCGCTCTGCGGCACTAGTACCCGTGTGCGGTGGTGGTGGTATAATACACCGTGATTATTACAACTGTCCCCGAACCCGATCGAATCCCCGACGCTGCACTGCCGCGGCACGGGGGCGAAGTGTTTCCTGCGGGCATGCGGTCCTCCTGGGGCCGACGAGCCCCCAACCGATAGCGTGACTCGGGGCCCAGGCTGGTGGCTCACGCTCTGCCTAAACGCATGTCCCACGAACTGCACCGTGTCTCTTTGAAGTGAGACCCCCAAGAGCTCCTCGTTAACCCGACCCCTGCCCCCGCTGGCCTGCTCCCGACTCTCCCGCACTACAAACCCAGGCTCCTCTATCTCTACCGCCGCCCCGTCAACACAATTCTCATAAGTACTCATTCTCTCTGCCGTGCAGGCAGCCAGCCCTGCCAGCAACACTACCGCCGGACGAGCCTCGGAGTCTCGCTGCTGCTTCTGCCAAACTTTTTCTTTACCTTCTCGGCCCCCGCCGTGCGCCGCCGTAGCAGCGGCAGAAGCGGAGCCGTATCCTCCGCCGGCCGACGTTCCTTTCTTGGATTTCTTCCCCCGGAGTTTCGCTAGTAAAGTCCTCCGCAGAGGATCAGCCATTCCTTTCCTCTGCGCCCTGCCTGCAGTTAGTTCCTCCTCCCGGGTGTCTCTTTAGCGCGCTCGCTCCAGAAGGAAGAAGAGAAAAGGGCCGACTCGGTTCTCCTCGCTCGCCGCGGTCAAAGCTCGCCGGGCGGACGGGCTCCTCTCCATTCTCCGCTGCCTGGCTGTCTGTCACCTCCGCTCTGTCGCTATAGCGCTCTGCTCAACTGCACCACCCCCTCTCTCTCCCTCCTCCCCTCCCTCCTCTCTCTCCCAATCTCTCTCTCTCTCTCTCTCTCTCTCTCCCCCCCCCCTCCCTCCCTCCCTCCCTCGCTCTCTCTCTCCCTCGCTCCTCTCTCTCCCAATCTCTCTCTCTCTCTCTCTCTCTCCCTCGCTCTCTCCCCTCCCTCCCTCCCTCGCTCTCTCTCTCCCTCGCTCTCTCTCTCCCAAACTCTCTCTCACACGCACGCACGCACACACACACACACACACACACACACACACACACACACACACACACACACACACACACACACACACACACTCTTCCTTCGCTCTCTCTCTCTAGCGCCTCACCTCCTCGTGCTTGCACCTCAAATATTTGGAATATCTTGCTGGCGACGTTCAGGGACACTGCGTAAACTTATGCGTAAAAGTTCCCCAAAGAACTACTTTGGAACGTCTGACTATCAATGCAATATGTTAGTGATTTGATATGACACTCTGTCTGTAACCTGTGATTAACTTGTAAAACGAATCGGGGAAAGGCAGCAGACAGCATAACTGGACCCCTTATGGAAAAATAACTACACGTAATAATTATACATTTTAGACTAGAGAGATGCACACGTCACGTACACAGTATCACAGCACAACTACAAGTCCCTAGGGCCTAGCCCTAGAGCAGTGGTTCTCAACTGGTCTAGCTGCCTCAGAACCCACATTTTCCCTTAGTCAATTGATACGTTCAAGACAACTCGGACCGCCGGAAAAAATGGGTTCCAACCTGTAAAAAGGTTGTCCAGGCCGGAATTACAGCTTGGAAATTCGGGTATCATCCAGAGCTCCACTTTGTCCAAGTTGATGTCACAGCCACATCAAAAGGTCAACTTAGCCTATCGTTAATGGTAATCACAGAATTATTATAAAGAAGTTTGTTGATGTTTTAACACAAAATTTGATGTCTTAATTATGTAATGTCAACATTGAATATGTTTGTGTCATCTGTCTTTCGCTCTGTGTGAAATTCAGCATGTTCGGTTAGCATTGTTAGCTAGTAGGTAGCTACAATGCTAACACTGGTTGCTATAGCAACCGTTTGGTTTCCATCCCCGAGGGGAGGTGCAGCGTGAACGCAAATCTGTCCGGGCGGAGGTTCCGTGTTGAAACTTACGGCGATCCGAGTTGTCTTGAATGCAGTATAAGTCGCGACCCAAATTTCTGATTTTTTTAATAGGCTACCACTCAAATTTATTTCACAAAAAATAGTGCAGTAATACAACACAATGCTTCATGCACTGTTAAAAGCATTAAATAAACAAAAAAATGCAACAACATTGCAACTAGGGCTTATCGTGCATTCCTTTATAACTGGGAACTGGTAATCTTACCGGTTCAAAGTTCATGAGCTGGGACGTGACGTCACTAGAGCTGGTATTTCCCATTCCAAACTCGTAGGAGTCTCAGCAGCCCCGACGTAAAGAATCCAAGATGGCTGATCCGCGCAACAACAGTAGTTATAATCGTATAAATGCTATTTAGCACTTCTGTCTTGTTTGTGTCTCATTAAATCAGCTGTACACACAGCACGGCCTATTTATATTTGTGTGGACATGAGGCTGCAGTGTTTGTATGCACAAAATGCCACGAAATGCCTTGTTATCAACTGTTATTGCTAACAATGGCTAGCCTGGCTAGCTAGTCGATCTGACCAGTGAATAGTGAACTTTTCTGCAAATGGAACGCTAACAAAACGGATGTGACGTCATTTAGCCTCCACATCCCAGTTCTTTTGCGATAAAGGAACGCACGATTAAAAACCCAATGAAATAAAAAGGCAGACTTATCTTGAGTTACAGGTCTATTATGTGAACGCTGAAGGAATGCGTGCCCGTCCGCATGTCCTCGAGTGCCCACCACCCGGGTGGGGTCGTCAAAAGGGCCCTTCTGTGTGGAGTTTGCATGTTCTCCCCGTGCCTCCCGGGGGTTTCCTTCATATAGGAACCCCCTTCACCAAAACATGCAATATCCTGGTTGCTGATGTGGTGCCTCCTCTGGTCGTTAAGGGCGCCTGTTCGGAGGGAGGGAAACTCGTTGGAATAGCGTGATCCTCCCACGTGCTATGTCCTACCACTCAAAATGGCCCCGCGATGGCGGCCCACGTTTGGGTCCCGACCCACCAGTTGAGAAACCTTGCCTACAGGACAATAAGGTCAGCATTAATTCACTATTGTATACGACTAAGTGTATTGCAGGGCTAGCCTATAGGTTATAGGATAGGCTATATTAAAAAAACATAGGCTACTACTACTACTAATAATAATAATACAGTAGTAGTAGTAGTAGTAGTAGTAGTAGTAGTAATAATAATAATAATAGCAATAATAACTATTATTATTATTATTATAAAAACATGGGAGAAAATAAAACATGAGAGAATGATGTTTAGATGTTAAATAATTTAACTAAAACTTAATTCAATAACCTAAAATGCAGGAGCAGAAGCTGGCTCCAATTATCTTCTATTAATATAATTGAGCAATGTTAAGGTGAAAAAGTATAGGCTAATGCTCAATACAAGAGGGCCCATGATAGGCGTGTGTCATTTGACCAGCCGTGACCACCGGAAGTGTTAGGTGGACCCCGGAAGAAGTTGGCCCACTGTTAGGTCTGAACATAAGGTGAATAGCATGCAAACTGGGGCCTATGGTGTTAGCCTGCTGTACTATATGCAATGTCATGGGAAATGTAGCTTCTCAATCAGAAAACACACTCTCTGTATTGAAATTCGACACGTATTTGTCCCAAAATGTGAATGAAATCCAGTGAACGAGCAGTGAGCCGGGACCTCAAATTAGTACCTTCACTGGTAGCTGTGAAGGCATTTCAGCAAACAGCAGGGAAAACAACTCTATCTTCAGCATGTGCTTGACAAGAGAAATGGGCTTTCTTTAGTCAAAGTAACAGCGGGCATCAGTCAGCTGGAAAGATTATCATCATCATAATGACGTTGCCAGAGAACACGCACCAGCTCTGATTCCTCTTTAACACTCTTTTTCTAGTGCAGTGCCCGTTCGTTCGCCCTGCTGCTGCAGCGCTGTTCACTTGTTTAGTCAAAGTTTACTACAGTCCAGTCATATTGAGCGTATCCCAATTGTACCGAATCCGACACTCACTGCACTTCCTCGGGTCCCCAGCAACACACCCGTCAAGTGTGTGAAGTCGATCGGACGAACGGTTCTAAAGATATGCGAAGGACACAGGACGGCTGTGGCTCAGGAGGTATAGAGCAGGTCGTCCACTAATCGCTTCCCAGCAAGCAAGGATGGACCTGGACAAGTGGAGAGAGCCCAATCAGGGCCAGCTCAAGTCATATCATGACGAGTCAGATCTGGCCCAGATTATCACTGTATCACTATCCAACTCATTTTTCACGCACCACTGAAATATCCATGAGGACAACTAAATGGTTGCAATCAATCACGTATTTCTCAGCCTGGGCTATTTTTATCCAAAATCCGACTGATCAGCACTTGCATGTGGACAATCTGCGCTGATTAACAAACTGTTTATTCGTGGAGGTGGGACTACGAGGAGATTAATTGCGGGGGAATCCTGCAATTGTCTCACTTGCATATCTTGTTGCCAGATTGTTTTGAGAGAGAGAAAATAAATACACTGTACACAAAAAATACACACAGCTTGACGTTCCCGCGTAGACGTCTAAATCATCCCCAAACCGGCTGTGATTTGATCACAACGTTATCATGACGTCATTTTGCTTGCTGGGTTTGAATAAAAGAGGTCGGCGGTTCAATCCCCGGCTCCTCCAGTCCACATGTCAAAGTGTCCTTGGGCAAGACGCTGGAACCAAAATTGCTCCCAATGGTTGCGGCCAGCACCCTGCACGTTACAGTAGCATCCATCGGTATGTGAACGTAGCATTGTACAGCACTTCATTTACAGACCGAGATGAACAGGCCCTATGTCACGAGGAATTTGTTTTTTTTCTCCTAGCTTCATCTTCATTATTACATTGCGCGTGAGGGCCATATTTTTTCTGGAGTGACAGCGCCATCCAAGAGCACGGCCCGGGCCCACATGATGGATCGCTGAAGGTTATTGGACTGACACTTTTATCTGAAGTGTATCTTGAGTAATCCTCTCCTCTTTGACCTCGCATCTAACCCCTGTCCTACCCCCCCCCCCCCCCCCCCCCCCCCCCCTTCTTCTTTGCAGCACAACCCGGAGCGTTCCAAGTGGGGCCGAGGACAGCGGGGAGAGGAATGAAACATACTTCACTTGAACCTTAAGCCATTTGTTTGCTGTTGTCTTTACTTGGAATGTGCGAGGGGGGATAAGAGTTGCTGAAAAGCTGCAGTGGGCGAGTGCACATGCGCTTTTGCCTCTCTCTCTCTCTCCTCTCTCTCTCTCTCTCTCTCTCTCTCTCTCGAAGGCATGCATTAGTGCACACACACACACACACACACACACACACACACACACACACACACACACACACACACACACACGTTTGAATCCCATAGCCCTCCTGGCATACTTCTGTCTCTATTCTCAACGTCTAAACCCCGTGATTGAGAGCATTTATTGTGAGAGTGAGCCATTCATCCGCCGCCCCCCCCCCCCCCCCCCCCCCCCCCCACCCCCCCCCCCCCCGCCCCCCCCCCCCGCCCCCCCCCCACCCCCCCCACCCCCCCACCGCTCCCTCCCTCAGTAAAAACATTGATAAGCATCTGTTATTGCTCTGCAGGAGCCGTGTAGGCCCTGACGCCTCGCGCCTCCCACTGACTGACTAGACCCTGTCTGGGCAGCTATTTACAGGTCAAAGCCTGCAGGCTGCCTAGTGTGTGTGTGTGTGTGTGTGTGTGTGTGTGTGTGTGTGTGTGTGTGTGTGTGTGTGTGTGTGTGTGTGTGTGTGTGTGTGTGTGTGTGTGTGTGTGTGTGTGTGTGTGTGTGCGTATGTGTGTGTGTGTGTGTGTGTGTGTGTGTGTGTGTGTGTGTGTGTGTGCGTATGTGTGTGTGTGTGTGTGTGTGTGTGGTGTGTGTGTGTGTGTGCGTATGTGTGTGTGCGTATGTGTGTGTGTGTATGTGGGTGTGTGTGTGTGTGTGTGTGTGTGTGTGTGTGTGTGTGTGCGTGAGAGAGAGAGAGATGAGTGGTGGAGGACGGGGGGAGACCGCAAACAGAGGCAGAGAGATACTAGCAGGGCAACCCGGTCTGACCCCATGATGGCGTACTTAAAGAGCATGGTGCAGGTAAAAAAATATATATATATATTTACAGTTAGGACTCAAGGTTGTTATGAAAATACCCCCAAAAAACAAAATTAAAACATGTCCCCAGGGCAGAAATATGGAGAAAGAGGTGGCATTATAATGGCCATGTTAAAAAAAAAAGCCATCTGTGCAGATAACACCTGTGACGACACTTGGGCTGCTGTACTTACTGTAATAATAATAATATACAGTCAATGTGTACAGCAGAACACTTTCCAAAACACCAGATGTACGATAATTATCGTATTTGTATGACAATTTACCACCAAAACCAATAGCATTTTGACCCTCTGTCTGGTACGATAGTTTGACACTGGCCAGAATGCATTTCGGCATTGACGGGAGAAAAAGAAACTCCGCTCCATTTCCCCCTCAAAGGCAACTGTTTACTTTCTGTTTAGTTTGGGCTCTATCTATGGTTAATATGGCACTTTATAGTTTTCAGTAGTCAAACGTAACTAGTAGTAAAAACTAGTTGACCCCGAATATGCAATCGGCTTTTCAAAATAACGCTTATTTGCAAAGATAATTTTGGGACCGACCATCTCAGCTCATGTAAGCCGCCTGCAGAATGGTCTGAGGCGGATAAACTTTATCATCGGAGACGAACACAAGTGTCACTCTGGAGCTCAAGAGGAGAGCAGTTTCAGCTACAGAGGGGAGGAGTTTTAGCTGCAGAGTGGAGGTGATGTACTGTAGTCTCGACGGGCGGACAGACCGGGACAGACAGATTATTGTGTATTAAAATCGTCACAGGTGTTATTGCTAGATTTGAGGGTTTTTATGTGCGCGTGGCAGATGCTTCACAAAAAACCAGTCTAGATGCAAAAAACAAAAGAGAATCCTAATTGCAACATAAAAGTCCCACATATTAATGCAAAGTGGTGTCTAACCTGCATCATGCTCTTTAATAACACGGGTTTCCACTTTGAAAATACGTGTACGTCAAAGTCACGCCACGGGGGAGGACGGCCTGGTGGTGACAGCAGGGGAGGCTCGGTCAAATGCACCACGTTTCCTGGTTATGTTTAGGCAAGTAAAACAACTTGGTTGGGTTTAGGCAAGTCAAACTGTTTAGGCAAGTCAAAGGGTTATGGTTTGGGTTAGGCTTAAATAACGAAAACGTAAATGTAGACTTTAGTAGAGGCTGGGATTCAACATGGCTCCCTGACCTGAAAGGCGAGTGTTTTACGCCTCCATCACCACTGTACCAGAAAAGCGGTGCTCGCACCGGCTTATTTCAATGTCACGCTACTGTCTTGGAATGCTACTTCCTGGTCACAGCTCCTGCTGTTTTTGCCACGTCTATGTGCCAACAGCCCGCAGTGCCGACAACCCGCAATGCCGATAGCCCACAAGCAGAACCAGCTGAGCGAGGCGGCGTGCAGCGTGTCGGTGGGACCGGCTGGAGCTCCTGCACGGCTCCAGCGCGGTTGGCTCCAGAGCGGTGTGCTCCAGCCCTAACCCTAACCCCTAACCCTAACCCCTAACCCCTAATCCTAACCCTACCCTAACCCTAACCCCTAACCCCTAAACCCTAACCCAAAACCTACCAGGCTGTTGGCATTACGGGCTGTCGGCACTGCGGGGGGTCGCGCAATTTGACAGTTTGGTGTATTCACTCACTGCATGACATTGAAAGTGGAAAGTGGTGTTATTTGTATACAGATTGGTACAGATACAGAGATGCTCTGAGAAACTGGGATAGGCCTTTGGACCATGCAGAGGTGGTGCAATTGTTCAGCATCCTGCAGCCTTCCTGTGACTAACAACTTCTCTTATTAGTGCCATTCTTTTCCACGCTCAAAGTGTCTCACCTGCCTCACAATGTGACCTTGCCTTAGTAATACACCTGTTGCCCAGACTAGTACGCTGCAATTTCCATGATGAAGGGCATTTTCAAGGTAACATTCCTTCACTATCGCCCGCTTGCAAGACAGCAGCACTAAGTGATGTACGGTGCGAGGTGAGGTGAGGTGCCATCGTGGATCGATGAAAAGCTCTTCTCACCTTCTCACTGGCAAACCTGCTTTTTAGCCTCTATGTGTCTGTCAACACGTTACAACAAAAAACACATGTCACAGAAATCTACAGTGCAAACACAAAAATCAACAAGAGGAGTTAACGAAGAAACAGCACAAGCATTTGTCCAGGTGCTCTGCAAGCGCTCTCCACAATACCAGGGGAAAATGAGACATTTGTCTCCTGTTCTCTTTCTTTCTTTCTTTCTTCTTTCTTTCTTTCTTTCTTCTTTCTTTCTTTCCTTTCTTTCTTTCTTTCTTTTCTTTCTTTCTTTCTTCTTTCTTATTCTTTTCTTTTCTTTCTTCTTCTTTCTTTCTTTCTTTCTTTCTTTCTTCTTTCTTTCTTCTTTTGCCTCAACCAGTCACTTGTCTCTTTGTAAGGCAGTGGCAGAACATCTGCTTTGCTGGCTCCCTTTCAGATGGCCTGGCCCTGCAGTGCATGAGGGAGAGTGGAAAGCAAGAGAGGAAAGGAGAGAGAGAGAGGAGGAGGGGAGAGAGAGGAGAGAGAGAGAGAGAGAGAGAGAGAGAGGAGAGAGAGAGAGAGAGAGAGAGAGAGAGAGAGAGAATGTGCGTGTGTAGTGGGGTGTGGGGTGCACGTTTGCATGCGTGTGTGTTTTTGGAGTGTGTGTTGGAATATAAGGCCTTGCAGCTGTTGGGGCTCTCCTCCCGATGGCTGCCCATTGTTCTCTCTCTCTGTCTGTCTCTCTCTCCCTCCCTCCCTCCCTCCCTCCCTCTCTTTCTCTCTGGACAGTTTATGGCCTTCCCCTTTTCTCAATGCACACCGCAACTAAATTTACGTTCTTGGACACAAGCCTTTCTCAGGGTATAAATTAGACTGCATGGTCCTGTCAGAGCAGTGTTGCCAGGGGCCTGCAGCTTTACGCTTCACACTCACATTCTTCTCAGAGCCATTCACTCATATTTTACTACTGAAGAAAAAAATACATTGTGTCTGAAGCATAAATCTGTAAGCGAGTTTACAGGCACACCAATGTCTTGTTGTTAAGTTAAATACTGACTCTTGCATTTTTACTGAAATTATATTTGATTGAAATGTAAACGTCTGGCCTTTAAATGAAAAAAATAATCTAAAAAAAAAGACATTGAGCAATTAAATTAATACATTAAAATGTGAAAAGCAAATACAAATTCATAACAGTTTTTGCAGACTGTTATCCTGTAGCTGTGGGAGGAACCTCCATCATGTCGACAGGGACAGATCACATAACTGGACAATATCCTAAGTTTAGCCTACTAAAAGGTAATTATCAGCCAGATATTTGGCAAACTAATCTGTCATTCTAACTCTAGCTCAAATTGTAGCATGTAACAATCATATTCCATTTTCCCACACCAAGATAAGCGCTTATCTGGATAGATATAAACCTGATTAAGATAGCAGGGATATATTCATATCGACATGTTTTGTTCCTGTGGTGCAATCCTAAATATTCTGTTTATCCATGTACCCGGGGATTTATGTGCATGGGGTATGAAGATACGCTATATGATATGGTATGACTTATGAAATGACTTTTACCAAATGAAATCTTAGCTGGGATGCTATCTTGAATGCTGTGCATAACACTACATTTTAACAACCTTGACTGACTTTGAGCCTTTCATCCTTTGCATTCAGATGATGTCGGAGTGGAGCGCTGTATACTGCAACATCATCTGAAAGATATCTACAGATGTCAACTGCCAGAGAGCTAACTTACTCAAAAGATCTTTTAAGGTGTAACTCTTTGTTGTGATTTTGGAGGGGTTGGTTGAATGGTCCTGTGGGGGGGGGGGGGGGAGGTGGGGTGTTTGTATGCTTATGTATGTTTACGTAGGTATTATTTCTTATTTTCTTATGTTAATAAAAAAGGTTTAATAAAAAAAGTGAAGATTTTGTTGGAGTGCTCTTCTGTAATTCTTTTTGCTACTTTCATTTTATGTTCAAAGCAGCCGTTAGGGCCGGGTTAGAATCACTCGAGTGATTCTGATTGCTCTGAAAAGCTGTCAAACAAAATTAGCCGCCCTCCTCTAGCTGAGAGAGAAAGTCACTGAGGATCTCACACATAAGCACATCTATTAAGGGCAGGGCAATGATATTCCTACATGTAAGACTCCAGTGTGTGTGTATGTGTGTGTGTGTGGTGTGTGTGTGTGTGTGTGTGTGTGTGTGTGTGTGGTGTGTGTGTGTGTGTGTGTGTGTGTGTGTGTGTGTGCGTGCGGCGCGTGGGCGTAACGTGTGTGTGTGTTGGCTACACAACCCGTTACACCCTCTTAAGCCCGATCAGGCAAAGGACAGAACAAGGGTCAAGATAGCAGAATCCACACAGATAGCATCACATACACGCACGCGCACACACGCACACACACACACACGCGCGCGCGCGAATCGCGCACACACACACACACACACACACACACACACACACACACACACACACACACACACACACACACACACACACGCACACCTGTCTTTGTGCCTGTTCCATATCTTTGTCAACAGACAGCTTCTGACATGTTTATCATGGCAAGAGGTCAGGCTGCTTGTCTCTTCCTACTGTTCTCCACCAAAAAGATTGTCCATCTTACCGAGTGCATTTATCTTCAGGCTTAAAAAGTTTAAAGTCGAATAAAGAAAACTACATCGCCATCATCTCACTGCATCATTGCATTTGTTTCAAGAGAAGATAATTATCTGTAATATATATCTCGGAACAAGCATATATTATTTTTACTGCTTCACTTGTTTCAAGTATACTACACATAGGCTATATGACAGCTCTTACTAAGGTTGTACACACAGACAAAAATAAATAGTAGTGAATACAAGATCAAAGCACTTTTTCAGATGGACACATTTTGCGTGGGTTTTGGATCACACTGCAACTTTGTCCATTTAAAAATGGTTGTACTTGGTTGTAAGTTATTAAGACTTAAAATATGTTCTGAAACAACTCATTTGAGCTTGTAACAAGTGATATTATTTCAAAACAAAGCAAGACATCCCACTTCTTTCCAGATATTATATCTTGTTAGTTACTTCAGTAAAAATAGGACAAAAAAGACAGACATTAAATACACAAATAAAAAATAAACTATTTACGTGCTATTATTATACAACTACCTTTGAGGAGCGCCCTTTTCCTCAAATCCATTGTTAACAAGATTGTACCATAATAACATTTGTGTTAGCAGGCACAGTATGCCATCCCCCTGCATAGCCCTGTCAAATACCCCCCCCCACACACACACACACACACACACACACACACACATAGTTTATTTTTGTTATTGAGAGACAGTAGGTTTGATGAGCAGGGGGAAGGCCACAGGTGAGGAAAACCCCTCTGGTGAGATTTGATCCTTGGTCAGCAGGGTTGGATCGGCTGCAGATATGGTAACAAAGTAACAAAAACATAAGAAGTGAATCTAGCTTAGTTACATGCTTGCTGGCTGGAAGCATCCGGCAAACAGAAAATATGAAAAATCTATGTCTCAGCAACATCAGCACATGTATTATAGACTCTTGTCCTTTTGGCAAAAGAGCATCACCATAAACATTGTTAAGAGAGCCCCCAGACTGTAGAGCTGTTACAATTACCAAAATGTTGTATTATTATGGTAGTAAGTAAGAATTACTGGCATAACACACAGCCATTTTCCAAATACAATTTTATTTTTTATTTTTTCATGTCAACTTCCCCATACGCAGGTCGCCTTTTGAATGTACTATGAAATTAACAACAAAAGTATTGCTTGCTTGTTATTTCTTTTGTTTGTGTTTCTTTTCTTTTTTTTTTGTTTTGTTTCTGTTATTTCTCCTTCTGTCACAGCTAAGACAGAGAAACGTCTTTATGGTCTTGATTTTTTTCACTCACTTACAAAACTTGATCGTTACATTGCAGCACTAATACCTCAAACAGAAAATGTGCTATTAAACTGCTACTCATCTCAAACTGAAGCCCAAAAGGCAGAAACGTGCGTCTGCCTCCAGCACCACAGCGGCCTTTTCTCCTGCTGAACATCTGTTTCACACGGTTGGCCAGTTTGCTGGTGTGAAAAGCAACTGTTTGCCTCTAGAAAACATCTGCCTGTGGCCCTGCTGGCAGGAGGCTGGGTGAGAGGAGACACGAAGAGCTCGCCTCTCAGCAGCCAGCATTCCCTGCGAGCCACACTGACAGCTCTCTATCCTGGCACTTAGCACTAGGCCTCCAGAGGGGTAAATATAGCCCCCAGCCGGGCTCTAGAGGGGTGAATATAGCCCCCAGCCGGGGGTCAAGTTTGCAAGGATGAGTGGAGATTTTGGGAAGTCAGCAGTGGCATGGCAGTGGCATGGAACCGCCACCCTAGAATGATCAACAGTATAGAACAAGATCATCATGCGTGTTAGCGCTGCTGCGATATGGATCAAAAGTCATAATTTTAGACTGAATGGCAAATACACAATATATATCTCAATATTTCCTTCTACAAAGTGGGCTAAATATTCAGCTGTAATATGTGGGCATCTTTATTAAAACAAGACTGTGATCAAAATAAAATGCAAAGACAGGGTTTCCTTCCCTGACTATTGGTGCATTCACAAAATATTTACACAATGAAGTTTTTGATAATCATCAGTAATGTGGATATATAATTACTAGGTGGGTAAAGGCAAATAATATGACAGCTAGAACAGTCTGGTAAGTTCAGAAAACATCACTTTACTGTAATGCAGCCTTTAAAACCAGGAAAAGACAACACTTAAGATCACAATATCCAAAACGATGATATCGAGTCCATCACGATATCTATATAATATCACTATATTGCCCCAGCCCAAATGAGTGTTGTGTTTTTCCTTTTAAATTCAAAGAAACATGAGTGGGAAAAGAACTCTCCTCTTGGTGTTTGCTCAGTGGGTCCCCAGCTGCAGATGACAGCCAAAGGCCCCCAGAATCCTCAGTTGTCAACAGGGATTTCCAGCGTACAGTAAATGTGTCTGACTGTAACTACATTCACATACGAGCTGCAACGTTGTGCTGATTGTGCAAGAACCTCACCAAGGCAAATACAGCAGCTGCAGGCAGCCAGGATGGGGCTCGGCAAAGGTCTCCTCAGTGCTCACTGGCCATCACGAGGTCTTGCCCTTGCAATACATGTGTCACTGGTTGGGCCAGCAAACCAGAGGTATTGGCAACCTATTGTAAATTTGTTAATAACTCACAATTTCTTCTGTTGTTCTTCTTAGGCGTTTTTTTTTTTGTGCTGTTGCTCATGGCTGCATTTCTCTGATTCTAAACCCACCTTACAAAGCAAAGTATATTATTTTACCTACGGCAAGCATTGCACTTGGACAAACTGATAAGACAATGTTATTCAGGACTTCTTTCAGACTCCAGTAACTGATAAGGCAGCCCACAGGGGAGCTAGTATTTGTCTGTCTTCAAACAGCGTACCACATGTAACATTAGAGCAGGATGTTCTCTCTTTAAAAAAAATCAAGATTAGGTCAGTCATGTGTGACATCCAGTGGGAAGAAAACATGCTCTCGTTCCAGTAACATAATCTCTGTTACACAAAGACACCTACAATCCAGGAATGCTTTGGATATCATATCGCAGAAACAGGGCTATGCTAAACATAAACACAGCAAAAACTACAGTGTCTGGAAATGAAGCTTTTCCGCGCTGACAATTCCAAGAATATAACATTGCAAAACATTTCTTGGAAATTTCCAGTTACCAAACAATTTCTATACAGTTGCAAAACTGACAGCAACATGGAGCATTCTTAAACACTGAAAGATGCAGACCCTGCTGGCCATTCCTCATACAGTCAGTCAGGAAAGAAGAGTCATTTGTTCGTAAATATAGCTGATAAAATCAGTCTGCTGCTGTTGCGCAGGACCAGGTACGCATTTCAGACAAGGCCAGGCACATACCTGGAAGCTGGAATTTTATCAGAAGCATATTTACCGCTATTTCATGTCAACCCATGATGACGGATAGGTCAGGAATTCCTCTGATCACTAAACTGTTGCGAAGCGGAAAACTTCGTTTTTTTCCTTTGGTAGAAATATCATTATGTTTGCTCTGATGCTCACAAAAATGTCTGAAAATGAGAACTCAGTTGAATGTAAGCCTGTATTATCCAATGCATAATTCTTGTAGATTGCTCCAGAATAATTTAAGACAGTGAAAGTTATCAATGCCGTGTTTCATGTGGCTGTTTGATTTCATTATGGAGAGCAAATGTGAAGCTAATTAAGAATGGATTTCAACAGCACACTTGTGACCTAATAACCAAAGTCAGTTAGTATCATAATTCAGACTGACAAGACAACATTCCACAGTAAAATATCTACCATTTATTGCCTCAGTGGTGTAAGACAAATAGTATGTCACTGAAAACAATAAAAATGAACAGTATCATATTGTTTCAAACACACTGTACAGATGTGTTGACAGGAATGGAAGGTTTCCTTCTCCAGGCTACAGTGCTCAACTTAAAAACAACCTCCAAGCAGCTGGTGTGGTCATACTATGCATGTAGGAACTGATTAACAGACTTCTCAAATTTCACGTCAGAGCTGATCTAAAGTGTTGTGTGACACAAAAATATACAAGTCCATACTGTGCACAAAGTATCTTAAGAGTGCTGATATGAGACCATCTTCCAAATGTAATACAAGATCTATACTCATTTTCAGAGAAACATTACACACAGGCCCTGGTCGTCCAACGCTTGCACAGCAATGGAAGTGCAGCAGATCAGCCTCAAAACAAAAAGAAATGATGTGTTCCAGGTGACATCTAGTGCCCATAAGCAGGAACAACAACTTGAAATGTTTCTCATTCTAAGTCAAACTGAAATGAAGCCATTTTATCACACCTTTTTCTTGATTTAAAAGGAAAGCCGCTGCACATTAATAAATAAAAGTGCATCGGGACCATTACTGTTTCTTTAGCTACATTTCCAACTTTGATTCATCCAAGCACAGTCTCTGTTCAGTGGTGATTGTCTATTTACAATCAAACAAGGAAAATACATAGGAAATATGTACCAAACAGGATGTACAAATGTAAACCACCACAGCCAGAGGTTATGCTCGTACTTTAGTTACAACTGAAAAAGACAAAACAAAAGACAAAACCAACCAACCACACAATATCTATTCAATGTGTCCAGGCAGGGAAGCCTCACTTAGCTTGCCAAGGAACACAGCAAAGAGGAATTTACCAGTACCAGGGCCAAATTAACTGACTTATGACTTGGACTCAAACCTTATGAATTTGTTGCTTGCATTAATAATAATTTTGTTTGTAACAAGATCCAAAGTCACAGAAATATTGTTGTTTTTGCTTTTATTTTATTAGTATTTGGCCATAAACTAAAAAGCAAGCTAAGGAGCATGTCCTGGTTAATACTGTTTGACCCTGTAGGTGATCCAGGCTGAGAAAGCCCCAGTAGCCCTGTCTGGCTCTGGGGTTGAACCAGGGTGATGATGAGTAAGCCGCGGCTAACGATTTGGCTGAGGATGGGTGTGCTTTCTGGACTGGGGTGCTGCTACCTGAATGACTGAACACCCCGCGCAATAATCTATACCTGATGTCTCACCGATAAGCTATTTTAAACACAATATTTAAAACAAATGCCTCCTCAAGTGAGCCGACATTAATTTGAAGACAAATTGGGTACAATATTGCAAATGACACTTTATAGCCAAAACGGCTATTTATACTAGCGGCACACCACCTCCTGGTCCATTTGCTAATGCCTGTGATGGTTCTCAGCTAACGTATCATGTTTCTCTAAGTTAGAAACCGATGCCTTGTTGCAGGCAGCCCAGGCCTTACTCCGCCTGCTGCCTGAGAATTCGTTTCTCCTCCTCGACGAAGCTCTTGTCAGAGGTGGCTTGTCCCAGGTCCCTCTTCCTCTTCTCCTTCTGCTGGAAGGTCTCCACCCTGCGTTTCTTAGCAGACAAGTCGGACTTATCTGCGTCCTCATCTAAACACCAGAGGGGGGGAGAGGAAGCAAGGGGGCCATGTCAGAATTATGAAATTAGAAACACTGGAACTTTGTAACCAGTGTAGCTTGTAATCATATTTCCAACACCAATGACCTAGGATCAATTTGTCAGCGACCATTCAAACATGAAATACTATGATGTTAATCAGAAGAGGAAAGGTGCATGGGCTTCAAACGTGGTCACTGGAGGTGCTCATAGGAAATATGGGGAATCCATATGTAGAGATGGTCCATTGTTTAACATTTTCGCATGAAATAACCAAGAATAATATAACCAAGAACAAGAATTATAATGGCTTTTCCCCCTTTTTTATACAGATGAGAGTCCCCAGCATGTGTTTTTCTGGTTCCCTCAAGATACACTATTGCTGTGTATGAAACGCAAGGAACCTGTCCATCACCTAAGTACAGGGCTTAAAATTCGGCGCGGGATTGCGAGATTCGCACATCTTTTTGGAAATTCCTGCATATTTTCAATTTATAAAGGACTAATCCCGCAATGGTTTACGCCAGGGGTCTCAAACTCACTGCCCCCGGGCCAGACACGCGCCCTAAAACCATTTCATACGGCCCGCCACTTGATATCAAGTTATAGTGAAATCAGGCCCGCACCTCTGCTTGTTGTAAAGCACAGAGCGCGCTCCCGAGACGAGTCGCACTTCACACCAGGGTTGCCAGGTACATTTTCATAGATGTGCAGTTCCTTGGGCGGTTTTGTGTGCATTTTGGCGGGTTTTGAACTCTTTGTGCTGGAGACCGTCAGCAGTATCTGGCAACACGGCTTCACACTCGCCAGCGGGATCATCACTGCATTAGCAGGTGATTCGGCTCCCCCGAGTGAAAAACCAAGTGGAAAGAAAAACATTTGCACGCTAAAATGTTGTCTTTTGTTGAGAAGTGAACATGTCGCTGTCAAAAGGCAAAAAGGTTGATGACGAGCACAGACAGTTTCAGGAGAAGTTCAAAGGGAATGCCGCCTGCCTCATTTGCAAAGAGAAAATCGCCGTACTAAAAGAATATAACCTGAAGCGAATAAGAGAATAAGCAGGGATGCAAACTAGTCACCTTTAGGTAGCCTTACTAACAGTGAGTCACTTTTTTCATCCCAAAATAGGGCACTTCAGTGAATGATTTTGTGTCTGCCCTGGTAGGCCTATCTGTCACCTTTTTAACTATCCATGACTTTGCATCCCTGAATAGGAGTCTAATTACTATGTATTTATTTTGTCATTGTGTTTTATCTGGAGACTAAGCAGCCATAGGCTTTCAGTTGTATTAAAGCCTTTATTTTTTGTATTGAGTGATACACTTTACTAAAACACTCATATCATATTAGAATACCCCAGGTGTGCATAAACTACAGGTTAAGTAAAGACAAAAATGTGAAATTATTGGTTATTGTAGCCTATCGGTTATTGGACAGGAGAAGCAGATATTTACCGGTTATCGTATCGGCTGAAACCCCCCCCCCCCCCCAAAGTCTATAAATCCCCCCTATCTGAAGAACATAAGGGGGGAATTCCCCCCAGTTTGCAAAGTGAATTTTAAGCCCTGCTAAGTAGGTACCTGCTTAATGAGGTACCTACTTAATTAGGTGCCTGGTTTGAATGTAGGTGACAGAGAAAGATTTCAAATGTAGGTAGCATCCCATGCCGGGGGCAGCCAGGCCCAAAATGGAGTGTGGGAGTGGGAGGGGAAACTGTGTGTGTGTGTGTGTGTCTCTGAACTGACATTCAATATGACTGTCTACCTGCCAACTCGAGGCTCACGTTGAAGTATAAGCTCGACTTGCACAGCGAATAGCCTGACATCGCCAGACAGATTCACAAATGCATCTGCCAGAGCAAAGGTTCCCCCAACCTACATTACATTACATTACGTCATTTGGCAGACGCTTTTATCCAAAGCGACTTACAATAACACATTTTTTGTCAGCAATAGAGCAATCAACTATGGAGCACAGTCTATGACAACTACAACTTCTGAAGGAACAGTGGTACAAGTTTAGGTTTAGTGGTACAAGGTTAGTTTTTTTTTTTTTTTAATAAGGAAAGAGAGAAAACGAAGTTAGATCAAGAAGGGCCCAGATGGAGCCTGAAAAGGTGTGTCTTTAGTCTTTTCCGAAAGATCGGCAGTGATTCAGCTGTCCTGACCGAAGGTGGAAGCTCGTTCCACCATTGAGGTGCCAGGGACGAGAAGAGTCGAGATCGGGATGAGCGACTTTTGAGCCCCCGTAGCGAAGGAGGGGCGAGGCGACCTGCACTGGTGGAGGAGCGAAGGGAGCGCTGAGAGGTTTGGAACCTGACCATGGATTGCAGGTACAGGGGAGCTGACTGGTGTACTGCCCTGTAGGCCAGTACCAGTACCAACCTACTAGCTAACGTAGCAGTGTCACGATTCCAGTGAGTTTTAGGATGCTTCCTACCATCGATCAAAAGTGACTTCACTTTCCTGACACCGTACAAACAACTGACCAAAAATGAAGTAATGTACATGTATTTATTATGTTATGTATTTATAAAAAAAAATGCATAGGCTGCAGGCAGCCTAGCTGTACTCTTATTTATTATTGTGCAGCCGTAGAATAGACTGACAGTGGCACACCGGCCAGTGTCACTGGGCAGAGTACCATAACGATGGCACTCGCCTCAGCGGCACATGGCGTTCGTTGTAGGTGCCACTCTTCAGTTACCATGGCAGCAGAAGTGCTGCAGTGCCACTGTCACAGTGATAGATAGCCAGAGCCTGTGATCCAGACCTCATGGGGAATGATAAGAGTGGTGTCAATGTATGCCGACTAGTGAATTGAGAAATGGTCTACGGTAGACCAAAGTGGGGTAGACCAAAGTGGGGTAGACCACTAGACCGTCTACCCCACTTTTTTGAGAGCCCTGCAGGACTAACCTGAGTCAGAAGGCTGCTCCTCTGTGGGCAGGAAGTGGGCATTGCCGGTGTGCGGTTGTGGTGCGTCTTCCCCATTGTCCTCATAGACGTTGGACCACTTTATGGCCATGTCCATCCCCGGTGGGGCTCCCTTCTTCTTCTCTGGCTCTGTGGCATAGCTCTGGGGAGGGGGCACAGCATTGGTCTTCCATGGCTTAAACTCCCTGGCCGGCTGCGAGCAGCAGAGAAAACATGGGTGGAAAAAACATTGGTTTTAGAGTGTAGAGTGGACCCAGTCACTGAGAGAGAGAGAGAGAGAGAGAGAGAGAGAGAGAGAGAGAGAGAGAGAGAGAGAGAGAGAGAGAGAGAGAGAGAGGAGAGAGAGAGAGAGGGAGAGAGGGAGAGAGGGAGAGAGAGGGAGGGAGGAGGAGGGGGATAACGTTAAACATAAAAACAAAATCCACCTCCTCGGGAGCTTTCACTGTGCGGCTTTCCCAGTCTATTTGCTTATTGAGGGGATTGTAGAGAAAAGCAGGCTTCGACACGGATCTGAAGAGGTCGTCTGGCTTGGGTAAGGGAGCACCACCGGCGGCGGCCCGCTTGGTCCCTTGGAGAGACTTGCCAGCGCTTCCCGAGGCATCTGGCCCCGGTCTCTGGCTTGACTTCTTCACACTTTCTCCCTCCTCGTCTGAGCTGCTGTCATTACTGTCGCTGCTGTCGCTCAAATCGTCGTAGCCCGAAAAGAAACGAAAGGAGTCCGACTTCTTTTCGTCAGCCATCGTTTTAGGGTTACTTATTTTCTAATGCACAGCACCCATTTACAGTAGATGTGATGAAAATACGAAAATAGAGCTGCTAAATGTAGCACGGCTAGCTTATCACTACTCCATTTTGAATGAGCGTCCAAAACAGACGTAAACCGTTCAAGCAATGTCGTAACGACAGTCGCAAAGGCGTTATTATGGAACCCATCACGCACTCACGCACAGGATAAAAGCACTTCAACAGCTCGACCTGAGATAAGAAAGGCCACGTCTGGCCAAATAATATATTAAATATGCTCAAAAATATTATAATTGTAACGTTCGAGCGGATACGAACCTGAGACCTCTGGCTCAGCACAGTTAGCACCATGCAATGCGCAGCCTCTTAACCACTCGAGCTAAAGGGCCAGCCCGATAGCCCGAGTGGGAGAGAAGCTGCGCATTCTTGAGCCCTTACATAATTATCGCTGGAATGGCCAAATTGAGATAGCGCAAATTGTCCATTCCTTCTTTAAAAGAAGCTATATACCTCTATTCGGTGAAGGCAGCGTGCACTCCATGCACTGTGCATTCCACAACAAAACAACATCGCCAGCTCAGATTGTTCATTTGTTTTGTTTTCTCCAGATAGTCCCGTATTCTGGTTTAACACGCTTTCACTAACTTGGCCCAGTTGTCGTGGCAGCTGGTGCGTTCCAACACACAGTCAGAATAGGCTATTATGTTGCCCACTGAATGTATTCTGTTACACACTGTTACTTGTAGCAATATACAACAGACATCACGAATCTTGGAGCCAACTGTCCAGTATTCAGCAGTTAAAGCCCCAACACATTCTCACGTCACTCCCAACCATGTCGATGCTCCCAACTCCCTATCTGCAGAACCGGAGAACCCAGCCAGCAGCTTGAGTTGCTGCAAAAATATCTTCCGCGTGACAGCACCACCTAGCGATGTTAAAATGCTACTTCGGCCGCACACACAGCTCCCCACGCAAGAACGCATGCGCGAGTTAAGCCGTGACGCCACAATGAAAGAATACACGATATTTTTCTGTGCATACATTTTGATCTTAACACTTATTAATCTTAAAAATGAAAGAACAATCATTTTCTTATTTTACTGATTGGTTTAATTTTCAAATAGCCTATCATAAATAATAATTCCAATATCCCTACATCCCTAAATGTGCCAATTTAGTAGGCTACACAAGCATATTATATATAATATCATAGGATAGTTTGCCTATATCTATGTAATATTATAAACAGTAGTCCAGACACACCCTAGGCAACGGATAATGAAAGAAAGATGATTTCCAGGGAGGGCACTTTCCTGGTTTTGAACGACAGCAGTCCATAATTTAAGAGGGTATAAGCACTAATAAGCTACCAGTCATCAAGGTCTATCATATAAAAACATAATCTAGGGATGTATATGAATTTTAAAAAATCACAAGTAAAATTTGCCCACCTGGCTGGTACCGATATGTTAAATTTAGGGCTGTGGCTCATTTCCCTTGCCTTGAGAAGTCATTCTTCTACCTTAAGGGCCACATTCACCCCTCACGATGGGATAGTATGGGTACATTATACCTTTTCTGAATCCTTATAGTCCTATGAGTATTCCAGTGTTTGTTGTTTGTGTCTGTGATGTTCCTAGTTGCCACAATGCTGAAATAAAGACTATAGTTTAGGCGAAAATTGTGGAAAAATGAATGTCACTGACACTTTGAAGAGCCCATGTGACCTCTTTATTTGTCACAGACTCACAACTGAGCTTAAATGAAAGCTAAGAAGCTACCCTTTAAAATGTTGTCAAACATGTTCTCACAGAACATGAGTAAAGGTCCTGAAAATATGCATAGATAGGGTATGCATCAGCGCCTAGAATCCAATTTATTGTAAGGGCTGGCTAACTTCATGAGCTGATAACTGTGACAAAGCTACCATTCTGCAAAGGCTATCATACTAAAATATCATCTATGGATATATACCTGTTCAAAAATCAAGATTAGAATTTGCCCACTTGAGTGGTACCGATGTGTGAAATTTTGGGGTTTGGCCCATGGACTAATAGTAGATAGATATATGTACACATTGTTGATGTATTTCCAGACACTGTGAGGGAATAAATTCATAACACATTTTTTTTTCACAATATTTTTATTCAGTTTCACATTTTCTCCCCACATATATTACACATACATACAGACAATAGTAATCAAATTCACATACTACATAATTATATTAAGACAAAACTAAACTAAGCAAAACAATGATAAATAGCACAAAATGAAACAAAGACAAAAAAATAAAAATAAACAAAAAACTGCACATCAACGAGCTAGAAATGATATCAGAGGGTCCCATACCCTCTCAAAATCTTCTGCCCTTCCTCTACTGATATAAGTCAGGCGTTCTAGCGCCATACAGGCTGCCATCTCCCTCTTCCAAACTTGTATTGATGGTATTTCCATTTTTTTCCAGGACAGAGCTATCATCCTCCTGGCCTGCAGGAGTCCAAAATCTATCAAAGTCCTCTGCTTTGAGTTACCAATAAAATTAACTGGAAAAATACCTAACACATAATTTTGCTTGACGTGGGACCTCAACTTCAACAATTTCTGTTATCGTCTGAACAACACTCTCCCAGTATTTTTATAGCTTCGGACAGTCCCATACACAATGAAATAGAGTACCCTTTCCAACAAAGCATTTACTACAGGTATCAGGAATATTAGGGGACCAACGATTCAGTGTAACAGGGGTAATATAAGTTCTCATCAGCCACTTATATTGTAGAAGCCTCATTCTTGTATTAATGGATTGTTTTTGGGCTTTTTCACATGCCTCCTCCCAATCAGCTTCATCTATGTCCCCTTGAACATCTACTCTCCATGCCTCTAACCTGTCGATAGTAGATTCCTTATCATATGACATCAGATCTGTGTAGAAGAAAGAAACATGCTTCCTTCCCTCTGGGGGCAGAAGTGTGAGATTTTCGATATGAGACAAATAATGGTTCAGACATTATATCTTTATGTTTTGTTAGTATGAAGTGTCTCAGCTGCAGGTATTTGTAGAAATGTTTTTGAGGAATATGATATTTCTGGCATAAAGTTGCATAAAGTTTACCCTTCACATAAAGGTCTCCTATATTCTGCACACCTCTGTCTGCCCAGATTCTGAAAGCACCATCTGCCCTCCCTGCCCTGAAGAGCGCATAACACATTTTTAATTGGAAATATGAAACAAACTTTCTTTTTCCAATGGCAATCACTTCAATATGCTCAAAAGTAGTGGGTATCACCCAAAATGTGTATGATTAACAAATACTTGTAGCTAACATTGTGATAAATGCCATGTTGTATTACGACTACATACTTACATGAGAAAATAAAAATCTGTTCTACTTAGAGACTCAACAACCACTTCTGTGGATTCCTTGCCCCAAGAAATGTGGAAATAGAGACCAAATGTGTAATTCTAGGTCTATTTGGAGTCAGATATGGCCAAAATTTGAATAATGGCAGCCATTTTGGAGAGAAAAAACACCATTTTAACATAATTCCACTAATGGGCTTTTCACTATAGTGTTTAGGGCATCAATATAAACATAATGTGAAAATAAATTCTGTTGCAATTAGTAAAATGAGAATTGTAAGGACCTCATGGGTATACATGGGTGACGATACCATGCACTGGCCCTATGCCAGGTTTCAACCTGGCCTTGTTTTTACAGTAATAACATGTCAGAACATCAACCGCCATAAAACAAGAGAAGAAACAGACACCGAAACAACGATTAGATTGGCGGCGGCCAACTGGTGGCTGTCTGTGACTGAGGAAGAGATGGCTGGCCCACTCGTGTGTTTTTTTTACAGTAATAACATGCCAGAACATCAACCGCCATAAAACAAGAGAAGAAGCAGACAAAAAAGAAAAGATTATATTGGCGGCGGGTGTAAACTGGTCATCTCGCCAGACCAGAGATGAGGGGTGAGAGGGTAGAAGACGGCTGTGTGTGAGGAGCGAGCAACCATGGCAGGCCTGTTCGATAAAGTTTTACAGGTTTCCGTGAGGAGACGGCTGTGTGTGCGGGAGCGAGCAACCATGGCCCTGTTCGACAACTACAGGTTTCCGTGAGGAGACGGCTGTGTGTGAGGAGGGAGCAACCATGGCCCTGTTCGACAATGTACTACAGGTTTCCGTGAGGAGACGGCTGTGTGTGAGGAGGGAGCAACCATGTTCGATATGTTCAACTGTGTGTGAGGAGGGAGCAACCATGTTCGATATGTTCAACCTGTTCGATAAAGTTTTACAGGTTTCCGTCAGAGAAAAGGATTGTGAGGAAAGGTAAGACTGCTAGCATGAGTAAACTTCACTGGGTATGACGGCTGTGTGTGAGGGAGTAATTTAAATTGTAACCACGGCCCTTTCCAACAAACTATTACAGGTTACTATTACAGGCAAGGATTGCGAGAGATGGCTGCTGTGGGTTAGCCTGGCTAAACCACGAAGGCGAAACCATGGAACAACTACAACCACAAATACTACAGGTTTCCGTGGGATGCGACGAAAGGTAACTTCACGCTAACGTTAGGCTACTTGTGGCAGTATATGAGCACTTTGGGTAGGCTTGCCCGAACAAAATACTACAGGTTTCCGTGGGGAAACCTGTGGGATGTTACGAAAGGGAAATACAGTCTTAAGACTGTTAGCATGAGTTACATGCACATCAACCATTTTCAGACATTTGCATTAGCATAGCAGGCCCGATTTTAGCCTGCTACATTACAGTCTTAAGACTGTTAGCATGAGTTAACGTAGCCACGTGTCTCCTCTTTAGCATAGCCGATTTTAGCCTGCTACATTACAGTCTTAAGACTGTTAGCATGAGTTAACGTAGCCACCTGTCTCCTCTTTAGCATAGCAGGCCCGATTATAGCCTGCTAATTCGGCTCAGGTGAAGAGTGGCGGCACAAAAATCATTCCTCTGTGGAGCTAGGATGGCTGTCAACATACATAAAACATCGTATTACCGAAAATAACTTCGATTTGGAGGTAAGCAATATTACACAATATTACAAACAATTCTGTCTGTCGGACCTTACACCCCTTATAACAGTCTCTGCGTTGGGTATTTTTAAAGTATATTGACTCTGGGATGGATGGAGGGAGACGACGGTGGCACAGTAGGCAGACAGTTTCGTGATGGTCGTTGAGGTAGAGCGGGTTTTCTCTCTGGCAGCACCACGTAGACAGCATACAGGCAGCTTGTAATAGGAAAACAGAACTGTGTCAAGTTTCTCAGATTACAAAAATAAATTAAATGAAACAAATACTCAGTCAATATGAAGATAATATCAATAACGTTCACTGTAGCCTGCTGACATTTTAGCATAACCCATGCTGTGTTTAGCTAGCTCAACCATATAACAAAATTAGGTGTCAAATTCAGCTTATCAACATTCACTTTCAAACAGCTTTGGCTCTGTAGTGTAAAAACATATTTAACAGCCAGTTGACATAAACAAAACTAACAGTGGTGGGCATTTAACTCCTTTTAAAACAATATTTATGTGGGTGAACTCAAGATGCAGTGCCTACCTTGTAACAGGAAAAACAGAACTGGCTCTACAGTGGCCGCGGAGGGACAAAAGACGAATGGCAACACAACAAGCAAGGTGCAATAAAAAAACGAATGAACGCCCTCTGCTGGCGAACAAGTATAACTCACTAACTCTCCTACATAAGCAACAGTAAACAATGTTTTATAGAGACAGTCCACATGTCTGGGAAAACCCACAAAATGTTAAACTGCTGGCACGCGAGTGGGGTAAAACCGCCGATATATCTCATGGGCTGACTCACCAAAAGACGCTGCTGCGGCTCTAAACTAGCTACATGTTTGGGGGTTCTAGAGCAGAACACAAGACGTCTGCTCAGATGTGCGTTTACTGCGGTGGTTAAATCCACGATCGTGTCTGCCTGGGCTGGGCTATCAGCTAAATGCTAACTTTGCTGAATGGATAGAACGGGTGAATTCACCCCACCCTGACCCCGCCCCAGCAAGGCTGAGTCAGCTAACCCAGCGTATTGTGGGCGTTCCTAGAGCCTGTATGGGCGTTCCCAGACATGCAGACTGTCTCTATTGCCACAAAGACCACACAACACACCTACTACTTCCTGCTTTACCACCGCAAAACTTCCAAATAGTATCATATCCACCACTCGAAATTAGTATGAGTGCTAATTATATCGGTAATACTCCGTAATAACACAAGCATGGCCTAGTTTCAATTTGTTGCATGTGTTATTAGGTTTGTCTCTGTTCTACAAAGTAGCTGGCAGTGTCTTGTCTTTCCATTTTCATGTGGTGTTTATCGGGTGGCTTATAATTTCACGTTTCTTTATTAAAGGGATGCAAGCAGTCCATCGCCTGAGAGGCAGGTTGCCTCCACTGCCCACGCCTGCTGTATGGCTCCTGCTGCCCTGGCCAGCACTGCACCTCCCCAGGCCTGCCCTGGCCTCCCCTGCACCTACTGCTGCCCTGTGCCTACTGCTGCCCTGACCAGCACTGCACCTCCCCAGGCCTCCCACTTCCCTGACCAGCACTGCACCTCCCCAGGCCTGCCCTGCACCTACTGCTGCCCTGTGTCTCCCACTGCCCTGGCCAGCACTGCACCTCCCCAGGCCTCCCTGGCTTTCAGTAAAAACAAGTTTGGTGATTCATTCATGTGCTGATGTACGGTCGTTTGAGAGTGAAAGCGCACTCAGTACTGCACATAATAGCGTTTCATTGCGACTTTTCACGGGCTGTTCTCACTATTACCATTGTACAATACATGCTGATCACTTGGCTGATCACTTCTGAGTATAAAAGTATGTGCCGCGAAGGGCGCGGGGGAGGAGCGAGGCCCGCCAGCGTCAAATTACGTCAATGTCCCACCGCGTACCTGAAGATTTTTCTCACAGCGCAACCTCCGCACGGCTTCTCTCCAAACATGGCCGCTTTCGAGCCACTGAGCCCTGAACACTGAGCTGTGTTTTCACCACATTTCTTGGCCCATGTGGTAGGCTAAACTTTGATTTGCAACGGTTCGTTTTTTTCGTCATTTCACCAAGTAAATGTGTTGTGTTGAGAGCATGATTGAGAGAGATTAAAAGCAGCACAGAGTAGGCTATCAGGGCTGAGAACTGTAGATAGATAGATAGATAGATAGATAGATAGATAGATAGATAGATAGATAGATAGAGTACTTTATTAATCCCCTGGGGGAAATTCTTGTGTTACAGCAGAAGCCAATGTCAGTACATCTCAGTAAAAACACACAAGAGAAAAAGCCAATGTAAAAAATATCTCAGACATAGAAACATGTAACAAAAAAAGCACAGCATTTAAGTTACCCTATTTACAATAAAGTTAAATAAAATAAGATAAGAAATTGCACCTGTAACTAAGCACACATGTTCTATGTGGCCAAAATGGACATTGTGCAACATCATTATAAAGTGACATACAGCAACAGCAATGATGAAATGAGGGTTCACCAGCGTATCAATATGGGAGGAGGGGTGTGGAGGAGAGAGGGAGAGAAAGGAGGAGTCTGCTCTCCCTGCATGTATCTATGGGAGGGGGGGTGTGGAGGAGAGAGGGAGAGGGAGAGAAAGGAGGAGTCTGCTCTCCCTGCATGTATCTATGGGAGGGGTGTGGAGGGGAGAGGGAGTGAAAGGAGGAGTCTGCTCTCCCTGCATGTATCTATGGGAGGGGTGTGGAGGAGAGAGGGAGAGAAAGGAGGAGTCTGCTCTCCCTGCATGTATCTATGGGAGGGGGGGTGTGGAGGAGAGAGGGAGAGGGAGAGAAAGGAGGAGTCTGCTCTCCCTGCATGTATCTATGGGAGGGGTGTGGAGGAGAGAGGGAGAGGGAGTGAAAGGAGGAGTCTGCTCTCCCTGCATGTGTCTATGGGAGGAGGGGTGTGGAGGAGAGAGGGAGAGGGAGTGAAAGGAGGAGTCTGCTCTCCCTGCATGTATCTATGGGAGGAGGGGTGTGGAGGAGAGAGGGAGAGGGAGTGAAAGGAGGAGTCTGCTCTCCCTGCATGTATCTATGGGAGGAGGGGTGTGGAGGAGAGAGGGAGAGGGAGTGAAAGGAGGAGTCTGCTCTCCCTGCATGTCCGTCACTTATTATACATGCTAATTGCAGTGGGCACAAAAGACCTGTAACGCTCTTTAGTGCAGGAGAGCTGCTGGAGCCTCTGACTGAACACACTCTGTTGTCCTCCTGTAACGCTCTTTAGTGCAGGAGAGCTGCTGGAGCCTCTGACTGAACACACTCTGTTGTCCTCCTGTAACGCTCTTTAGTGCAGGAGAGCTGCTGGAGCCTCTGACTGAACACACTCTGTTGTCCTGTAACGCTCTTTAGTGCAGGAGAGCTGCTGGAGCCTCTGATTGAACACACTCTGTTGTCCTGTAACACTCTTTAGTGCAGGAGAGCTGCTGGAGCCTCTGATTGAACACACTCTGTTGTCCTGTAACGCTCTTTAGTGCAGGAGAGCTGCTGGAGCCTCTGACTGAACACACTCTGTTGTCCTGTAACACTCTTTAGTGCAGGAGAGCTGCTGGAGCCTCTGACTGAACACACTCTGTTGTCCTGTAACACTCTTTAGTGCAGGAGAGCTGCTGGAGCCTCTGACTGAACACACTCTGTTGTCCTGTAACACTCTTTAGTGCAGGAGAGCTGCTGGAGCCTCTGACTGAACACACTCTGTTGTCCTCCTGTAACGCTCTTTAGTGCAGGAGAGCTGCTGGAGCCTCTGACTGAACACACTCTGTTGTCCTGTAACACTCTTTAGTGCAGGAGAGCTGCTGGAGCCTCTGACTGAACACACTCTGTTGTCCTGTAACACTCTTTAGTGCAGGAGAGCTGCTGGAGCCTCTGACTGAACACACTCTGTTGTCCTCCTGTAACGCTCTTTAGTGCAGGAGAGCTGCTGGAGCCTCTGACTGAACACACTCTGTTGTCCTGTAACACTCTTTAGTGCAGGAGAGCTGCTGGAGCCTCTGACTGAACACACTCTGTTGTCCTGTAACACTCTTTAGTGCAGGAGAGCTGCTGGAGCCTCTGACTGAACACACTCTGTTGTCCTGTAACACTCTTTAGTGCAGGAGAGCTGCTGGAGCCTCTGACTGAACACACTCTGTTGTCCTGTAACACTCTTTAGTGCAGGAGAGCTGCTGGAGCCTCTGATTGAACACACTCTGTTGTCCTGTAACACTCTTTAGTGCAGGAGAGCTGCTGGAGCCTCTGGCTCTGACTGAACACACTCTGTTGTCCTGTAACACTCTTTAGTGCAGGAGAGCTGCTGGAGCCTCTGACTGAACACACTCTGTTGTCCTGTAACACTCTTTAGTGCAGGAGAGCTGCTGGAGCCTCTGACTGAACACACTCTGTTGTCCTGTAACACTCTTTAGTGCAGGAGAGCTGCTGGAGCCTCTGACTGAACACACTCTGTTGTCCTGTAACACTCTTTAGTGCAGGAGAGCTGCTGGAGCCTCTGACTGAACACACTCTGTTGTCCTGTAACGCTCTTTAGTGCAGGAGAGCTGCTGGAGCCTCTGATTGAACACACTCTGTTGTCCAGTCAGTAGGTCGTGTAGGGGGTGTGTCACATTGTCCATTATTTTGAGCACTTTCTCCAGCATCCTCCTCTCCACCACCACCTCCAGGGGCTCCAGAGTAGTTCCCAGCACAGAGCAAGCTCTCTTTATCAGTTTGTTCAGTTTCTTACCTGTTCATTTAATATATATTTAAAAAACAAACCTGTGGGCTATGAGTTAACATTGGTGCAGTGATTATATACCTGTTCATTGTATATACATTTAAAAAACAAACCTGTGGGCTTTAACATTGGTGCAGTGTTTATATACCTGTTCATTGTATATACATTTAAACAACAAACCTGTGGGCTATGAGTTAACATTGGTGCAGTGTTTATATACCTGTTCATTTTATATACATTTAAAAAACATGTGTGGGCTTTAACATTGGTGCAGTGTTTATATACCTGTTCATTTTATATACATTTAAAAAACAAACCTGTGGGCTATGAGTTAACATTGGTGCACTGTTTATATACCTGTTCATTGTATATCAATTTAAAACACAAACCTGTGGGCTATGAGTTAACATTGGTGCAGTGTTTATATACCTGTTCATTGTATATCAATTTAAAACACAAACCTGTGGGCTATGAGTTAACATTGGTGCAGTGTTTATATACCTGTTCATTTTATATACATTTAAAAAACATGTGTGGGCTTTAACATTGGTGCAGTGTTTATATACCTGTAAATTTTATATACATTTAAAAAACAACCCTGTGGACTGAGTTAACATTGGTGCAGTGTTTATATACCTGTTCATTGTATATACATTTAAAAAACAAACATGTGGGCTTTAACATTGGTGCAGTGTTTATATACCTGTTCATTGTATATACATTTAAAAAACAAACATGTGGGCTTTAACATTGGTGCAGTGTTTATATACCTGTTCATTGTATATACATTTAAAAAACAAACATGTGGGCTTTAACATTGGTGCACTGTTTATATACCTGTTCATTTTATATAAATAAAAAAAACGAACCTGTGGGCTATGAGTTAACATTGGTGCAGTGTTTATATACCTGTTTGTTTTATATACATTTACAAAACTAACCTGTGGGCTATGAGTTAACATTGGTGCAGTGTTTATATACCTACAGGCTTCATGAATCATGGCACACCCATCACACTGACCTACAGACAACGGACCCATCACACTGACCTACAGACAGACAACAGACCATCACACTGACCTACAGACAGACAACAGACCCATCACACTGACCTACAGACAGACAACAGACCATCACACTGACCTACAGACAACAGACCCATCACACTGACCTACAGACAGACAACAGACCCATCAAACTGACCTACAGACAGACCATCACACTGGCCTACAGACAACAGACCCATCACACTGACCTACAGACAGACAACAGACCCATCAAACTGACCTACAGACAGACAACAGACCATCACACTGACCTACAGACAACAGACCCATCACACTGTCCTACAGACAGACAACAGACCCATCACACTGACCTACAGACAGACAACAGACCATCACACTGACCTACAGACAACAGACCCATCACACTGACCTACAGACAGACCATCACACTGGCCTACAGACAAACAACAGACCATCACACTGACCTACAGACAGACAACAGACCATCACACTGACCTACAGACAGACAACAGAGTAACATCACTGACACACACTGACCACTAGAGTGTAGTATAGTCATACCAATAGAGCAATGAGGAGGCAGGAAAAGGCCAGTGAAGAACTGGCCATCAGCAGCAGTTCTGCATTCCACATGACCTGACCATGGACACAGGTTTGCACATCAAAGATCTACTGTCAGTTCTACAACTTATGAAAAAGAGTCACCTATAGCCAATCCATTGTTTGTTCCCATTAAAAGTGGGAGAAGTTCATCGCACGTCCCCAGCCTCCTGCCCCGTCATTTGGACCACCTTCAAAACAATAATACCACCTTCTGGAGACATCACCTCTTCTGATGATTAAGACCCGCTCAGAGAACCTAAATATTAAAGCCATGTCCCTGTGTCTTCTCTCCATAAGCCAGCTAGACTTGGAGGGGCCAGTGCAGAGGTCAAACATCAGCTATTGCACTTTCTTTTCTTATTTTACTGATTGGTTTAATTTTCAAATATCATAAATAATAATTCCAATATCCCTACATCCCTAATGAAAACATCAGAAATGACAATAATCTTAAAACAATTTCTTCTTAACCACAAGCTTCCTTCCCTTTCTCACTCACTCACTCTGTCAACTCACACAAACACATTTGTGCAGCTGTGAGCCCTTTTGTTCTGCAATTAAGCCAACATGACCTTTACCTGCCCCACAAATCTAACACCTGCACCTGCATTGATCTTTTATGAACACTGGTCCACCTTTTGTGGGATGCCTTGCTCCTTCATGTCCCCATCACTCATTCTGGATGATGTTTCTCATGCTATGATCTGACGTTCCTTCATCACTGAGGATGAATGAAGGAAGGATGGAAGAGAAGCAGTGGGGTTTGCTTTTGCAGAGGACATGATGATCTGGACCGGTTCACTTGCTTGTGTCCAGTACTCTGCCCTGCATCCCTGTCCTATTTCTACTTTTTGCTTCCAAATCCATTATCTCACAGTGGACACTATACTCAATAGAACATAGCAAGCTGTCAACAGTAGGCCTACAAGAAAATCACATAAGCCAGGGAATTAGTTATGTTAATTTTTTTATTTTATTTTACAATTTTCAGAACAAAAACAGGCTCAGACAAAACAAAAAAATATATAAATATCAACATTTCAATGTTACAGCATTGTGCTATCAGCCACATCAAGTGCTTATTGTGCTTGTAAGAGATGTGCACGGGATCCCATGCAAGGGGTCCATGAAAAGTAACTGCGTCTTTACCCCGAGACCCAGGCATTTGCACACAAAGAGAATGTTGCAAGCAAGCACAGATATAGGCTACAGCAAATTAGGGCGACCGGCAGCAGCACCGTAACAAGAAGCAAAGCCAGGGAATTAGAACTAAATTATTAAGAAATAATGGGAAAGGAACAAATAAAAAAGAGGAAAAACAATATTCATTACATTATAAATTGCATGTCAGCCATGATGTGTGTAATAGACCAAATACCCTTCTTCCACCACTCTACAAAGACAAGAGATTTTTTTCTTAAACAAGATAGGCTACATTTATTGTTTCCAATTGGAACATCATTGGCAGGTAAAGTTGTGTTTAAATAGCAGTTTCAATATTGTAGAACTTGCTTATGAAATGAGCAAGTTGGACAACTCCAAATCACAGTTCCAAAGAAACGCTCCATTTTTGCATTGGGTAGCATCACATTCTCATCTTTGACAAAGGCTTGTTGCCACTTCAGCTTGATCATATAGCCTAAGCCTACCATTCATAATGTCTAAATCAATGGCGTTCAATCCCCCCTTTTTAAGAGGCCACATTTCCTGATATATTGACACGTTTTTCCAAGTGAAAT
This sequence comes from Poromitra crassiceps, assembly GCF_964638095.1. NCBI lineage: Eukaryota > Metazoa > Chordata > Actinopteri > Beryciformes > Melamphaidae > Poromitra > Poromitra crassiceps. Next base: position 42,393,343 of record NC_139632.1, read on the forward strand.
TGAAATTCGTTTGGTTTTATAGATTGTATCATTCTTGATGCTATAGAAAGAGTAGGCTATGCCAGATAAGTAAATCTACTCTGTGAAGAATTGCCATAGAGTAAAACTCTCCCAAACACCGTGATGTCCCTCTGTAACCAGCTGTTTAGTATAGTTTTACATTTTGTATTATTCTTCTCAATATTAGTTTCTTCTCTTGATTAAATCTTCCACATTAAACAAAAGCTGCGAGAGCTGTCTCTCTACATGTGCTCTGTGTGTAGGATGAATTATCTTTTATGTCCTTCTCACTCCCCGGTGGCGCTGTTGCGAAGAACTAGGATGGCAACTAATTGTGCGGTGCGGTGACTTTGCGAGGCGACTGCTTCTGCTGGCTGCGTTCTCCGGTTCTTTTCACTTTGTTACGAGTGAGATTGGGAGGCCCACAGTCTCAGACTTTGAAAACCCCTGAGTTAGCCCCATTCACATGCATCATGCATGTGATTCACATGCACTATATTCAACCGCCATAAAACAAAAGAAGAAGAAGATTCTAGAAGATTCTTCTTCGTTTCCATAAAGATTAGATTGGCGGTCTCTGGTCTGCAGAGATGGCGGGCAGAGATGGAGTCTGTGTGGGAGTGGACAAACTTTATAACAAAATATTGAAGGTTTGCGTGAGGAAGGAGTGTGAGGAGGACAGGTAAGACTGCTTAAGGTAGCCCCGTTTCTCTTTCGCATAGCATAGAGGAGAAACTGACGAACGCTAACGTTAACGTTAGTCGTTGACTGGCTTTTTGTAGCAGTGTATGAGCACTTTGCCCGAAGTTTGGGCCTCGCCCCGGCAGTGCTGACAAATATTAAATTAATTCTAAGAGCGGAGCCTTCAACGCCAAACATAATTGTATGGATTGTATTCATAATACAATAAATGGTTAATTCTATGACTTGAGTGTTCTTGAATGAAGGTTATGTTTAGGCTGGGGAGTGGTCGGTGGGAGAGGTTAGCTCAGTCCAGCCGGTCCAGAAAGACAGGTGTCTTAGCAGTAGGCTATTAATTCAGAGAAATGTTTCTCCTCTAAATATCACCTACTACACGCTTTCAGTTTGAAACTTTGAGCCCAAGTTTTGCTTATGTAACTGCTAACCTGCTTCTTCTTTAATTTGACAGGAAGGCAAATATCCGAGTCACCGTTGAGAGAGCGACAAGCCCAGTACTACATAAACGCGTGAGTATGTGAGTTTGGCTGACGGTGGTTGACTTTAATGTATTTATTTGTTTAACTTTAAATGGATCCCCATTAGCAACTAGTAGTCATCCTGGGGAACGTTAAAGGTCCCGTATTATACATGTCCTTGTAGAAGACCTGCGCTGAATCTGATCAGCAGTGAAAGATTTGTTGGGTTTGCAATGTGTATTGAACCTAAAGCCTCGTACCTAAACCGTTCGATACGAAGAAGTGTATTGTTACACCACATTCATTCATGGTAAAAATAATAATAATAATAATACATATTGTACCTTTTTTATTTTATTTTTGTATTACTTATGGAAAACATAGTTTCTTCTTACAGGCTAACATTTTTTTTTGTTTATATTAGGAAATCCTGGTCAGACTGACCGATGAAGGAGATCCCTTTTTTCTGTTCAAGGCCTCCATATCGGAAGAGGATTTCCAAAGGTAAGTACTTGAATGATATACTAGTGTACCAATTGCTCAGTACTTCAAGTTCTGACGAATTTCAATAGTTAATCATAGCAAGCTTTTTTGCCACTTTGCTCACTGATGTTTATACATTTTTTGTCATAAGTTTGAAAGTTCAACAGGGCCTGCTGATAGACTTTTCAAAATTCCCTGAGAAGTTTATCGAGCTCCTTAATCTCTGCATGTGGGAGCAAGAGAGAGACAATCAAAGGTACAAGTCAATTACATTATTTTCTAATTTCAACTACGGTAATCAGAAGTCATTCATAATAGAAAAACCCTATGTAGACCAGTGGTGTAGTCTACCTTTTCTCAGAGGGTATACTTTGTCTTTGTCTTTATTTAAGATCCCCATTAGCTACAGCAGAGCTGCAGCTATTCTTCCTGGGGTCAAACAACTTGCATAGTTTCAAGACATCAAACAATTTGCATAGTTTCAATTACATACAAAATTTACATTCTGTGTAAAAATACATTCTGTACAAACGGTACAGTTTTGGATATTACATACATACATACTGTACCTTTCAAGGTATTGCATACATCAGAAATACCTACATATCATTACAGATGTGTAGAATATACATAAACTACATCACATATTATGTATATATACCATTACCATATCCTATATATATAATTATACATATAACTATTACCATCACCATATATATTATATATTAGTTATATACATGCTTCAATATGCTCTATATACATATACACATACATACACACACATATATATACACATACATACATATATACATATACATATACATATACATACATACATATACTGTACATACACATACATACATACATACATACACATACATACTCATATACATAGCATTATCACAGTAGTAAGTGCTGCTCAAGGCACATACTCATATACATAGCATTATCACAGTAGTAAGTGCTGTTTTACCAAGAATTTAAAATGTTTTTTGCTTTTCTTTTGTGTAATATATGTGGGAAGGGTGTTCCATTCCTGCATACCTCTAAACATGACAGTTCTTTTCATCGCATTTGTTCTAACTACTGGAAGTGTAAAACCTCCTGCAGTAGCATGTCTAGTTGAGTATGTGTGCCTGTTATGACTTAGAGTTACATTTTCATACAGAGATAAGGGGTCTTTAGTGTCAAGAATATTCCACATAAACATAAGAAGTGAATAGAGTAGTCTATTTTTTACAAATGACCAATCCAAGGAGCTGTGCATGGCTGACACATTTGTTTTATGATCACAACGAAGTGCAATCCTAGCTGCTTTATTTTGTACCATCTGCAGTCTCCTTAGATTGGTCACTGCAGCATTAGACCACACCACTGGACAATAATCAAGATACGACAAAATTATAGCTTAAATACTGACTCTGACCGTCACTTTCGGCCGGAAGTGGGCAGAGATTCGACCCATTTTTTTGTTGTTGTTGTTCCTCTCCAAATTTACAGAATAGCTTCAGCTATCAGCTTCATCTTGCTTCTTCGGTCGCTATTCTCTCTCCTGAAGATTTGTTTGCCGACGGGGAGAAAGCCCCATGTGATAGCCACCCGTCAATCTCTTTCTCTCTCTCTCTCTCTGCTCAACGCTAGCCTGTAACACCATTTTATTTTGAAATTCATTTGACTTTGCCATTTCCCACAGATATTGTCGTGTTTTTTTTTCATGGCTTGACAGAAAAAGTCTGCCTTCACGCGCCTAGTCGGCTTGAAAATAGAACTCACGTAAAAATCGGCGCAGCTCAGGCGAGGCGTGGGTACACGGAAGGTTCACATTGAGGCGCCCTGATGCCCCATTGACTAAAAAGGACGCCTATTTAAAAGCGTGGGTAAAGGCAAGGCTTGGGTGCTGTGCTGTGTGTGAACGTAGGGTAACACACAGAGCGCACAGGGTGAATTTTATGAATGGAAATTGAAAACGATACGTATCATAGCGCATTTCCCAGTGCGCATACGCAAATCGGAGTCATTTCGCAGTGTGTATACTGCGTATACCTACGTATCACGTAGACAACACCACTGATGTAGACCAAAAACAGGATGATACCGGATGTTACAGAATCGTTTGTACTTTCAAACTGGAGGATAAAGAGTCTACCAAAGTCAACAGATCAACATTGACTTCATCATTATCTAGATGTAGGGCTGTACCTGACTCAGAATTCTGTCAGTCTAATTGGATTTGGCTGTTCAATGCAAATATCATATATCATATACCAAAATAGGCTATCTATCACAGTCTATTGAAACCAAGCAATTCTATCTAAAATCAGACATTCAGCGCCCCCATATAGCCGGAATGCAATGATCCTTGTTTCATAACCACATTTTGCGACTATTTGACTGTGAGGTTGGCAGTCTAAACAGGCTCCTTCCAACAAATCATTGAATCGTCGACTATTTGGGGTCACCCGTATCTAGGTGTTTATTTATGAATGAGGAATATGGAATTCCGCTGGTAATGATCATTGAAGTTTGTGTGCTGAAAGAATAATAGAGAAAAAATAGAGGTGCAACACATCAAGGGGGAATACACTGTGAAAATAATTCTTATCTTATTTCCATTGTCTAGGGTCCTACTACTATACTATCATATGATCTGGGTCAGATATTTAACCCTGGGCATGCCTTTAAGGCTGACTGATCAGTTACAATTGACAGGTTAAATTGCAACCACTACTCTATCAAAGTTGTAGTAAATGAAGCAAAATTGTCATGTCTTTCATATTTTTTTCTACAGATTTCTCCTGCATTTATCAGTCCTTCAGGGCTCGGCTGACTTCAATATTGTGGAGATGTCAGAAGTCAGAGTGAGACAAGTAGATCTCCTATCTTTGCGGCTTCTTGAAGGCACTGACAAAGACATTAAAGAGTATCTAGCAGTGTGTCTCTCCTCTTTGAAGGTTGGTCAATTCAGCAATATGCATAATAATTATGCCGTGACATATTAGAAGTAATTGGATTTTGTAAAAGCCATACATATGTTTAATTGTAAGTTATTGAAATCTAAAGTAGGATAGTATTGTGGGGGGGAAACATTCACTCTATGAAATATTCTTGATATCCTGCTCCTGCTGCCATTCATTAAATTATCTTCACTATCAGCAGACCAGGTTTGACTTCTCAAATCAGTTCAGTTCCTGAGATATTCATATTTTTATTAGCAAAAACCTAACCCCCTGCATTAGTTAACGAGTTGACCCTTTTCCTTTGAATCTTTCAGTGGGAGAAACACTCATTACAGATGAAGCTGAACAAGACTGCAGATGAGCTCTCCAGGCAGCTGAAGCATGCTCAGCAGGTATACTATGTCACAAGTCTTCCAGCGGTGTGGTGTCCGGGTAGTGTAGCGGTAGATTCCCTGCCTACAACACAAGGGTCGCAGGTTCATGCCCCCATGCCGTGTTACCTCTGGCTTGGTCGGGCGTCCATACAGGCACGATTGGCTGTGTCTGCAGGTGGGAAGCCAGATTAGGTGTATGTAGTCTCTCCCCAGACTCAAATATTATTAATTGCCACTGTCATTAAGCTGTTAAAAAAGTGGAAATGGCTGCTCTCTCAAATGTCCTTTAGAGGGAGAATCCTAGTTATCAATCATCTTGTTGCTTCAGCATTGTGGCACCGTTTTGCTTGCATGGAGCCACCTGCTGGGTTACTCTCAAAACTACAAGCAATCTTAGTTCATTTATTTTGGGATAGAATGCATTGGGTTTCTCATAGTGTGCTCTTTTTACCAAAAGATGAGGGGGGCAAGGCCTGGTACACCTAGCAAGTAGAGTGGCAAATTTTCGTTTACAATTTGTACAGAAGTATCTGACGGATGATGATGGAAGGAAGTTGCAAGTAATATTCTGAGAAGAACGGACAAATTGGGACAAATTGGGATTTGATGCTGTTTTGTTTTTTATGGATTGTAAGTTTTTAGATCTGTCTTTGTTGCCTGATTTTCACAAGGGAGTTTTTAAAGCCTGGCACCTTTTTGAGAAGAAGCATTTGGAACCATCAGTCTCTCTGTATTGGCTGCTAGAGGAGCCTCTTCTAGGTGGATCCCGAATGGACATTACAGGACAGTGGAATAGCAGGCCTCTGTTATGTCTTGTGTTAGCTTAGCATACATTCAATGACTGACACAGGACGACTGCTTACTTAGTCGGCCATCTTTATTCTGACTTCCCACCACTTGTTCATGGTGGCTCTCCTAGTCCAACAATCATTACATCTCCCTCTATGTGAAAAAAAAAAGTAGGCTATACAGTAACATCAAACTTGCCTATAACATCAATGGGGAATGATAGTTAACATCAAATATGTTTTTTTTTTCTCTCTTTTTTCTTTAACTTAGTCCTCATATCTGATCGGACGCTTTACCACCCTTCCACTGCGTGTGCATGGAGGGTCTACAGTCTCAGTTAGTCCACTGGCACCATCACGCTGCACCGTCACACAGCCTCCACTTGCAGCTGCACGACCCTCTGTTGAGCCTTGAGTAGGCACCTGTAGAGTCTCCTCCGTATGTTGTTCTCCACCGCCATCTCTCTCTTTCTCCCGCAGTATGTATCTGCGGTTGCGCCGTATCAGTCCTCCATCACCATGTTCCAGGACATAAGAGCGTGGCGTGTCCGCTACATCCTTGACCACTGCTGGATGCCATCTCCCACTGCCATGATACGTGATTGATTGCAACCATTTAGTTGTCCTCATGAATATTTCAGTGATTAGTGAAATTAGTTGGATAGTGATACAGTGATAATCTGGGCCAGATCTGACTCGTCATGATATGACTTGAGCTGGCCCCGATTGGGCTCTCTCCACTTGTCCAGGTCCGTCCGTGCTTGCTGGGAGATTGTTGTTCTGGTTTATTGTTGGATGTTAAAAAGAGGAAAGTTTTGGATTTGCACGCAGTGAATGGGAAAATGATATGTTTTCTTGTGTTAAAGTTTTAAATAAAGACAAGTTGAATGGTAAAATACAGTTTGGAGGGGGAGACTTGGTGTCAGTGACACTGTGAAACCAACGTGGAGTTTTTTTTTATAAACTAGTAAAACTACCTCTTAACACGCGTTCAGGTGACCTACAGTGGAACGTATTACACGGAGCTATTGCGGTTAATGTTTTTAACTCAAAAATGTATCACACTGTGTCAAATGCTTGTCCTTTCTGTGGGTTGGTAGACATTTTTCATTGTTTTCTAGACTGTAAGAGGCTTTTGGAACTTTTCAGTGTTTTTGGAGTGTCTGTTTGCTTCCTTTTAATGAAGTGTGGTCTGAGACTGCTTTTATTTTTGGGGCAGGTTACAGAAAAACAAGTGCAATGAAGTGGCAACTGTTGTATTTGATTGTTGGTGAAGCCAAACTGTCTATATATATTACTAGGAAAAACAAACTAGAAAAAAAATTGTGTGGAGCGATAGTTCCTATGTTCATTTATCTCGTAAGGGCTAGAGTCTTGATTGATTTTAAGTTTCATAAATTAATGAACAGTTTGGAGGTATTTGTGCATCAGTGGTGTTATAATGATGCCATTTGTTCAATAGTGGACGATGAATTAATTTTTAGTATTGTGCTCATGTGAACAGTCCCAACCTGACTTTTTAAATTGTCTGTAATGCTGTGAACAAATTACGTTTAATTAAAGTTGTTGTTTTAGGGGGTACGGTGGTGCTGTGGTAAGCGCTGTCGCCTCACAGCTCGAAGGTCCTGGGTTCGATTCCCACCTGGGACGCTGTGAACGCTGAAGGAATGCGTGCCCGTCCGCATGTCCTCGAGTGCCCACCGCCCGGGTGGGGTCCTCAAAAGGGCCTTTCTGTGTGGAGTTTGCATGTTCTCCCTGTGCCTCCTGGGGGCTTCCTTCATATAGGAACCCCCTTCACCAAAACATGCAATATCCTGGTTGCTAATGTGGTTCCTCCTCTGGTCGTTAAGGGCGCCTGTTCGGAGGGAGGGGAACTGGTTGGAATAGCGTGAACCTCCCACGTGCTATGTCCTACCGGTGAAGCTTCCCCTGTCAGGTGAAAAGAAGTGGCTGGCTAACTGCCCATGTCTCGGAGGAAGCATGGAGCCAGTTTCGGCTCTCCCCAGATCGGCAGAGGGTGGAGTAGCAACCAGGATAAATAAATTAAATTTGCACTAAAAGGGGGATAAAAATGGGATAAAAAAATCGGGGAAAAAATATTAGGAAGTAAATAAATAAAATAAAGTTGTTTTTTTTAAGTAAAAAAAAAAATCTCTCTCTCCTGGTCTTTCCTATCTCACTCTAACCAATAAAGGCGACATTTCTCCCAAAAATATCTACAAACAAAACAACAAAATCACAGCAAAAACTAGGAAAATAAGACTTAATTTACCAGAACTCACCTAATTTGTGGAAAAAGTGAAGGTCTCTGAATACTTTCCAAGGCCACTACCGGTATATGCTTCTGTGGTGATATGATGCAAATATGACCTCAACTGTGCATTTCCACAGTTTCCTATGGCATTCGTGTGCAGAAAATGTACATGATGCAAAACTATTGCTACACCTCCACATGCTGTGGCTGATCTGTTCATTAACATCATCAAATCATTAACATTGACACTGAAAGGAAGCAGACACTGTTCTACATGTCTGGGAAATTCTAGGGAGTTAAAACTTCTCTGAATATCGTGTGCTGAAGTTTGCACCCTCTTTGATTCATTTGGACGAGTATTAGGGCTGTGAATCTTCACTGGCCTCACGATTCGATTCGATTACGATTCAGAGGGCTACGATTCGATTACGATTATCGATGCATCACTTTTTTCCGCAATACATGATTTATTTTTTCTCACTTTCCTTTTTCTCACTGTGTGGCTACTTTTAAAATAAAAGTGCATTTGGAATTGCATTGTATTATGATCCATAATTAAAATAAACAACTGCATGTACTTCCATTATATTTTATTTGATTATAATCTATTTTATTTTTAATTTTTTTATAATCGATTTTTGACATTTGTGAATCGATGCAGAATCGTGCACGTCCGCATCGCGATGCATCTTATAATCGATTATTTTTGACACCCCTAATGAGTATGCTACACTTCCTCAACATGTGTTTCATGGATTAAAAAAAAAAAAGTCTTAAATTCAGTGCTTATGTCTGTCTGTGTGCAGGAGGGGCAGCAGGTCCAGTCTCTGAGGAGAGTGAATGAAACACTGGGTGCAGACATAATAAAGGTTGGTGAGGATGGCTGGTCATGAGATTGCCAATCTATGTGCTAATTTTGATCCCAAAACCTGTACAACAATGAGCATGTCCCCTGGTTCCCTGGCTTACAAACTTACTGTATGTTTAAAATGTTTGCCTGGAAGCTTATTGGATTTTTAGATGTTGGCAGGTTAGTTGCATCAGCTGAGAGATTTGATTATTTGTCTTTGAATCGGATGTCTTACATAATCATATGGTGACACCTACTACAACCTACAGTTTGTTGTCTTTGGTCGGTGTACTTTCTTGTACTTTCTTGTACTTTCTTGCAATTTTGTATTTGTTTTGTTACTGTAACAAATGCGTTCCAGTCTCTGTAACGTTAGCTGGATGTAACGGACTGCTTTTTGCAGTCATTTATCTCCTCTGGTCACATACCAGTTAAGCACACAGCGGCAGCAATTAGCTGAATGAGTATCAGGCCAGAGTGCTGTTTGCCCTCGATGGCTATCATCTCCTTTTACCCATATAACCTTGTGTTTGGATTATGTTGTCACTCAAGACCCACATTTTCACTTGTTTAAGTGCTTTCAATTATTTTGTGCCTTCCTGAGTGTCGATGACATTGTTCTCACCTGCTCAAACAAACCAAACTGAGTTCAAATAAACCACTACTCGTCACAGCCTCTTATCCTCTTTTCCCCAGGCCAATCAAATCATCAAGAAGCTGCTAGTGGAGAAACGAGACATGGTTGAAAAAAACCAATTTAAAAACTGGGTGACTATTGCACAGGAGAAAGTTGTCCAGGAAACATCCCAAAAACTGCAAACAGTTTCAAAGGACCTGCAGGACACTCAACAACAGCTCATGACCAAGGATGAACTGGTATGACACATAATATTTTCAAAACTTAGTTTTCTTGCCAAATCACAGTTGTTGAGGTAGCTTCCTCACATTCCTACATTGAAATTGGTGATTAATACAATATTGCAGTTACTGCAAACAAAGCTGATTTGCAACAAATGTCTATCTGGTCTGAAAATGTGGACTCCTTGTTATAATACCTTTATATCGAAATTACAGAACCGTGTCTAAACAAGCGCAAATTCGCTGCATGCCACTGATGACATTTTGTCCTCAGGGTTGTGAGTCAGTCGGCCAAATGACATACATTGATACAAATGGATACAGTAACTATGGCAATACAGTTAATGAACTCAGGAATTGTTTAATTAATCATTCAAATTTGTGCTTTTGCTCTGAAGCTCTCTCTGAATTTTGGATTGTAGTGATATACAGTACTTCATCAATCATATTGGATTAATAAATTATAAATACTACTACAGCTTCATTGAGACAAATAAAAGTCTACAAGTTGAGTGAATGAGTTTTCATTTAAACAAGAAAATAAATTGAGTTTGGCAATTGTATTTCTTCAGGTGGGTCAAATGAGCTATGGGAGTTCAACCTACTGAAATTGTAACGTGGCAATCAATCAGTAAAACACAACATAATTTCAGACATGATCAAAACACGCAGAAATCTTGCTCATAATATCTTCATCACTCACTCTTGACAAACATTTTAGATATAGCACATTTAAGCACACACATGGATAATCTCCAAGGTCATATCTGGGTCATATCAAGGTTAATATCTGAATCCTTTTATCATTTATAATCTCTTTAGATTCTTCATATATTATTTTTATGTCTCATATATTTGTTATCAATGTTACATGAGCACCAACCACACTGACAAATTCCTAGTATGTGAAAACATACCTTGGCAAATAAAAGAATCCTGATTCTGATATCTGTGAATACTCAGTCTCCCATAGACCTCCTAGCTTAGCCTAAAATGTCCTAGCAAGGAGTCCCAGTTCAGGCTTGATTAAGGAAAGTTCTCAGAGCAAGGAATGGACATGACCTTTTATTTAAGGGTGTGATTGACCCGGTTGCTAGGTATGACGTTCTCTTTTAGACAAAAAATAATTCAACATGCCTGATGCCTCTATTATCATACACACACAAATTGATCATCACACAAATGTGTCTGTATTTAAAGTGTAATTAAAATGTCATATCACACTTACAATGTCAAAAATGAAATTCCCAGTTTAATAGATACAGCAACTATTTTGAAATTTTTGAACACAACCTGAGAGGGTATACTTTAAAATTAGCATTTTCCGTGGTGGCTGATGATCATGTGGATTCATTTTTGACATTTGTATGACTAGGTCATCTACAGATACAGATAAAGTAATTTCTATGTTAACAGGTTTCAAAACAGAAGGAACAGTTGGAGACGACAATCCAGGAATTAGATGAATGCAAAGAACTGCTGAAAACCAAAGAGTTCGGTAAGGAAGATGTTCTTACTCATTTCAATAATTGATATACAGTGGTACAGTTAAAGGAATAGAGGCCGTCTACAACAAGGTGCCAATGCAAAGTTTCAACTTGAAGAAAATTCTTAGGTACATATTTTCACCATCTGCTAAAGTTTCCAAAAGTCAAGCTGAAAACATGGCACATGGATTTTATAAGAGAGGGATCTTCTTCTGCTTATAACTAAATGTTGATACAATCAAACAGGCTACAACACTGGAGTGAGGACCTTCAAATGGGCCGGCTCCACACAAAGTTTTTGTTGTTGTTGCTTCCAGTGCCTTTGCTGGCAGCAAAAAACAACTTTCTATGAACACGGCCCCTTACTCTAGTCTAAACAAACCTCTGAGTTGTATATTTCTATCTAGTACTATTTAGTTCTGAAATACACCAATGCTGGTCATATTGTCAATATTTTAGCACAATTGTGCCTGTATTGTACAGTATTTACTGTATCTAACTAAACGTGGCTCAGTCGCCCTCCAGTGGTTAAACTGTGCAGCTAGTTACAGTTGGAGACGCACCTCCTCCTCTGCCCGTTCTTCACACCCACTTTCTTGCAATTTTCAAAATGACAGAAAAGCTCAAACTTGGTGGAAAATACTCATTAATATTGCATTCCCCCCCCCCCTTCACCACAGCGATGAATTGGCTGAACAAGCAGGAAGCATTTGAGACTCCAGTTGTGCCGACGACAGCAGGATTGAGGGTAGGAAATATCACAGTTTATAACAAAGCTTTGTTTACACCCACACTCGGTCAAACTTAGAAGCAATCGCTTCGCTTGTGTGTTTCACAGCTATACTTTTTTTCTGCCCTCTCTTAACCACCAAAGATATTTATGCCAAAGAAAGTTAGTCTGCATGAAACACAAGAATATTAGTGCTATGAAGCAATATTTGATACATTCAGTTTTTTTGTGTCAGCATTCACACTAACATCATTAACAATATCTGCATTCATACTGTAGATCTATATTCATAACAATATGGTTTGCCACAACTCAAAATTTTGCAAGGATGGTTTTGACATTAAACATCAATATTGCAGTGATCAAAGTCAAACAATCACCAATGATGCTCCTGCTGTATTGAAAGTGAGATGGAACATAATAAGTAGTGCAGTGAAGGAGGAGACATAGAACATTATAATCACTGGTTAATTGCACAGCTTTTAGACCTGTTTTACACACCTACTGTAATGCCCAGGGCACAGCAATCAAACATTCTCCAACAAACACCAACAAACACGAACAGACAATTGTCTGTGAATGTTGGCAGATGTTGGAGATTGTTTGAAAGCATGGCACACCGACCAAACATATTCAGCACAACAGTTGTTCTAATTTCAGCCAAATGGTGGCGGTAATGCAACAATAACTATGCCAACTGCCGTAAAACACCAAAGAAGAAGAAGGTCCAATCATTGGATCAAGATCAAGATACAATCTTAAGCCTCCCGATCTGCTCACAGCCTCATCGGGCCGTCCCGATCATATCAAACATGTTTGATATTTAGGACTGGGGGACACAGAATTGTGGACCAAGGCAGCTCAGCAGGCAAAGTAGTAAACAAAACTATTCCAGCCTGATGAAGACCCTGCGTGGTTGAAACGCACGTAGCGTTTTTGTTTGCCCATGAACCCTTATGAAGATATATTCTGTTTGTAACACTGCTGTGTACACGAATATACTACTTCGGGATTAAATACTATTCTTGTAAAACTTCAAGGAGCTCCCTTCTTATTTTTGTTTGATATTTAGGACTGAAAATCTGTGCGAATACATCATCCTGCTGCTGCGCAAGCCTCCCGTCATTATCGTTAATTGACGCGGCGCCGCACTGCAGGCATCAGATAGGCTACCAAATACCAACAGCACAGAACCACGAGTATTTGGGGGGAAAATGTCACTAATTTATATCACAATGAATGACCAATGAATAAAAAGTTGTTATACCGTAGTTTCAAAGCCCCTGCCAGTCAGAGGTTGTATCTCCTACCTGTCTATCAGGCAGTGTGGGGGGGAAAAGGCATTGCTGCTGCCGGGAAGCAATCCAGTTTATCCAAAACTTTTGGCAGATGTCATCATGACATGCAGCAGGGAAATATATTTTGGTAGCCGATGTGTTTGTGTCCTCACTTGTCCAGACAATCTTGCTATAGAGTCGCGTTGTTTACACGCTTGTTAAACTGCCATGAGATTCATTTGTTTTGGGAGCATATGCGAGACGGCCATGAAAGAGAGGAAAGAGAGAGAGAGGTGGGGTGGGGGCGGAGCGCTTTGGTGGCTGCTGGAACCCCATTTGATGCTCCAAAATCCAAACAGGTTCAGAGTATGGCCGGTCGTCAAGGTGATTATCCTCCCGATAATCGTAATAATATCCTGTAGTGCGTGGTGCGCCACATTTACAAATCTTGTAGTGTGTGCATGTTTGAGATTCTAGGGAAGATAATCTGGGAAGATTTCTCCTGTAGTGCGTGTCACAGCCAGATTTCAAAATCGGCTAGGATTGTCAGAATCCTGTAGTCTGAGCCCACTGAGTGTGCGCACGTGTGCACAAGCTCCGTTTCCATGGATACGCGACTGAAAACATGGTGAACTGACCAGACAACCGCGAACACCAAACAAGCACGGATTGAACATGTTGAACGTTCGTGTTTGTGTGAGAATGTTCGATTGGTGTGCCATGGGCATAACTGTCCACAGCTTAGTCTTTACAGTGGGTTTACCCTTTACCTTATTAAAGATATTCAAATGTTTTACAGGCCCAGTATTATCCCATGCTTGGCAAGCCTGGTGTGTCTCCGATGGCGGCTGGTGTCACCCCTATTGGACAGGGTCCAATGCAGCCATACAATATAAAGAGGTGAGCTTATGTGCTGGTTTCTTTCCTCCAGATGTAATTAGTAGCAATACAATAAATATGCTGGTATGTCTGGCAACACTGATTCTGTCTTACGTGGACCACGAAGGACAGAACAGTTGCAGCCTCAAGTTTATAGAGTAGCCCGAGGGACGTCACAGGTGCTATCTGCCCAGATGGCTTTTTTTAGCACGTGCATTATAATGCCACCTTTTTCTCCATATTCTGCCCTGGGGGCATGTTTTAATTTCCTTTTTGTTTTTTGCAGGTATTTTCATAAGACTCTTGAGCCCAAATTTTAACTTGCACTACGCTCTTTAAATCAATATTTTCCCTTCAAAGTTGTTCAGTTTCTGTCTCCCTTTTTAACACATGGTATCAGATTGTTTGTGGTTTTGTCTTGCCTATGGGGGAAATCCTGTTTAAGTACAATACTGGAAGGCTGTCTTGTGACATACATCAACTTGTGAATGCACCTGGACACATCATCAGTGATATTACCTGGGGTCATTGGATGTTTCGGGTCTTTCAAACAATCAGAACACCCTCACCCAGGCGACCCAGCCGGGTTGATCAAGCCCCGGCTTGTGTCAGGTAGCTCTACCGCACCCACGGCTCTCCTCCCTGATCCACAGCCACCTTGAAGCAACTTCTGCTGCCTCGGTGACCAACTTGATGGCCCTTCGCCTACTGAGCCCTGTGATGCCCAGCATGTTACAGGCTCTGCAGAGGGACTGGCCTACAAACCCTCTGCACCCCACCTCAATGGGCTCACAACTTGCTTGCCCACCCGTTGCTTCGGCATTTCTCCACCAGCTCGGTGTACTTTGCCCTCTTCCTCTCGTTGGCCTCCTCGATGCGGTCCCTCTCACGGCACGGTGAGTTCCAAGAGAATGACCTGCTTGGAGGTTCCGAGATCAGCACTATGTCTGCCTTAGCGTTGTTATGGCAACTGTTTCTGGGAACTTCAGTTGCTTCCCCAGATCAACTTTCAGCTCCCAATCCTGCTCCGTTGCTAGCAGGCCAGAGGAGTGGTCCTGGCAGCTGATGTAGGCTTCTCCCCAGCTCTGACAAAAGTGATGGATCTCTTCACTGGGCAGAGGCGCTTGCAGTGGTTAATCCCACACTGCAGATGGTGTCCGCTATGGCCTTTAGGACTTGGTCATGGCGCCAGTGGTAGCGCCCCTCACCCAGGGCTTTTGAACAGCAGCTGAGGATGTGCTCCAGGGTCCCTCTCTTCAGGCACAGAGGGCAAACTGGTGACTCCACTTTACCCCAGGAAAAACAAGTTGGATGGGCTTGGCAAAACATCATAGACAGCCTGGATTAAGAATTTTATTCGATGGGGCTCAGCTTTCCAAAGCTCGGTCCAGGAGACTTTGCGCTCCCACCGCTTGCTCCCATCTCGTCCAGGCTCCCTGCTGCCGCATTCCAACCATTCTGCTTGTTCGCTGCTCTTCAACTGATGCTCGCACCTCATCTTGGACCAGCGACCTCTTTTCCTTCCCCTGTGCCTTGTCATAGCGAGGTGTTTTGCTGCTACCAGGCCAGCTCTTCCCGAGCCACTGTCCCCACCAGCACCCTTGTGCCTTAGCCGTGACTCCTGCGACATCAACGGCCTCTGCTGCCCTCCACTTCCATCCTGTCCTGACCTCAATCCCATCCTGGGAGGACTTTTGGGTCGCAGGACTCCCGGTATTGCAGCACACCTCCCTAGTACGAGTCACCATGAACTCCTCATTCAGGCTGCTGAAAGGGAGCTTCAGCTTGTTGTTCTGCCTGTACAGAGCAATGCTGCTCAGGCTCCGAGGTAGTCCGAGCCACTTCCGTAGGAACCTACTGACCCTCCTCTCGAAGCCCTCCACTGTGGATATTGGGACCTCATAGACCAAGAGGGGCCAGAGAATCCGTGGGAGGATGCCATGTTGGTAGATCCATGCCTTAAACTTGCCAGGTAGGCCGGACTTGTCCACTGCAGTTAGCCAGGCTTCCAGCTCTTGGTTGGTGGCTCGAATGGATGCAGTGTCTCTCAGGCTGCAGTCAAACACCTTCCCCAGGCTCTTCACAGGTTTCTCAGTGATGGATGGTATCTGGGTGCTGCCAAGTGCAAAGTGGAACTTGTCGATGGCTTTCCCTTTCTTTAGCACTAGAGATCTCGACTTCACCGGCTTGAAACTCATGCGAGCCCAGGTGATCACCTCCTCGAGGCCCTTCAGGATCCACCTGCTTCCTGCTTCCTAGTTGTCACTGTCAGGTCATCCATGAAGGCCCGGATGGGCAGCTGTCGGACTCCAGACTTGGTGAGGGGCCCTCTGCACTGAACCTCCGAAGACTTCACCAGTATGTTCATGGCGAGCGCAAAAAGTATCACCGAAATGGCACATCCGGTGATAATCCCTTTCTCAAGCTTGTGCCATTCTGAGGTTGTTGACCCAGAAGAGACTCTCAGACTGAAGCTGTTGTAATAGTCCAAAATGAGGTCCCTGAACTTGCCTGGGATATGGTGCCAGTTCAGTGCTTCTTCAACAAGCTTGTGGGGTATGGACCCATAGGCGTGGGCTAGGTCCAGCCACAGCACAACCAGGTCAGGTTGTTCTCCCGAGCCTCCCTGATTAGCTGGGTGACCACACCTGTGTGCTCCAGACACCCCGGTACCTTTGGGATCCCTCCTTTCTGGACCGAGGTATCAATGTAGGAGTTCCTCAGGAGGTAGTCTGTCAGGCGTCTGGCAACAATGCTGAAGAATATCTGAGGTATCTAGGGTTGGCGGTTCGATCCCCGCTCCCTCCCAGCTGCTGTCGTTGTGTCCTTGGGCAAGACACTTAACCCTCCTTGCCTCGTATGATTGGTATGATTGGTATGAATGTAGACATGAATGATGGTGGTCGGAGGGCCCGTTGAGCGCCAATGTGTGGCTGCCACGCCTTCGAACCATGGTATGAATGAATAATGATTCTGTGAAGCGCTTTGAGCCTTAGGAAAGGCGCTATATAAATCCAATCATTATTATTATTATTATTATTATTATCTTCCCCTCAACACTGAGCAGCGAGTGTAAGTAAAATGACAAAAAAACGTGTCAAACCCATGTTTCGTTTTCACTATGTTTGTTCCACAATGTTAAAACAAGTCATGCTGATTTTTTGTTTATTGTTTATTGTCCTTAGGGAGGAACCTGCTGGTTTGGACTCAAAGTACTTTGAGAGGAATTACCGATATGATAGCATCCCACTCCCCGGTCTGTTGTCTAATCAGCAACATAGAGGTAAACCATCATTTTTACAGTACTACCTGGACAGTAACACTTTATAATGACGTTCAGTCGTAAGTCATTTATAAGCCTTTAGTTAATGATGAACTAATCATTTACGAAACATGAATATACATTTGTAGATGCTTAATAAATGCTATGTTAACATATGTGTTGTAAGTCATCTATAAACTTTTAGTAAATGAAGTGTTCCTCACCTGTTATAAATGATGTGTTAATCATTTACAATTAATTTACAAGGCTTTCTGCATCCCCTAATCTAAAGTGTAAACCATTCATGGCCTGCCTGCTATCCGCGCAACTAGGAACACTTATACATACTGGCCTGCCTGGCCTGCTGTTCAGTGAGTGGCCTGACTGCGCTGCGGGCAAAAAATACAATAAAATAAATAATAATTATATTTTCGATGGCGCCTGATTCCTAATGACAGCATTGTACTATGAAGACGTTTGTTATTGTGAGAATTGCGTTTAACAGATTTTTGGGGGTGGGGGCGGGGGGCGATTGCTGTTGTTGTGAACTTAGCCTATCCAACATTTTACTATTCTGAGGCTACCAGCTGCAGCTAAAGGAGAGTGCTACCACTAAAGAACTAGACTAGACACAAATCGGGTAACATAATGGGAGTATGGAGAAGGGGGCATGGTGGCTCAGTGGTAGAGCTGTCGCCTCACAGCTAGAAGGTCCTAGGTTCAATTCCCACCTGGGATGCTGTGAGCGCTGAAGGAGTGCGTGCCCGTCCGCATGTCCTCGAGTGCCGCCGCCCGGGTGGGGTCGTCAAAAGGGCATTTCTGGGTGGAGTTTGCATGTTCTCCCCATGCCCCCTGGGGATTTCCTTCATATTGGAACCGCTCACCAAAAACATGCAATATCCTGGTCGCTGAAGTGGTGACTGGGAGTATAATAAACTGACCCGGAGCAAATCCTCAATGTGCAGACATGAGTTTATTTCTGAAGTTCATTGTTGATTTGTCCTGCATCTGACCTATTGAGCTGATTAGATCAACCCAAACCACGTTTTTGTGGGAATATTTTGCACTAGAGGGTTCCTTGTGAAGCAGAACGCAAAATAAATAGCCTATCAAATAAACGGGTTGCATCGAAGAGTTCAATTGTAAAATGAACCTCGGACATTTAAGAAACTGACACCTGTACTCGCAGCACGACAAAGAGAAAATAAATGAGATTATGAATTAAAGATGTGTCATTTGGAGACAATTGGAATGATAAAATAGCGCTCTGTGATTGGTGAATTTCAGGAGGCATTTTGTGTTTTGAATCAAGCCTTCATATGGTCGGGAATGGGAGCGAGACACACTCCAGTCAGCCAAACAGCTGAGTACAGACTCTGGAAACACGCGAGGACGGACACACCCACATACACACAAAAACACACACATGCTCAATGACGTATGACTGGCAATGATAGGCAATGTCCGATCTGTCCGCGTAGATGACAGTCACATTGGCAGATATCCGATTCATATCTGATTTATTTCCACATATGACTGAGGGCTGACTGATCTGAGTATATCCGAAACCATGTGCTTTTTTCCTGCTTACACGTTCATAATACATTTCAGATCTGTGCCACGTGAGCAAAAAAAAATCTGAATTCTGTCACTTGTGCCTTCCCCCTGTTTTTTGTTTTTTATTATGTTATTACTAGAGTTTATTGCCTCTAACCAGTATTGCGAGCGCACTAAATCATGTGGATGGATTGTGTCATCAATATACTGTATCTACTGTTTTTGAGGTGTTTGAATGCATTTCTATTCTCAGATCCCATCGTCAAAGATCAGGGAAGGTGGGCCACACCTGGAGGAATGGCTGCCAGCTCTACACCAGTCAGCTCGTACAGCATGATGGCCGGTAAGTCACTGAGCGCGCTCTATAATAGTTAGCATCGCACTGGGTTCCCACGTCTGGAAGTCACCACTTTTACGTTTTTAATTTATTTATCCTGGTTGCTGCTCCACCCACTGTCGATCTGGGGAGAGCCGAAACTGGCTCCATGCTTCCTCCGAGACATGGGCAGTTAGCCTTTCTTTTCACCTGACAGAGGAAGCTTCACTGGTAGGACATAGCACGTGGGAGGTTCACGCTATTCCAACGAGTTCCCCTCCCTCCGAACAGGCGCCCCGAACGACCAGAGGAGGCACCACTTCAGCGACCAGGATATTGCATGTTTTTGGTGAGGGGTTCCTATATGAAGGAAGCCCCCAGGGGGCACGGGGAGAACATGCAAAATCCAGACAGAAAGGCCCTTTTGACGACCCCACCCAGGCGGTGGGCACTCGAGGACATGCGGACGGGCACGCACTCCTTGAGCGCTCACAGCGTCCCAGGTGGGAATCGAACCCAAGACCTTCTAGCTGTGAGGCGACAGCGCTACCACTGCGCCACCGTGTACCCCACTTTTACGATTTTTGAAGTGTAAATGTGATCATTTTTTAAGGTTATCTTGCTGAACACAAAGGTCTCAGTTTCATAAACTTTTGTTAACCACAGACCTTATTTAAGGCATCTAACCAAAATCCCATTGACTTCGAGACGAGGGAACCAGGCAATGCAAACGTCCAGGTTTTAGGACTCATTCCTGCAGCACACTATGAATCTCCATGATTGGAGGAGTAGCCTAGATTTTCAACTGATCCTCTCACAGTTTTGTCTGGAAAGTAAACATCTTTAACTTAAGAAAGTGCTGAAAAATAACATTTTGAAATGATCATTAAACCTCCGGTCTCCTCTAGGCATCACTTCAATGTCCTCCGCACAGCCACTGGCTAACATTGCTGGATCACCCGTCATCTCTGCCCCAAACACTCTGGCCAGACAAGTCCCTCCAGCGACTGGGGCCCAACCCTGAAGCCACCTCCTCAGCCCTGTTTGTGTCAGCCCTGTTTGTGTCAGCCCTGTTTGTGTCAGCCCTGTTTGTGTCAGCCCTGTTTGTGTCAGCCCTGTTTGTGTCAGCCCTGTTTGTGTGTGCTCATGGCCATGTCCTGCCCAGCTCTCAGTGAAGGCCAGGGCCATGGCTCCCCTTTTTTATGTTGAGTGATAACAAAGAAGACGATTTAAATTGCTTTTCACGTTCAGTTCTATTTTGACATCTGACATCTGACAGAAATGTATTGTTGCACCTGTCAGGATTATTATAATTAATTTGGGTGTGTTATTTCACAATGCCAGTGTCTAGAATTTCTAATAAGATGTAGACATGAAGAGAATGGATAATAACATTTATTTTGTATGTTCCAAATATACAGTCTTGCTTGAAACTGTTTGTTGGGGGAATCCTGCTGTTGTAATACACTGTGAACCTTTACACGACTTAACAAAACAAGTCAGGAGTCTGGTGTAGCTCGCTTAACAGGGCCCGATGGTTGCACACACACTGTTATGTGCAGGAGTTGTTGGTGTTTTGAAGTTGTTAGATGCTATCATTCTTTAATTTAACTTTTGTAGATATTCTACAGTTACTGTCAGGTTACATGCACCCAATGCTGAGTATCACAGGGTCAATAGTTTGCCAATTTTATGTTACTTTCACTTCTGTATGTGTATGTACAGTATGTGTTCATGTTTGTTTTTTATGAAGTCTCTTACACATGATTTTGATTACATAGACAATTTTGTAACTTTTTGTTTTATGTTGGGAGGAGTTATTTGCATTTAAAGGAACACTCTGCCCATTTTCAACCAGCTTTGTATCATTAGAACATCAGTAGTATATCAGAAAACTGTAAACTGTTTTGAAGTCTGTCATTTAATTTGACAGTTATTGAGTTATTGACACTAACTCAAATTAATAACTCATTAACTCAAAACAACTCTCAATAACTGTCAAACTAGATGAATGATGAATAGTTTGACAGTTATTGAGAGTTGATTTGAGTTAATGAGTTATTAATTTGAGTTAGTGTGGACCAGTGATGTCACTGGTCCACACTTTAACGCTCAATAACTGTCAAATTAAATGACAGACTTCAAAACCGTTTACAGTTTTCTGATATACTACTGATGTTCTAATGATACAAAGCTGGTTGAAAATGGGCAGAGTGTTCCTTTAAGGTTTTGGATAATGTGTATGTGCCATATTTGGACACTTTGTTGAGCTGGAATTATATGGAATTCATGCCATATAACTAATCGCCATGCCATTCGTGCATAAAGCTCACTTGTTAAACTTTACCCACTGGTCTCTCATGATTGAAATACTATGTTGGCATTACTTTCAGTATGGAAAAACATTTGAAAAAGATGCAACGATTTAATAGATGGACAACGATGCCACCGTTTTTGATCGGTGGAATGAGACAAAAAAGCGAGACGAGCTGGGCAGGGCCGCGCTGATACCAGCGGTGGAAATGGGACAGAGTGAGTTTTTATGTGGGGTGCAAAGGAAAGGGTGCTGTACAGAATGACACGGAGGCTCTTGACTTGGGTGGAGAAGGGAACAGGGAAGCTGTCAATGATGATGTTCGGGGCAGTGGTGTTTTGAGCTTTGGAGAGGATGTTTTTGGAGCCGATGAGGAGGGCCTCGGTTTTACTGGTGTTTAACTTCAGGAAGTTCCTGCTCATCCAGCTCCTGATGTCCTGGAGGCAGGCGGTGAGGGAGGTGGGAGGAAGAGCGGTGGTGAGTTTGGTGGAGATATAGACCTGGGTATCATCGGCATAGCAGTGAAACTGGACACCATGGTGACGGAGGATTTTACCCAGGGGGAGGAGGTAGGTGATGAATAGGAGTGGACCCAATACTGACCCCTGGGTCAAATGGCAGAACACCCGGACCTGTGATTCCCTAGTTGGACAAACTGTTGTCTGTCGGGAGATAGGATGCAAACCAGGAAAGTGCAACACCAGTGATTCCAATGTTCGCCAGGTGCTCCAGAAGTAGTGGGTGGGAG
>NC_139632.1:42420633-42425633 GCF_964638095.1 Poromitra crassiceps
TGTGGTGTGAAGTTGTGGAACGCTTTGCCGGAAGAATTAAAATACAGTAAGAATGTGTTGATCTTTAAAAAAAGGTATAAAGACATGATGATGGATAATTTCAGACTGGTTCCTAGGTAACTGAATGATGTAAAAAAAGAATAATAATAAAGGTAATAATAATAATAATAATAATAATAATAATAATAAGAAGAAGAAGAAGAAGAAGAAGAAGAAAAAAAAAAAAATAATAATAATAATAATAATAAATTAAATAAAGAATATAAAATAAAACTTTGATTAAAAAATGTATGAATATGCATGTATGGATTGTGTTTTTTTTTACTGTTGTATTATTTATTTACTTTTTTTTTGTTTCTTGTATTAGGATATTTTTTCCTTGAAATCCTTTGTTGTATATTTGAAGGCAAGTAAGGACAATGTCCAAAAATGTCTGAGGAATGATCATGATGATTTTCTTATTTTAATTGCAAGAAAAGGGGGGGCTTTACATAAGCGTTTGCTTCTGCCCCTAACCTTTGGTTGTGACCTAAGTGTATGCTTGGTGGTGGTGGTGACCAATAAATTTTTTTCATTCATTCATTCATTCATTCAAGTGTATTTAGTTTTGGAATATTTCTGCTCCTTGGCACTCAAATCGCAGTCATATCTGCCTAGTGCCTACCATAGATTGGCTACATCTTTTTTGTGTGTGATGGTAAAACTGCCCCTCCAGGAATGTCAGGCTAAAATCGCCACTGTATGTATATATATCCGTAACCTGCGTTGTGCAGTACACCACAGCTGGGAATCGAACTCTGAACCTCCAGCATGGGAGGGGCGGACGCTAAAACCCATGAATGAGCTCTAGCATCTGTCGCTGGAGCGTCTCTTGAGGCGTCGGGGAGTGAGGTTCAAGATTCAAGATTCAAGATTTTTATTGTCACTCCGTAGTACAAGTATCACGTGTGAAATTCTTGTGCTGTGAACTCCGTTTACAACATAGTACAAATATAACAGGGCATATGAGTGCAAAAACAACAAGAGACACAACAAGCAATAAGGTAGTAGAGTGATAAGACAAGTCAGAGACAGTGGCATATTCACTGCACATAGGTGCACGTCATGTGCATACTTTGGACGTACTTAAACATTTTGAATTCGACGTATTTGACGTACAGGTGCAAATAGCATATACCTAATTAAACATACAATTAAACATTACACATACATAATGGTAGCAGCTACAGTGCGGTACAGTACAGCTACTACACTATTTGTGTATGTTAAGGAGTCTCGTGGCCTGCGGGAAGAAACTGTCCCTCAAGCGATTTGTGCGTGCTTTTGGGACCCTGTATCTTCTCCCTGAGGGTAACAGGGCTGTTGTGGGGATGGTTTGAGTCTTTGATGATCTTCAGGGACCTCCTGAGGCACCGCTGGTTAGTTCCTGCAGTTCTGGCAGCTCACATCCTGTTACGTGCTGGGCTGCGCGTCTCACTCTTCGTAGCGCCCTGCGGTCCATGGTGGTACAGTTCCCGTACCAGGTGGTGAAGCAGCCAGTCAGCAGGCTTTCAATGGTGCCTCTGTAGAAGTCCCTAAGGATTTCTGGCCTTAGCCCAAATTTCTTTAGGCGCCTGAGTCCGTGTAGTCGCTGTTGGGCCTTTTTGACAACAGTGGCGGTGTGACCGGCCCATGTCAGGTCCTGGTGGATGTTGACTCCCAGGTACTTGAAGCTGTCCACCCTTTCCACCACTGTGCCGTTGATGGTGATTGGGGGGGTGTGTGCCCCCCCCCCCCTCCTGTAGTCTACAATGATCTCCTTGGTCTTGGAGACGTTCAGAGAGAGGTGGTTGTCCTGGCACCACTGTTCTAGGGCCTTCACCTCCTCTCTGTAGGCCGTTTCGTCGCCCCTGGAGATCAGCCCCACGACTGCTGTGTCGTCTGCAAACTTCACGATGGTGTTAGAGATTTGAGTCGCCACGCAGTCGTGGGTGTAGAGGTCGTACCAGAAGGGGCTGGAGACGCATCCCTGGGGCGCTCCTATACTGATGGTCAGTGGGGAGGAGGTGAGGTTGCCCACTCTCACCACCTGGCGGCGGTCTGTCAGAAAGTCCAGGATCCAGTCACACATTGCTGTGTTTATCACTGCACAGCACTACCCGCTGGCTACCATTGCATGTATATGTATATTTATATGTATATGTACTAGGCATCTCGCGCACTACGCGCGCGCGATTCTTAGGCTCGCCCGCTGCACAGCCTCGCCCGCGCCCTGCAGCTCGGCCCTGGAGCTCGGCCGCTGTGGGGCCTCGCCCGCAGCTCAGCTGCTGCGTGGCTTCTATTGGCATGCACAGCTCAACTTCGCATCACTGATGATATCACTGATGTCATAGACATTGTGAAATCATCAGTGATGTCACAATTGCTCGAGTGTAACCAAAAACCACAATATCAGTGCCTATGACATCTTCAGTGCCTATGACATCATCAGTGATGTCATAAAATGGTTTGCTCTTATGACATCACTATGACATCATCAGTGGAAGAAAAATGTAAACAGACAGAGATTGCCCACTTGCCCCTTTTATATATAATAATAATCTGTAAATGTATGTTTCTGGAAAAAAAGAACATGAATGATCTAATATTGCAATATTTGCTCACGTCTCTCAGTTCTGTTTCAACCTCTTCATGCTGCAAAGGCACGTGTCACTCTCTTTCCATACCAATATTTCATTGTTTTTATGATCAGATTGAGACTGTCAGGCTCAACAGTTCAACTCCTCCCTTATATGAATAAATGATGCTAAACATTTTGTTGGGGAAAAATTAAGCAATTGTTTTACAAAATATTAAAATTGTATGATGTCCTTAATGTCATGTGGTGCTAATGTCTTAGCTAAGGCGTTATGGCTACTATTAGCCAAAAGTTTCAACCCCGTAACATTAAACCCCATAACATATTTTAAATAGAACAATAATAGAATTAGAAATTCCTAATCATTTTTGGGATGTCATGCCTGAGGTGGGAAAATGTATTTTCTCAAAGGTTTAACTAGTCCACTATCAGATGTAGTCATCAGAAATCCAATTATTTGAGATAATAAAATAAATAAATAAAATAATAATAATAATAAATTAATGATGACCCAAAAGGCACCTAAAATCAACCTAAAATGTTATGAAATTAGCTATTTTGTTGTTGTTGTTGTTGGTGGTGGTGGTGTTTTTTTTTTTTTTTACAGTTACTTTCTTTCTCTTCGTACATGTTGCTGATTGTTAAACGCACCTGCACGGCGGCTCTGGTGATCTTCTTCACTCCCAGCCCCGCCCCCAGTGTGGACTGTCTCTTATAGGAGGCCATGGTGAGGTGAGCAGCGTTCACGGCCCCCGGGCTGTCTACGGCCAGCAGGAGGGGACAAGTGGGACAGGTCTGCTGCAGCTTCTCTGGGTCGTCTACAGGGAAACACCACAGTTCAAAGGATTCAGGTTATGCTCGAAGATGTGGATGTGCAGATGTCATTTTGTCCCAGGCGAGTGATGCGAATTTTCACCCATTTCGCTCGAGTTGAAAAATTTCAACTTGAGCGAATTGTGGCCCCGCCTGACGTCCCATAGGCCTACACACTGCAGCAAATTTATTCACTTGTAGTCGCTTGGGGTCGCTGCTGCCCATTCATTTTGTGTTGGATACGTCTCTCATCGCCTTTCCAACGCATGCTGGGATACCTGGCAGCGGACGACAGCGACAAGAGGAGGCGCCAATTTCAAAATCAGTTCAACCAATTAAAAAACGGGAAGACAGCAAGACAGCCAATCAAACAGCAGCACCAAGCAAGCAACCTGCAGCGACAAGACTACAGGTGAATATTGTCGTGCTGGTGTGTAGCAGCAATGACAACAAATGTGTACATGTTGTCGTTCTTGGTCCCAAAAAATAAAAGCTGCAATATGGCTCAGCGAAACATCGCTGTTGGTAGCCTATGCATGGTTGCATTGACTGAATATAGGTTTGAATAATACTACTGACGACGTATAAACTAATTGCATGGAAAAAAAACACCTTAATTCGCTCCAGTGTGAACATACAGTAATTCTTGACAGAATTATCTTGTTTTTGTGTAAATGACTTAGATTGAAAGTGATGAAATCTGTTCCACCAGAGGACCGAATCACAATTGTAGTTTTCTGAAAATGTGTATGGAACGATTTAATTGATTGAAGTTGAAACTGAAATCAAACTCATGATGCTCTTACCAAGTTTTTATCCTATTACAAACATAATGCATTGAAACGTCCTATAGATATTTAGTTGATATTGGACTCTTGATTTGTTCTGAGTTGACTTGGTGTTTGAGTCATTGAGACTTGACTTAACACTCTACAACTGTCAGTGTCATTGTATCAACTGTTAAAGTGTGCACATGTTGATGTTACCTGGGACCAGAGTGCAGTCATAGCTGTAAAGGTAGGAGAAGCCCTCTGTTGTGTGGAGGACGGTGGTGTTGCAGTTGCCAGAGATTTGCTGGAAATAATCAAATCATTAGTGAAGAGAAAGGAACCTGGTTGTGACAAACTGCCTATTTATTACAAAGATTTGGCTACATTTCTTCTTTGTGATACTAACTTTAATGTGTTTCATTGTAAAATGGGCATTGTGCCACGTTGAAAGTGAAGCTATCTGGTATATGCTCATAGTGCGTGCGTGCGCACGTGTGTGTGTTCATCCAAAGAGAGGGCAGTAACCTTGTCCATATAGACTCACTGAAATTACATTATTTAACCCAGTGGTTCTCAACCTGTGGTACGGGTACCACTGCTGGTCCCTCCCCTCCCTCTCATACTGTACCCTTATGGTGGTATTTTCTGAGGTGGTACTTGGTGTCTGATTTAGCCTATATATGAATGTTGCTTGTTGACAACACACCAGCTGTCTGGTGGTCTGGGAGAACCCTTCACAACACTGCTACAAATTGTTGACAATAAGCCTCCTTTCCTCCAGCCTGGTCTCCTGCAGTATA
>NC_139632.1:42430633-42435633 GCF_964638095.1 Poromitra crassiceps
ACCCATTCATAGAGCTGATCAGATGTTGCTGTAACTTGGCCGCAGTTGCTTCCTTTCACCACACGATGACAACGTAGAGCGATCGGTCATCTGTAACCTGGTGGGCATTAACAATGCGGTCAGTGGGTAGGCCTTGCTGCAATAATTACATTGTAACAAACACCGAATAATTCCACTGTAGGACTACTAGGCCATGCCTGTGGCTGTAATGGTGGTATCTCGCCACTAGGTGTCACTGTGTGTCTTGTCTGGCGGCTGGAAGGAAATTTGGTGAGTCTGTTTGCTGCTCCACCAGGCAGAACTGGGTTAATTAATTATTCACTGGAATCCAATGAATTAATTTTTAGCATTTCACTGCTGTTGTGTTGGAACCCTGCAACTCTGATATTTGTGTTTTCTGTCTTTATTTTCCTGAAAACTTGGCTAGCCCTTTATCTTGCTGAATACATTTCAGAAGGGGATGAGAGAATTATTCCAACTACTGCAGACCAGCATGTCATTTATCTATTCCTGATGAATAGGAGGTGATAGCGGAGTGTTTAGCCAGGCCAGATACGGGTGAGTGGAGTGTTTAGCCAGGCCAGATACGGGTGAGTGGAGTGTTTAGCCAGGCCAGATACGGGTGAGTGGAGTGTTTAGCCAGGCCAGATACGGGTGAGTGGAGTGTTTAGCCAGGCCAGATACGGGTGAGTGGAGTGTTTAGCCAGGCCAGATACGGGTGAGTGGAGTGTTTAGCCAGGACAGATACGGGTGAGTGGAGTGTTTAGCCAGGCCAGATACGGGTGAGTGGAGTGTTTAGCCAGGCCAGATACGGGTGAGTGGAGTGTTTAGCCAGGCCAGATACGGGTGAGTGGAGTGTTTAGCCAGGCCAGATACGGGTGAGTGGAGTGTTTAGCCAGGCCAGATACGGGTGAGTGGAGTGTTTAGCCAGGCCAGATACGGGTGAGTGGAGTGTTTAGCCAGGCCAGATACGGGTGAGTGGAGTGTTTAGCCAGGACAGATACGGGTGAGTGGAGTGTTTAGCCAGGCCAGATACGGGTGAGTTCACACTTTTGAAGCAATCCTGTTGGTTCCATTGTTCAAGACAATCAATCTTGAGGTCAATCAATCACTGTTTCTGGGCTAAACAGGAGTTGATTACATTTTTGGACACAGCCATGCACTCACACGCACGTACGCACGCACGCGCACACACACACACATACACACACGCACGTATGCACGCGCACGCACACACACACACACGCACACACACACGCACACGCACACGCACGTACGCACGCGCACGCACGCACACACACACACACACACACACACACACACACACACACACACACACGATGTATCACATTGTTTTTACAGTGTGAAATGGATTACATGGCTGTTTTAGAAATTCTGAAAAACAAGAAGAAAATATTACTTTAAAAGTCATTTGAGCAGTCAGTTAAGAAACAATGAAGACTACATATTTGAATATTTGAACTATTTTAACAATGGTGCTATTCTGCTATAATAATAATGGCTATGGCTGCCATAATTGTTTCTCTATGAGAGAGATAGATAGAAGAAACTGTGCTACTGTTTAGAGCCTGTTGTCAGTGTGTATCATTTATGTAAGTGCTTTGTTCAATTCTGTGGCGTTTTGGCTTATACAGGATACGAGTGTATCTTGAGTAGCCTATAGTTCAAATATGTGATACTGTCAGGCCTATTCAAGTATAGTGTTTTCCTGTCTTTTCTCTGTCTTTGCTTCCACTCATCCATCTAAGAGCCCTAAATCAATGTATTATTATTTATTTATTTTAAATAGTCATTGAACCAGGGTCTCCTCCCACTGCTCCCAGAAAACAAACAGGATCTGGAGGAGAGTGTGGAAGGTGTGCTTGCATGCATACAAGTGTAGCCTACGCTAGTGTGTGTGTGTGTGTGTGTGTGTGCATACAAGTGTAGCCTATGCTAGTGTGTGCGTGTGTGTGTGTGTGTGTGTGCATACAAGTGTAGCCTACGCTAGTGTGTGTGTGCGTGCGTGTGTGTGTGTGTGTGTGTGTGTGTGTGTGTGTGTGTGTGTGTGTGTGCGTGCGCGTGTGTGTGCGTGTGCGCGCGTGTGTGCATCGTGCCTCTTGGGGGCGCACAGAGCCATGCCTGTCACTATTACCGGCAGGCAGTTGTGTTGCATCAGAAACAGAGTCTGTGGGTGAGAGATAAGGATGGTGAAGCTCGCTCTACCAGCAGCTCAGAACCAATTGTTACATGGACCTCCTTTGATGTGAGCACAGAGTTCATCTGCCCTTCTGCTGGCGCCACCTGCTGTTCACTTTAGATGCTGTGTTCTGAGGCGTGAACACTGGGATAGAGAGGAGCGAGAGGGACAGGGTGGAAGAGAAGATGAGAAGAGAAGAGGAGAGGAGAGAAGAGAAGAGAAGAGAAGAGAAGAGAAGAGAAGAGAAGAGAAGAGAAGAGAATTATCAGTCTAAACCTAGACTTGAAGGCACAGAAGGCAGTATTGGACCCCTGCACCTTTATCAACTCCTCGGCCGACATTACTGTCTATCAGAGGCTGTAGCGGGCCCATTTTCAAAGCTAGTGAAGATACTGGTATCATGTGAAACTATAACGCCAAAGGCATCGATTGGTACCAACCTTGTCGTGCTACCTTGTTGGGAAGGGGTTCCGAAGTTAGGCAAAAGTTTCACGAGGTGAAAAACTGGCATGGCCATTTTCAAAGGGGTCCCTGGACCTCTCACATCAAGAAGAGAATGAGTGAATTCATCTGAATGAGAATGGGTTCTATGGGTACCCACGAGTCTCCCCTTTACAGACATGCCCAGTTTATACTCATCTCAAGCAGTCTTTGACAAAAACCATGCAGTTTCTTTGCATGCAGTATAAACGTGTTGTATAAATAAATGACTGGAAAGCTGTATCTGGACAATTGTACCATTTGTATCTGGATTGAGCTAAACTCCCTGGAACTATCCCTGGAACTATCGCGAATGAGGACATCATCACTGATGTCATCACAATGGGAACCGCATCAGCGACGACATCACAATGGATAGCGCGAGCAGCGATGACATCACAATGAGAGTGCAACTTGATGTCTCACCAATGACATCATCAGAGCCGGTGATGCTGAGACCAATGATGTCACGACGCCATAATCATCAACAGTTATGACCACGTCTATTTTAGCAGGCGTCGAGGCTTGCCAGCAATACGTTCAGTACGTGAGTCCACTCAGGACGCCACGTACCATCGACAGTCTTAAGAATACACCGAGAGTATCACGCAAGAGCAGCTACCATAGAGGACTTCAACTACTGTACATATCAGATACGATGACCTCCAGCCTGGAAGTAAGGAGCTGGACGACCTGTGTGCTTACGCTTCGCTCTTCTGGCTACAGGAGGTGCTCACCAACAAGACCATCCAGATTGTGAGCAGGTTAGGTGGCTGGACCTCCATCATGCTCTAACCAGCGTACCTGAGACAATGCACGCTAGCAGTGATGAACCAAGCTTATCTCTACAACAGCAGCCGGGCCCACTAAGCCCAGCTGGATCTCCACAACAAGTTGGTTGGTTGCTTATCTGCGAGGAAGCCAGAGACCTCCTCACCAGATCTGGCACAGGTCGGGCCCGATCTCCCCGAACAGAGACCATTTGTGCGAAATGTGACTTCATCGTATAAAATGACATAATTTTATACGATTATATTATACATTATATTTATACGATACGACACAGTATCTAAAAAAGTAAAGCCCTTTTTTTGAGGATTTGGGTATGTACTAATTGTGTGTGTGTCCCCCCCCCCCCCCCCCCCCACCTTTGAAATCAAAATTCCATCCCTGACTGACGTCACAGTCTAAGGACGTCACACATGATTTATGGGTAGTGAAGTCCTTCAAACTTTCAACAGTTATCTCAGTGCTACTTTGGCCTGCCGACGTGCGAAGTTGCCTAGTGCAGCTTCAGGCTACCGTGTGATTAGTTGTAAGCAGCGAGTGCCGATGCCGCATATCGTATGCTTTTCTGGGGTAGGAGACTTGAGCTGCACAGCAGTCAGCCAAAAGTCCATCAGCCTGGATTCTGGAGAGAAAATCCAGGCGAGGAGAGTCATGTCACAGTGTATTACAGGAGCATATAGGAGAGATTGGCTCAATCACTGCCACCCCAAACTCCAAAAAGTGTGTGAACGTGTGTTTAAAATGTGTGTGTTTTATGGCTGTCTGTGTGCGATGTGCAAATGTGTGTGTATCCATTGTAGTCGATGGCGTGTTCGTGTTGGTGCAGTGACGACAGAGAGGGGGTTAGGAGGAAGTCACAGTCAGTCCATGACCTTGTCTAACCGACTGCGTATCAAACTCACCACAACTACAACTTTTTCCTCCCTAAAGCCTATTTATACTCTCATACAGGCCTCTTTGATGTCGGCACTTAAAAGCACCACTAACTCACCCTGAAGGAAGAGTCTGGCACAGAGACAAGGATGCTCTGGATCTCCTGCTGTGTGTGTGTGTGTGTGTGTGTGTGTGTGTGTGTGTGTGTGTGTGTGTGTGTGTGTGTGTCTCTGTCTGTGTGTGTGTGTGTGTGTGTGTGTGTGTGTGTGTGTGTGTGTGTGTCTGTGTGTGTGTGTGTGTGTGTGTGTGTGTGTGTGTGTGTGTGTGTGTGTGTGTGTGTGTGTGTGTGTGTGTGTCTGTGTGTGTGTGTGTGTGTGTGTGTGTCTCTGTCTGTGAGTGTATGTGTGTGTGTGTGTGTGTGTGTGTGTGTGTGTGTGTGTGTGTGTGTTTGTGTGTGTGTGTGTGTGTGTGCGTGCGTGCGTGCGCGGGCGTGTATGTACATGCATGTGTGTGTTGTGTGCGGGTTTGTGTACGTATAGTTTGTGTGAGTGGGTGCATACGTGTGTGTGTGTGTGTGTTTTTGTGTTTGTGCACAACATCTCTGTTTAAATTTATGTTGAATAATCTTCCTTGTAACTTCATTTTTCTATACTTTGCA
>NC_139632.1:42440633-42444823 GCF_964638095.1 Poromitra crassiceps
CTTCTCTGCTTCACATAATCAGGAGGTTTCAGTGTCACTGTCTGGTGTCACTTCTCTGTTTCACATAATCAGGAGGTTGCAGTGTCACTGTCTGGTGTCACTTCTCTGCTTCACATAATCAGGAGGTTTCAGTGTCACTGTCTGGTGTCACTTCTCTGTTTCACATAATCAGGAGGTTGCAGTGTCACTGTCTGGTGTCACTTCTCTGTTTCACATAATCAGGAGGTTGCAGTGTCACTGTCTGGTGTCACTTCTCTGTTTCACATAATCAGGAGGTTGCAGTGTCACTGTCTGGTGTCACTTCTCTGCTTCACATAATCAGGAGGTTTCAGTGTCACTGTCTGGTGTCACTTCTCTGTTTCACATAATCAGGAGGTTGCAGTGTCACTGTCTGGTGTCACTTCTCTGTTTCACATAATCAGGAGGTTTCAGTGTCACTGTCTGGTTTATCTTGCATTGCAGAGACTTGGGAAGGCTTTGGCAAAATTACACCAACCTTTCATATCAACTTCCATACAACCATTGGGAGGCACTTTTTAATCCTCACTAAGTCTTTGACAAACTTATATCTAAAGATGTGAAAGGAGGGTATAGGGTACCCCGCCCCAACACACACACACACACACACACACACACACACACACACACACACACACACACACACACACACACACACACACACACACACACACACACACACACACAGAAACATCTATCCTAAAATAACAGCAATCTAATTAGTGCTTGCTGCTTGTGTGTGTGTGTGTGTGTGTGTGTGTGTGTGTGTGTGTGTGTGTGTGTGTGTGTGAGGGCAGGATGGGGCTGAGGCGACAGAGTAATTAAGAGAAAAAGTCTTTGATCTTAATGAGGCTTTTCTACAGTCAGGGAGTGAGGGTGTGTGTGTCTGTGTGCATGAGAGAGAGAGAAAGAGAGAGAGAGAGAGAGAGTTTCTAAAAAAGAGAGAGAAAAAGCTCGCAAATAACCTCAAACGAAAAATCTACTTTGATTCTATGTAAAACAGTGGGAAAGTTTTCTGTGTCTGCTCTGGTGCTTTTTTGGTGGCCTCTGGTAGCCAAGCAAGCTAAACCTTCTTCACAGCAGCTACACCAGAGACAAGCTAAACCTTCTTCACAGCAGCTACACCAGAGACAAGCTAAACCTCCTTCACAGCAGCTACACCAGATACTGAGACTGCAGTTAGCCTCCCATAGCAACACTACTGGAAAGATCGTTTCCAAAACACTAAAACACATGTTCATTTTGGCAACATATCATTAATGCCTGAAATGCCTGGATGTCATTGGGTAAATGAACGAGCGTTTGTCACTTCTTGAAAACCTGACCTTTTTCCAACACAGTCCTCCCCCCCCCCCCACCTTTCTGGGCCACAGATGATGATGAGGTGTTTCAATCTAAATCGTGAGCATTTGGTCCAGACAGTCTCTGACAACCGCCGACAGTTTTCTCATTACTGTGATGGCATTTAGCATTTAGTCATTTTAACATTCAGTTCCACTCTCGTGTGCTGACTCATGACACAGCCTGTATGTAGGCTACGCCTTCACACCAGCCCAGACCCAAACAGCCTGTACACTGCTGCAAGCTGCCCAGAGCCAAACAGCCTGTACACTGCTGCAAGCTGCCCAGAGCCAAACAGCCTGTACACCGCTGCACCAGCCCAGAGCCAAACAGCCTGTACACTGCTGCACCAGCCCAGAGCCAAACAGCCTGTACACAGCTGCACCAGCCCAGACCCAAACAGCCTGTACACCGCTGCATCAGCCCAGACCCAAACAGCCTGTACACAGCTGCACTAGCCCAGACCCAAACAGCCTGTACACTGCTGCACCAGCCCAGAGCCAAACAGCCTGTACACAGCTGCACCAGCCCAGACCCAAACAGCCTGTACACAGCTGCACCAGCCCAGAGCCAAACAGCCTGTACACCGCTGCACCAGCCCAGAGCCAAACAGCCTGTACACAGCTGCACCTGCCCAGAGCCAAACAGCCTGTACACAGCTGCACCAGCCCAGACCCAAACAGCCTGTACACCGCTGCACCAGCCCAGAGCCAAACAGCCTGTACACTGCTGCACCAGCCCAGAGCCAAACAGCCTGTACACAGCTGCACCAGCCCAGAGCCAAACAGCCTGTACACAGCTGCACCTGCCCAGAGCCAAACAGCCTGTACACAGCTGCACCAGCCCAGAGCCAAACAGCCTGTACACAGCTGCACCAGCCCAGAGCCAAACAGCCTGTACACAGCTGCACCTGCCCAGAGCCAAACAGCCTGTACACCGCTGCACCAGCCCAGAGCCAAACAGCCTGTACACCGCTGCACCAGCCCAGAGCCAAACAGCCTGTACACAGCTGCACCTGCCCAGAGCCAAACAGCCTGTACACAGCTGCACCTGCCCAGAGCCAAACAGCCTGTACACTGGCACATGTACAGTACATGATGTGAAACTGCTTTTCTGGAACAGTAAAGCTTGACTAATCGACTTATTTGTTGTGAAAAAGAGAACTATAGTTAAGTTAAGTTAGTTAAGTTATCCTTTATTTATCCCCTTGGGGAAATTCATCCTCTGAACTATGAACTATGAAGACAGCGTGAGAGATTTCGGTTCAGTGGGTTTGTTGATTTGTTGGTTCACCGGTTTTTGCTATTTTGTTGGTTTGCTGCTCTCAGTTTATGATGCTGCAAAATTCTTGTTCTGAGTCTCCCAACTGTGTGTTTTTCCTCTACTGAGACACAAACACACAGGACCTGTGCTTGTTTTTAAATGTTACCTAATTGCTACCTGAATAGCAAAGCAACAACACAACATACATGTTCATAACTACATTAGTCTCGCTGGCCAGCCTCCTCTCCCTTCCGTCCCAGGAGTCTGGCGCCGCGGAAACAGCCAACAGGGATAAACCCTCCCCTGCTCTACAGCTGCTCTCCCATTGGAGCGACTGTTTCGGTGGCAGCCGGATGTCCGCTCCCGGCTTATTACAAGCTCTGTCATTGGCTCCGACCATGTCAATCAGAGCGGCTTCCGCTCCCTCCTCCCTGTGTGTCGCTGTAAACAGTGCCCTGCTGCCTCAGGAAAAACAACAACGCTAAACTAGCTAGCAAGCTAACGGCAGAAACCTACACGATAGCTCGTTGCTACACGCTGAAAACGGTAAGTTGTATTGTTGGTAGGGGTGCTCCGATCCGGCTAAGCCACGATCTGATCCGATTCCGATTCCTGGGGTCACGATCCGATTCCAGAATCGATTTTCGATTCCAACGATTCTCGATTCCAACGATTCTCGATTCCAGAATCTAGAATCGATTCTCAATTATGTAGTTTTATATTGCAATAACACACAAAGGTAAATATAAGACAAAAAATGACAAATGTATTAATGCTGAACTTCAAATTCAACTTCTGTATTACAGTCAGGGCCTAAATTCATTTTGCAAACTAGGGGTGAATTCCCCCCTTATGTTCTTCAAATAAGATGGATTTATAGGCTGGGGGGGATCTGTAGACTTTGAGAAGGATTTATAGATTTTGGGGGGAATTAACCATGAGTTCTTAAGTGCAAGAGGTGGTGGCACCGTGGCAGTACAGTACACAAATGACATGAACATTTGGACACTTATTCAGCCGGTATCTTGCATGTTGCGTTCAGGTGCACTGTAAAAAAATTACGATTTTAAGAATCGATTCTTGGGAGTTTGGAATCGATCCAGGAATCGTGGCATTAAGAATCGCGATCCTTTCAGAATCGAGTTTTTGGAGCACCCCTAATTGTTGGAAACTATTTTCCAAGGGCACTGCCGCTAAGCGTCCATCGCAATCCCACTATGGAGACCTGCGGCGCCAGACTCCTCGGACGGAAGGGAGAGGAGGCTGGCCAGTGAGACTAGACTATGCAATCAGAGCCTCTTGGTCAGCCAACAATCAGTCACAATAGAGTGAATCATTGACCATGACCCCTGACCATCACTCACCTTCATACCAAAACTTAAAATGGCCCCTGCAAGTGAGAAACAACAACATGCCCTCACTGTCAAAGGATCACTGTGAAGTTTTGCTCCTCAGACACACGCACACACACACACACACGCACGCACGCACGCACACACACACACACACACACACACACACACGCTCACAAACACACCAACTGAAATCCCAAACAGCTACACTAATCT